>NC_041380.1:404634627-404735983 GCF_002162155.2 Triticum dicoccoides
AGGCAGCAGGTTTGATCGGTTTCAGTTAGCAGAAGTAGTGAAGGAATCACTCGGTCGGGTTCAGTTAACAACCAGATCGATCGATTGCTTGAGTTCGGTAACGTGTAGCCTGTAGTGCAATCGCTCGGTTTAGTAGGTGAATGCCTCGCTCGGGTTCAGTTAGAGCCCAATGCCTCGCACCCACGCGCGTACGTGTATGAGAGAAACATGCATTGCTTGGCCCCGACCACCCGCCGTAACCAGGAACTCCCCGATATTTTCCTCGCCCTCGCTTCTACCATGCTTTTTCCATCATGGACGGTCCGAAGAATGTCATGCAGCTGCGTCTCCGGCCCACCCAGGACAAAAAACCCATTTTCCATCATGATTTTTTGTCATAGAAGTAGGATCCCACCACATCTATGATGATACTGGGTTTTGTCACAATTATCATCATAGAAGTGTCATAAGAATGACAGGAAAAAAACTCGTTTGGCCCAAAATGTCATGGATGTGTCTTTCTTTTGTAGTGATTGTACCTTCTCTCGAATTGGAAGTAGCACATCAGTGAAATCCGTTCCCGTGATACCTACACCAACTAGAGAAGAAGCTAATGATAATGATCATGACAATTCAGATCAAGTTACTACGAAACCTCGTAGGTCAACCAGAGCATGTTCCGCACCAGACTGGTATGGTAATCCTGTTCTGGAAGTCATGTTACTAGATCATGATGAACCTATGAACTATGAAGAAGCTATGATGAGCCCAGTTTCTGATAGATGGCTTGAGGCCATGAAATCTGAGAGAGGACCCATGTATGAGAACAAAGTGTGGACTTTGGTGGACTTGCCCAATGATCGACAAGTCATTAAGAATAAATGGATCTTCAAGAGGAAGACATACACTGATGGTAGTGTTACTATCTACAAAGCTCGATTTGTCGCAAAAGGTTTTCGACAAGTTCAAGGAGTTGACTATGATGAGACTTTCTCACTCATAGTGATGCTTAAGTCTGTCTGAATCATGTTAGCAATTGCCGCATTTTATGAAATCTGGCAAATGGATATCAAAACTGCATTCCATAATGGATTTCTTAAAGGAGAGTTGTATATGATGCAACCAAAAGGTTTTGTCGATCCTAAAGGTGCTAACAAAGTGTGCAAACTCCAGCGATCCATCTATGGATCGGTGCAAGCATCTCGAAGTTGGAATATACGCTTTGATGAGGTGATCAAAGCATATGGTTTTATACAGACTTTTGGAGAAGCCTGTATTTACAAGAAAGTGAGTGGGAGCTCTATAGAATTTCTAATATTATACGTGGATAACATATTGTTGATTGGAGATGATATAGAATTTTTGGATAGCATAAAATGATACTTGAATAAGATTTTTTCAATGAAAGACCTTGGTGAAGCTGCTTATATATTGGGCATCAAGATCTATAGAGATAGATCAAGATGCTTAATAGGACTTTCACAAAGGACATACCTTGAAAAGATTTTGAAGAAGTTCAAAATGGACCAATCAACACTACTGCAGGATGCTGCTAACGCGACACTACGATCAGAGATCCTTCGACGAAACTGTGTGGGATGCCATAATCGCAAATGGTGGTGTAAAAAACCCGTCAAAAAGGTGCAAAACATTTGCGATGGCGGAGCCATCAAACACGGTTCAGATTTTAGTTCCGTGTGCGATGTAGGGCATACGGTTCAGTTCAATTAACTGTTGGCGATGAAGAGGAACAAAAGAAACAGGCAGCCAGATGGAGGTGTGTGCGATATACAACATACGGTTCACTCGGATGAACTGTTTGTGATTAGGCAACACAAAAGAAACGGTTAGCCAGATGAAGGTGTGTGCGATATACAACATGCGGTTCACTCGGATGAACTGTTTGCGTTGAGACATGAGAACAGAAACGGTTCAACTTAACAAGATGTGTGTGATACGCGGCAAATAGGTCTGTAATCAGAAATGTGTGTGAAGACCGATAATAACACACACGGTTGCTGCTAATAAGACGTGTGTGTTGTGCACCGGGATTGCATACAAAACAACAACAACATATATATACACACTTATAAGGACATGCTTGCATAACCAAATTAAATATCCACTTACATAGGTGCCTACTACAACCATGGCATTTGCACACACCAAAGTAAACTATTACATGCATAATTACATAGGTGGCTACTACACACATGACATTTCCACACACCAATAAAGTAAACTATATATTACATGCATGATTTACTAGCATAAACGATCATCTGATCATCATCTACTTCTTGTGACGCTTGCTTTGCTTGTGGCTCGATCCGGGCTCGTCGATTTTGGTAATGAGGCACTTCCTCATGTCAACGATCCGCTTGTGCATCTCGTAGCATGTCTACACGCTCTTGGCCGCGAACCTGAGGTGAGGTTCATCTAGTTACCGCATCCAGGCCCTGTGCCAGGATAGCGGACTTTTTCTTTGGGCATCCTACTTCATCTTTTTGTAGTAGGGGTCGATGATGGCTGAGGCAATTTCGACTAGGGAGTCCTTCGTGCTGCCCCAGACCCTGTAGTGGTCACGGATTTCGAAAAGGTTCTTGCAGGCCAAGCCCGTAACACCGAGCGTGTTTACATCGTCGGTGGTTTCCACCGTGGCGAATTTGTAGTCGGTGCTGTTGACAAACCTGTTGAAACGGTCGCAAGGCTCTGTGGCCATGCAGTAGTGGTAGATGAGGACATGATGGCCCATGCCCAACTGGGCAACGACAACCTTCTGATCTATGTCGGGACGACCGGTGATGTACTGGAGGTCGATGCCGACCACCTTGTACTTGTCTCGAGCAAGCAACCGCTCAACGCTGTTGATGTAGTCATCCACCATGGCCAAGTCAATGGTGTACACCACCGAGAGATCTGTCTCCCTCGTGTGGGTCTCCACTCTATGCTCGCCGAACTCCATTGGAGTGCCGATGGACATCCCCTCTCTATGTGTCGTCGTGGGTGTGCTTGTTCTGTTGTGGGGCGCGATCGAAAGGTTGAAGAGACTAAGGTTATAATGGCCACGGGAATTAAAGGGGAAGCCGGACGGCCAGGAATATCGGCAGGCCCTGATGGCAGTTCTAATTTGCAGCGCGTAACTCCATCGTGACGCACGTAACTGCATCGCGTGGCAACGCACGTGGTGCAACGGCGTGCATACGGGGCCCCCGACATGATTGTGCGCACGCCCAACTGCTGGCAGAGCGCGCGGAGGGACGCGAGCAGAGCGCTCTGTGGCAGAGTTTTGGATTTCGTCCGAAAAAAAGAAAGTCAGACGAAATTCACCCATCTCGTTTGGGCCCGGTACTAGTACAAACCGGTCCTGATGAAGCAACGGTGAGAAACCATACATACATACATACATACATATATATATATATATATATATATATATATATTTATTTATATAGCAGTTGAACGCGCAAGCAAAAGTTGTCCACAAGCCGAGCGCGCCGAAGGACGTGAGCAGAGCGCGTCAACGGACGCGAGCAGAGCACGCCGCGGCGCCTAACGGTGAGCAGAGCTTGCCAAGGGACACGAGCAGAGGCTGGCATAGTGATACGTGGCAAATAAGACGAACTGTGCGAGCGATGTCGTAGACATCAAGCACGAATCAGATGAGAGTTGCGTGTGCGATACGTGGCATACAGTTGATCCATCCGAGCTGTTTGTGATGGAATAAGCTATGTGTGTTGTGGGCAAATTCTTGCTAGTATATAACCTTAAATTTAACCAAATAAGTGTTAATGCATGTTACAAAAATTGTATAGCTGGAAACTATGTTCAAATACGACTCCAACGATATATTCTTTGGCGACATGCATTCATATTTTATTAGTTAAATCCTACTTATAAACAAGGATGGGGGTATAGTAGGTAATTAAATCGCAAACGTTTTTTTGTATTAACCATATGTGTACGTGTCCTTTCGTCCTCCTCTCGCACATCTTGTCACCCTGCTGCCATAGACGGCTTACAACGCAAGCTTGCGCAGCGCACGGGGGCGTTCTTTTGGCCAAATTGTGGCGCCAATGAATCGTCGATGAGCCTATTCCCACGCAACCTCGCAGGTTCCCACACAAGCTTCCCGCCCGACTCGGTGAAATCCCCCAAAATACCAATGCTTATTGGCTTGCTATAAAAACCCTCACGGCCGGCGAGTCCTGCGTCGCATTTTCCCCTCCCTCCCTATAGCTTATCTCATGTGCTTCTCCCACAATCGCCAATGGCACCGGTACGTCATCGTCACTCAGCCACTACACCGTCATCAGAGGACAGCTCCAGTTGGGAGGCTACATCGCGGCAGCGGCGGCGCAGTCCCCGGCGTAGTGTAGTGCGTGTCGCGTCCCTGTTGGGTATGCGCGGAACACCCACCACACGCTCCGCCACCACTGCTCGTCGGTAGCTGTTGTCGGCCGCCATTGCCGCCACACCACCGTCGAAAGCTAGGGCCATCTCCCGCTCCGCCGCCGCAGCCCGAAGGCGGGAGATGGCCGTCGTGGCCGCCACCCCACTGCCGGCCACCGTGGACGTCACCCGCTCTGCCACCGTGGCCCAAAGGCGAGAGGTGGTGGTCGTGGACGCAACCCCATCGTCGGCCACCGTGGTTGCCAGCCCACCGTCGACTGCCGGGATCATCACCTGCTCCGCCACAGCCGCCTGAAGGAGGCAGGCGGAGGTGGAGGCCCGCACATGCATCAACGACCTTGCGCACTACATCGAGTTCCTGTGGGAGGAGGAGGAGCGCCTCGTCGAGCATGCAAAGAGCCTTACCACAACCGTGGCCGCACAACACGCCAACGCAGAGGCGAGGAATCAGGAGATCTACGAGCAGTCCGGCCGCTTCGAGAGGGATCGTCTGGAGTGGCAGTGGGCGTTCGAGCTAGCGAGTGTCGCTGAACATGCAGCAGCAGCATGCACTGTATTGCATTTCTCCAGCTTGTCGGTAAGCTCCTCCTCCTCCTCTGCCTCTTACTGAGCGCGCTCGGTAGAGGAGAGGCTACCAGAAGTAGCACAAAGCCCCTCCGTGGTAGTAGTATTTAGGGGCTATTTTGTTCAGTTCATCTGACTATAGATGTGTGGTCAAACTATAAAACGTACTTAAAATTAGCTAGTATATATACTTGAACTAGCTATTTCAGTACGTGGTTGGCAAGAATTGGGGAAAAGTTTGGTCGGTTCAGCTGTCGAGTTGAACTGTTTGTATAAATTAAGAATGACTGCTTAATCTATGAATGAAATATATGCTTAATTACTAAATTTTAGTTGCAAAAATTAGATAGTGCTAGTGATTTCTAGCTACATGTTTTGACAAATCGCAGTGTTACAAGGATTGACAAATGGCAACGTTACTAGATCAACAAATGTAAATCTTTCCAGTTTGACAAATGGCAACATACCCAATATGACGGATGCAAATCTTACCAAATTGTTTGTACGTGGTTGCACACGGGTCATCCAAAACAACCTTTTGCGTTGAAGGGATGCACAAATCCTGCGCTGTGGATATTCCCTCGACTTAAGGGGGAAGACCATAGCTCTCACTTTGCATACGGGTGTTCTATCTAAAACATTTGCAATCAAGAGCTACAAAAATCCTGCTTGGCACATTTTCTCTTGGCTTCCTGGGGAAGCTGTCGGCACACCTTCCGTTTAGTCAAGCACTCAAGCACATGTCCGCACGGCACCTCCTAGCCATTAAAAGAGTGAATCATGGCGTCACGTGAATGGTTAACAGAACACACAATTTAAATTATACAAAACGTTTGAGATGTTACAGTGGCAGCTATTTGTTTCAAAATGCCTTTATTGGCTATTGTTTGAGTGTGCCTTCTCTCCAAATGGACATGAAAATACCACAACATGTCAGGTGCCATTCCATTATAGCATGCCAAGTTTCATGAATTTCAGACGAGTTTTGGATTTACTAGAATTTAAAAACAAAGTATCTCAACGTTTTGCCAACAATCAACAGTGCCCTGGTGTTTGAAGTTCATTCCCATTTCTTGCATGGGACCTAAGCATGCAACCAACGACACAGATTTGATTTTTCAACCAATTTATATGCACTGTAGCTTGTGCATGCAGTTCAAACTTGAATTATGCACATGAAATGCCTAGAAAACCCAGTTAATGTATAAAAATGTCCAAACGAACCCCGAAAAATTCCAAAAGTAAACACAACACTCCTGTTGTTCTATGTTGACAGTAGAATTTTTTTGAAAGCAATAAGAGGAAACGGATATCGTTTCGTCCCCATAGGTGGCACGTTCCTTACCGAAACCATCATGCTTATTGTCAGAAGCTAAGGTTTGTGAGAAGCTTATACCCAAAACTACCCCAAAAGGGACAAAAAATTTACAACGACATGTTGATGCCGCTCCATGGTAGCATGCCAAGTTTCATGAATTTCAGATGAGTTTTGGATTTACTAGAATATAAAAACCAGGTATCTCAATGTTTTGTCGGCAATCAACAGCGCCCTGGTGTTTGAAATTTATTCCCATTCCTTGCATGGGACCTAAGCATGCCCGAAGGACACATATTTGATTTTTCAACCAATTTATATGCACAGGAGCTTGTGCATGTAGTTCAAATTTGAATTATGCACATGACATGCCTAGAAAACCCAGTTAATGTGTAAAAATGTCCAAACAAACCCCAAAAAATTTCAAAATTAAACACAACACTCTTGTTGTTCTATGTTGACACTAGAAATTTTTTGAAAGCAATACGAGGCAACGGATATCGTTTCGTCCCCAAAGGTGACACGTTCCCTACCGAAACCATCACGCTTGTTGTGAGAAGCTTATATCCAAACCTGCCCCAAATATGAAAAAAAAATTACCACGACAAGTTGATGTCGCTCCATGATAGCTTGCTAAGTTTCATGAATTTTAGACGAGTTTTGGATTTACTAGAATTTAAAAACCAGGTATCTCAATGTTTGCGGTCGAGTGATGGTGGTAGGGTGTTTCAAATTCATTCCCATTTCTTGCATGGGACCTAAGCATGCAACCAAGGACACATATTTGATTTTTCAACCAGTTTATATGCATTGAAGAATGTGCATGTAGTTCAAATTTGAATTATGCACATAAAATGCCTGCAAAACCCAGTTAATGTATACAAATGTCCAAATGAACCCCAAAAATTCCAAAATTGAACACAACACTCCTGTTGTTTTATGTCGACACTCGATTTTTTAAGCAATAAGAGGCAACGGATATGATTTCGTCCCCAAAGGTGGCACATTCCCTACCGAAACCATCACGCTTGTTGTGAGAAGCTAAGGTTTGTGAGAAGCTTACACCCGGACCTGCCCCAAATGGGACAAATTTTTTACCACGGCATGTTGATGCCGCTCCATGATAGCACGCCAAGTTTCATGAATTTCAGACGAGTTTTGGATTTACTAGAATTTAAAAACCAGGTATCTCAATGTTTGCGGCCGAGTGACGGTGGCAGTGTGTTTGAAATTCATTCCCATTTCTTGCATGGGACCTAAGCATGCAAACAAGGACACAACTTTGATTTTTCAACCACTTTATATGCACTGGAGAATGTGCATGTATTTAAATTTGAATTATGCGCATAAAATGCCTGGGAAACCCAGTTAATGTATAAAAATGTCCAAACGAACCCCGAAAAATTCCAAAATTAAACACAACACTCCTATTGTTCTATGTTGACACTTGAAATTTTTTGAAAGCAATAAGAGGCAACAGATATTGTTTCGTCCCCAAAGGTGGCACGTTCCCTACCAAAACCATCACGCTTGTTGTGAGAAGCTCTGGTTTGTGAGAAGCTTATACCCAAACCTGCCCCAAATGGGACAAAATCTTTACCATGGCATGTTGATGCCACTCCATGATAGCATGCTAAGTTTCATGAATTTCAGACAAGTTTTGGATTTACTAGAATTTAAAAACCAAGTATCTCAATGTTTACGGCCGAGTGACGGTGGCAGGGTGTTTGAAATTTATTCCCATTTCTTGCATGGGACCTAAGCATGCAACCAAGGACACATACACTGGATAATGTGCATGTAGTTTAAATTTGAGTTGTGCACATAAAATGTCTGGGAAACCTAGTTAATGTATAAAAATATCCAAACAAACCCCGAAAAATTCCAAAATTAAACACAACACTCCATTTGTTCTATGTTGACACTCGAAAATTTTTGAAAGCAATAAGAGCAACTCCAATGGGGCGACCCATTTTGTCCGTTTGGGTCTTTCGGACACAAAAGCTGGCCCAACGGGGCGACCCAAACGGACAGAACATCCGCCTGCTGTCCATTTCGTGTCCGCTCAGACCCATTTCCATCCCAAATTTGGGACACATTTGGGTCGGAGGCGGACACAAAGCAGCGTTTTCTGTGGCCTCCTCGTCCGCCTCCATTCGTTGCATGTGAGCACTGGCCCATTTGTCATCGAGGGCCACCCACCCATCCCACCCCGGTCTCTCTCCTATTTTTCTCTCTTTCTCGATGCCACCGGGCTTGCAGATGCGGGCATGGCGCCAGCTGCTTCGGCCTCCGTCTCTAGTGAGGCTTCGCTTCCTCCTCCCGTTGCCAAACACAAGTAGCCACCGCCTCCTCCCGCTGCCAGCGCAGCGCGGCCAAGCGCTCGTCATCGCTGTCCTACAACCACGCGCACCACCGGCGGATGGCCGAGCGCGTACTTGCTAGCTAGCTAGCCGCCGTTGGTCGAGCATGCATGCTGGTGCTGCTGCCCCCGCGCGCGTGCTAGCTAGCTGGCCGCCTCTGCCCAGCCTGTGTGCTACTACTGCTGCCAGCCACCGCTGGTCGAGAGCGTGGGAGCTAGCCAGCCGCCGCTGGTCGCGCCTTGTTGCGGCTTTGTTCTGCCCCACCCGTTGTCGACACGCCGCGGCGTCACCTCGCCCGACCTCGCCCCACCCGTCGTCGACTCGCCGTGGCGTCGCCTCACGCCAGCCTTGCCTCGCTGCTCCCAACTGCGCCCGACCTTGTCACGCCGCGCCCGGCCATGCCATCCTCACCTTGTCACACCCGGTCGTGCCTGTTCTTGACTCCCGCGGCCTGGCCTCGCCGCGCCCGTCCCCGACTCGTCGCGGCCTTGCCTCGCCGCGCCCGGGACGGGGCGGGAGCTCGTTGGATGACCGGGCGAGAGCTGCGAGGCGGTAGCAGCAGGGTCGGGGCGAGCTGCGGCGAGCTACGACGGGCGAGGTGGCGCAGGAGCTCGCCCTTTAGGTGTTCGACGAAATGTCGACGTGGACATGTCTAAAATGCATCCGGCACCCGGTGGGCGCACCGGACGACCCAAATGAAAAGGCGGACGCGGACACGCGGATGGGCGACCCAAACGGACAAAAAGCGGACAAAATCCATGTCCGTTTGGGTCGCCCCATTGGAGTTGCTCTAAGAGGCAACGGATATCGTTTCGTCCCCAAAGGTGGCACGTTCCCTACCGAAACCATCACACTTGTTGTGAGAAGTTCTGGTTTGTGAGAAGCTTCTACACAAACCTGCCCCAAATGGGACAAATTTTTTACCACGGCATGTTGATGCCACTCCATGATAGCATGCCAAGTTTCATGAATTTCAAACGAGTTTTGGGTTTACTAGAATTTAAAAACCAGGTATCTCAATGTTTGCGGCCGAGTGACGGTGGTAGGGTGTGTGACATTCATTCCCATTTCTTGCATGGGACCTAAGAATGCAACCAATGACACATATTTGATTTTTCAACCCGTTTATATGCACTGGAGCATTTGCATGTAGTTCAAATTAGAATTATGCACCTGAAATGCATACAAAACCAAGTTAATGTATAAAAACGTCCAAACACACCCTGAATAATTCCATTTTTTTGACGACACACCTATAGTTGCATGTTCACAACAGATAAAAGTTCTAGCAATTCAAACACCATCCTTTGTAGTTGTGACCCCATTACGTAATTCAAATGAAGATGATAAATCAAGTAGATCACACATAGTTTATTATCATCAACCATGTGAGATGCAGCACAAAATATCTTGGAGCATCGTCGATGTATAGTATGCCTATGGCTTACGCCAGAAGGTGCGTCGGCTACAGTCCACAGCCGGCGTGTGATACGTCCATTTTGCATCATGCTTTTATATCGATATTTATTGCATTATGGGCTGTTATTACACATTATGTCACAATACTTATGCCTATTCTCTCTTATTTTACAAGGTTTACATGAAGAGGGGGAATGCCGGCAGCTGGAATTCTGGGCTGGAAAAGGAGCAAATATTAGAGACCTATTCTGCACATCTCCAAAAGTCCTAAAACTCCACGAGAGCACTTTTCAGAATATATAAAAAATATTGAGCGCAAGAAGTACCAGAGGGGGGCCACACCCTGGCCACGAGGGTGGGGGGCGCGCCCTACCCCCTGGGCGCGCCCCCAGCCTTGTGGGCTCCCTGGTGGCCCTCCAATGCCCATCTTCTTCTATATGAGGTCTTACGTCCGAGAAAAAACAATAAGCAAGCTTACGAGACGAAACTCCGCCGCCACATGGCGGAACCTTGGCGGAACAAATCTAGGGCTCCGGCGGAGCTGTTCTGCCGGGGAAACTTCCCTCAGGGAGGGGGAAATCATCACCATCGTCATCACCAACGATCCTCTCATCGGGAGGGGGTCAATCTCCATGAACATCTTCACCAGCACCATCTCATCTCAAACCCTAGTTCATCTCTTGTATCCAATCTTTGTATCCAAACCTCAGATTGGTACCTGTGGGTTGCTAGTAGTGTTGATTACTCCTTGTAGTTGATGCTAGTTGGTTTACTTGGTGGATGATTATATGTTCAGATCCATTATGCATATTAATACCCCTCTGATTATGAACATGAATATGCTTTGTGAGTAGTTACATTTGTTCATCGGGACATGGGAGAAGTCTTGCTATTAGTAGTCATGTGAATTTGGTATTCGTTCGATATTTTGATGAGATGTATGTTGTTATCCCTCTAGTGGTGTCATGTGAACGCTGACTACATGACAGTTCACCATTGTTTGGGCCTAGAGGGAGGCATTGGGAAGTAAGTAGATGATGGGTTGCTAGAGTGACAGAAGCTTAAACCCTAGTTTATGCGTTGCTTCGTAAGGGGCTGATTTGGATCCATATGTTTCATGCTATGGTTAGGTTTACCTTAATACTTCTGTTGTAGTTGCGGATGCTTGCAATAGGAGTTAATCATAAGTGGGATGCTTGTCCAAGTAAGGACAGTACCCAAGCACCGGTCCACCCACATATCAAATTATCAAAGTACCGAACGCGAATCATATGAACGTGATAAAAACTAGCTTGACGATAATTCCCATGTGTCCTTGGGAGCGCTTTCCCTCATATAAGAGTTTGTCCAGGCTTGTCCTTTGCTACAAAAAGGATTGGGCCATCTTGCTGCACCTTATTTACTTTTATCACTTGTTACTCATTAAAAATTACCTTATCACTAAACTATTTGTTACCGATAATTTGAGTGCTTGCAGAGAATACCTTGCTAACAACCGCTTATCATTTCCTTCTGCTCCTCGTTGGGTTCGACACTCTCACTTATCGAAAAGGCTACAATAGATCCCCTACACTTGTGTATCATCAATACTCTTTTCTGGCGCCGTTGCCGGGGAGTGCCGCGACTTTGGTAGGTGGAATTTGGCAAGGAAAATTTTATATAGTGTGCTGAAATTTACTGTCACTTGTTACTATGGAAAGTAATCCTTTGAGGGGCTTGTTCGGGGTATCTTCACCCCGACCGGTAGATCAAATAGTTGCTCCTCAACCTACAGGACCTACTGAAAATTAAAATGTTTACTTTGAAATTCCTTCGGGTATGATATAGAAACTGCTGGCTAATCCTTTTGCAGGAGATGGAACATTACATCCCGACTTACACTTAATCTATGTGGATGAAGTTTGTGGATTATTTAAGCTTGCAGGTATGCCCGATGATGTTATCAAGAAGAAGGTCTTCCCTTTATCTTTGAAGGGAGATGCATTGACATGGTATAGGCTATGTGATGATATGGGATCATGGGACTACAAATGGTTGAAATTGGAATTCCATCAGAAGTTTTATCCTATGCATCTTGTTCATCGTGATCGCAATTATATATATAATTTTTGTCCTCGCGAAGGAGAAAGCATCGCTCAAGCTTGGGGGAGGCTTAAGTCAATGTTATATTCATGCCCCAATCATGAGATCTCAAGAGAAATTATTATTCAAAACTTTTATGCTCGGCTTTCTGACAACAATCGCTCCATGCTCGATACTTCTTGTACTGGTTCCTTTATGATGAAGACTATTGAATTCAAATGGAATTTATTGGAGAGGATTAAATGCAACTCTGAAGAACATGAATCGTATGAACGTGATGAAAACTAGCTTGACGATAATTCCCATGTGTCCTCAGGAGCGCTTTCCTTCATATAAGAGTTTGTCCAGGCTTGTCCTTTGCTACAAAAAGGATTGGGACATCTTGCTGCACCTTATTTACTTTTATTACTTGTTACTCGTTACAAATTACCTTATCACAAAACTATCTATTACCGATAATTTGAGTGCTGGTAGAGAATACCTTGCTGAAAACTGCTTATCATTTCCTTCCACTCCTCGTTGGGTTCGACACTCTTACTTATAGAAAAGCTATGATAGATCCCCTACACTTGTGGGTCATCAGTGTGTCAAGCACACTATCTCACTCCCCAAATATCATTTCACTGTTCATTCGTCGCCGATGAAAGATGGGGACATGGACCCATGTCGTGAGGGCAACTTCAGTGGCCCACTCCGGCGAGAGCGCGGCCGCAACTGCAGGCGCGTGCTAACAAGCTTCGTGAGGGCGACCGTAGTCTGCGTCCGGGCGGCCAAGGCAGCCCAAACGGCCGTTGTTGCTTCTCAGGCGGCGGCAGTAGCATCTGCCTCGAGGATAGCAACTAGCGAGAGAAGCACATCAGTTGTCCGTTCCACAGCGGCGGCCTTAGCCCTTATGGAGGCCGTCCACTACCATGTCGAGGCCGTCCACGCCCAGCTCGTGGCGGTTACCGCACAAATCGAACGAAGCTTCTCCGACAACGGTCGGCAACCCACGGTCGAAGAGTTGGCAATCGCCGAGAGAGTTTGAGCAGCCGCCCATTCCTGAGCGACATACCTTGCCACGACAGAGCCCGCCAGAGCCCAGATCATGGCCGCCCACGCCCAGTTCGTGGCGGCCTATTCCAAAGATATGCAGACGCGGATGGCGAGATGCTTGCCAAGTATGGTGCAATTGATGCCCTGGAGCCCCTTCCCCAGGAGATCGTCGGGCGCGAGCTGGACATGGAGGCAGCGGCGGAGATCGACGAGCACCAGCCGTAGTAGTACTCTTTGTTTTGTTTAATTAAGAGTGTCGATCTTTAATTTGTTAAAGTAATGTTTAGGTTAGCTAGCTCTATTTAATTTCTGAACTTGCTCGATTAAGAAGTTAGTCTCCTTTGTGTACCCAAATTATGCAATGACGTGGATGAACACTGTAACCAGGGAAATTCAAACCAAAAATTTTGATGTTCAAACTCAACACACACAGGTTAAGCTATTTGAATCGTTTGTGATGTTAACATATCATACACAGTTCTGAATAAGGGACCATGTCTGATGACACTTTGCGCGCAAGTTTTTCGCTGAAGCGATTCCAAATTTTCGGCTTTCGTGAAAATATCTACCTCCCCGCCCCCTCCCCCTTACCAAAAGCCACATTTCCCCTGTTTCCACCTTCCTTTCCAAGTTGAAACCTTCACTCCTTGTTTGCAGCACCGCCTCCTCACCGGCGACCCTCCTCCACGCTGCTCGGCCTCGCCTATCTAGGCAGGTAATCCACACTCGACCCCCATTGATACGTCTCCAACGTATCTATAATTTTTGATTGTTACGTGCTATTATATTATTTGTTTTGGATGTTTAATGGGCTTTAATATACCTTTTTATATTATTTTTGGGACTAACCTACTAACCAAAGGCCCAGTGCAAATTGCGTTTTTTGCCTATTTTAGTGTTTCACAGAAAAGGAATATCAAACGGAATGAAACCTTCGAGGGAGTTATTTTTGGAACAAACGTGATACAGGAGACTTGGAGTGGATGTCAAGAAAGAAGCGAGGAGGCCTCGAGGCAGGAGGGCACGCCCCCCACCCTCGTGGCCCCCTCGCAGCTCCACCGACCTACTTCTTCCTTCTATATATACCCATATACCCCGAAAACATCCAGGTGCACCACAAAACCCTATTTCCACCGCCGCAACCTTCTGTACCCGTGAGATCCCATCTTGGGGCCTTTTCCTGTGCTCCGCTGGAGGGGGAACCGATCACGGGGGGCTTCTACATCAACACCATAGCCTCTTCGATGATGTGTGAGTAGTTTACCACAGACCTTTGGGTGCATAGTTATTAGCTAGATGGCTTCTTATCTCTCTTTGGATCTCAATACAAAATTCTCCTCGATTCTCTTGGAGATCTATTCAATGTAATTCTTTTTGCGGTGTGTTTGTCGAGATCCAATGAATTGTGGGTTTATGATCAAGATTATCTATGAACAATATTTGATTCTTCTCTGAATTCTTTTATGCATGATTTAATATCTTTGCAAGTATCTTCGAATTATCAGTTTGGTTTGGCCTACTAGATTGATCTTTCTTGCAATGGGATAAGTGCTTAGCTTTGGGTTCAATCTTGCGGTGTCCTTTCCCAGTGATAGTAGGGGCAGCAAGGCACATATTGTATTGTTGCCATCAAGGATAAAAAGATGGGGTTTATATCATATTGCTTGAGTTTATCCCTCTACATCATGTCATCTTGCCTAATGTGTTACTCTGTTCTTATGAACTTAATACTCTAGATGCATGCTGGATAGCGGTTGATGTGTGGAGTAATAGTAGTAGATGCAGAATCGTTTCGGTCTACTTGTCGCGGACGTAATGCCTATATACATGATCATGCCTAGATATTCTCATAACTATGCGCTTTTCTATCAATTGCTCGACAGTAATTTGTTCACCCACCGTAGAATTTGCTATCTTGAGAGAAGCTACTAGTGAAACCTATGCCCCCGGGTCTATCTTCCATCATATTATTTTCCATTATATTGCTATTTCCATCGTTGTTTATTTTGCAATCTTTATTTTCCAATCTATACAATAAAAATACCAAAAATATTTATCTTATTATCTCTATCAGATCTCACTTTCGTAAGTGACCGTGAAGGGATTGACAACCCCTTTATCGCGTTGGTTGCGAGGTTCTTGTTTGTTTGTGCAGGTTCTAGGGACTTGTGTGTTACCTCCTATTGGATTGATACCTTGGTTCTCAAAAACTTAGGGAAATACTTACGCTACTTTGCTGCATCACCCTTTCCTCTTCAAGGGAAAACCAGCGCATGCTCAAAAGGTAGCAAGAAGGATTTCTGGCGCCGTTGCCGGGGAGGTTGCACCAAGTCAAGTCAAGATTTGATCTCCCGTCAACAAGCCATTTTCGGCGCCATTGCTGGGGAGATCTATGCACAAGTAAAGACATACCAAGTACCCATCACAAACTCTTATCCCTCGCATTACATTATTTGCCATTTGCCTCTCGTTTTCCTCTCCCCCACTTCACCCTTGTCATTTTATTCGCCCTCTTTTCCGTTCGCCTCTTTCCCGTTTGCCCTTCTTTTGCCATGTCTGAATCAAAAAGGGGTAAGGGTTCTCTCCCAGGTTTTAGTACTTTGGATTGCCCCTCTGCCCTCTCTAATCTCATAAATAATGATGCTATGGAAAGACCTACCGGGGTTATCAATGAGAGTTTGAATAATTTTGATGAATATGATCCCGGGATTTTTCGTTATTTACTTGATGAGTCCTTGAAAGATGCTTGGGATAGGCTATTAAGGATCCGAGCCAGTTATGTACCCCAATATCAAATTGAGATATACCTAAAAAGCTTTTATGTTGGCTTACCCTCTTCATTCAAGCAAGTTTTAGATTCTATTTTTGAAGAGGGTTTTCTTGAGGGGGATGCCATAGATACCTATGAAAAGATGAAAACTATATTTGGGAACCCCATGAATGAGAAGGTTGAATCCACCTATATTTTGTGCTTTTATCAAAACGAAATTATCAAAGAGATAAGAATTTTTCTCTTTTCTTTCCCAACACCAAAGATGGCAATACCTAGATCTATTCTTGTTTTTATGCCTAGCTAGGGGCGTTAAATGATAGCGCTTGTTGGGAGGCAACCCAATTTTATTTTTGTTTCTTATATTTTGTTCCTGTTTAGTAATAAATAATTCATCTACCTTCTGTTTAGATGTGTTTTTATGTTTTTAATTAGTGTTTGTGCCAAGTAGAACCTTCGGGAAGACTTGGGGGAAGTCTTTGCGATCTTGCTGTAAAAAATAGAAACTTTAGCGCTCTCGAGATTTGCTGGCATTTTTTAATGGAGAGTGATATTAGGTTGATTCTTTTTGCAGATGATTAATAGACAAATTCCTCACGTCCACCAATTTATTTCAGAATTTTTGGGATTACAGAAGTATTCGAAACCTACAGATTACTACAGACTGTTCTGTTTTTGACAGATTCTGTTTTTCATGTGTTGTTTGCTTATTTTAATGAATCTATGGCTAGTATCGGGGGGTATCAACCATACAGAAGTTGGAATACAGTAAAAAACCAATATAAATAAAGGATCGGTTCATTACAGTACCTTGAAGTGGTGGTTTGTTTTCTTATACTAACGGAGCTCATGAGATTTTCTGTTGAGTTTTGTGTTGTGAAGTTTTCAAGTTTTGGGTAAAGATTTGATGGATTTTGGAATAAGGAGCGGTAGGACCCAAACATTGCGGATGCCCAAGCAAACCCAAGGTAAAATTCAAGGACAACCAAAATCCTAAGCTTGGGGATGCCCCGGAAGGCATCCCCTCTTTCGTCTTCATCCATCGGTAACTTTACTTGAGGCTATATTTTTATTCACCACATGATATGTGTTTTGCTTGGAGCGTCTTGTACGATTTGAGTCTTTGCTTTTTAGTTTACCACAATAATCCTTGCTGTACACACCTTTTGGAGAGACACGCATGAATCCGAATTTATTAGAATACTCTATGTGCTTCACTTATATCTTTTGAGCTACATAATTTTGCTCTAGTGCTTCACTTATACCTCTTTAAGAGCACGGTGGTGGTTTTATTTTATAGAAATTATTCATCTCTCATGCTTCACTTATATTATTTTGAGAGTCTTATATAACAACATGGTAATTTTCTTTGGCTATAAAATTAGTCCTAATATGATAGGCATCCAAGATGGGTATAATAAAAACTTTCATAAAAAGTGCCTTGAATACTATGAGAAGTTTGATTATTGATGATTGTTTTGAGATATGAATATGGTGATATTAGAGTCATGCTAGTTTAGTAGTTGTGAATTTGAGAAATACTTGTTCTAAAGTTTGTGATTCCCGTAGCATGCACTTATGGTAAACCGTTATGTGATGAAGTTGTAGCATGATTTATTTATTGATTGTCTTCCTTATGAGTGGCGGTCGGGGACGAGTGATGGTCTTTTCCTACCAATCTATCCCCCTAGGAGCATGCGCGTAGTACTTTGTTTTGATAACTAATAGATTTTTGCAATAAGTATGTGAGTTCTTTATGACTAATGTTGAGTCCATGGATTATACGCACTCTCACCCTTCCACCATTGCTAGCCTCTCTAGTACCATGCAACTTTCGCCGGTACCATATACCCACCATATACCTTCCTCAAAACAGCCACCATACCTACCTATTATGGCATTTCCATAGCCATTCCGAGATATATTGCCATGCAACTTACCACCGTTCCGTTTGTTATGACATGTTACATCATTGTCATATTGCTTTGCATGATCATGTAGTTGACATCGTATTTGTGGCAAAGCCACCTTTATAATTCTTTCATTCATGTCACTCTTGATTCATTGCATATCCCGGTACACCGCCGGAGGCATTCACATAGAGTCATATTTTGTTCTAGTATTGAGTTGTAATTTTTGAGTTGTAAGTAAATAAAAGTGTGATGATCATCATTATTAGAGCATTGTCCCAAGTCAGGAAAGGATGATGGATACTATGACCCCCCCACAAGTCGGGATGAGACTCCGGACGAAAAGAAAAAAATAGAAAGGAAAAAAAGAGGCCATAAAAGGGAGAAAAAGGCCCAAAAAATTGAGAGAAAAATAGAGAAGGGACAATGTTACTGTCCTTTTACCACACTTGTGCTTCAAAGTAGCACCATGATCTTCATGATAGAGAGTCTCCTATGTTGTCACTTTCATATACTAGTGGGAATCTTCCATTGTAGAACTTGGCTTGTATATTCCAATGATGGGCTTCCTCAAAATTCCCTAGGTCTTCGTGAGCAAGCGAGTTGGATGCACACCCACTTAGTTTATTTTGTTGAGCTTCCATACACTTATAGCTCTAGTGCATCTGTTGCATGGCAATCCCTACTCACTCACATTGATGTCTATTGATGGGCATCTCCATAGCCCGTTGATACGCCTCGTTGATGTGAGACTATCTTCTCCTTTTTGTCTTCTCCACAACCACCATTCTATTCCACCTATAGTGCTATATCCATGGCTCACGCTCATGTATTGTGTGAAGATTGAAAAAGTTTGAGAACATCAAAAGTATGAAACAATTTCTTGGCTTGTCATCGGGGTTGTGCACGATTAAATACTTTGTGTGGTGAAGATAGAGCATAGCCAGACTATATGATTTTGTAGGGGTAACTTTCTTTGGCCATGTTATTTTGAGAAGACATGATTGCTTTGTTAGTATGCTTGAAGTATTATTATTTTTATGTCTTGAATCTTTAAGATCTGAACATTCATGCCACAATAAAGAAAATTACATTGAGAATTATGCTAGGTAGCATTCCACATCAAAAATTCTGTTTTTATCATTTACCTACTCAAGGACAGGCAGGAATTAAGCTTAGGGATGCTTGATACGTCTCCAACGTATCTATAATTTTTGATGGTTCCATGCTATTATATTATCTGTTTTGGATGTTTAATGGGCTTTAATATACCTTTTTATATTATTTTTGGGACTAACCTACTAACCAAAGGCCCAGTGCAAATTGTTTTTTTGCCTATTTCAGTGTTCCGCGGAAAAGGAATATCAAACGGAATGAAACCTTTAGGAGAGTTATTTTTGGAACAAACGTGATCCAGGAGAATTGGAGTGGACATCAAGAAATAAGCGAGGAGGACATGAGGCAGGAGGGCGCGCCCCCACCCTCGTGGGCCCCTCGCAGCTCCAGCGACCTACATCTTCCTTCTATATATACCCATATACCCCAAAAACATCCAGGAGCACCACAAAACCCTATTTCCACCGCCGCAACCTTTTGTACCCGTGAGATCCCATCTTGGGGCCTTTTCCGGCGCTCCGCGGGAGGGGGAATCGATCACGGAGGGCTTCTACATCAACACCATAGCCTCTTCGATGATGTGTGAGTAGTTTACCACAAACCTTCGGGTCCATAGTTATTAGCTAGATGGCTTCTTCTCTCTCTTCGGATCTCAACACAAAGTTCTCCTCGATTCTCTTGGAGATCTATTCGATGTTATTCTTTTTGCGGTGTGTTTGTCGAGATCCGATGAATTGTGGGTTTATGATCAAGATTATCTATGAACAATATTTGATTCTTCTCTGAATTCTTTTATGCATGGTTTAATATCTTTGCAAGTCTCTTCGAATTATCAGTTTGGTTTGGCCTACTAGATTGATATTTCTTGCAATGGGAGAAGTTCTTAACTTTGGGTCCAATCTTGCGGTGTCCTTTGCCAGTGACAGCAGGCGCAGCAAGGCACGCATTTTATTGTTGCCATCAAGGATAAAAAGATGGGGTTTATATCACATTGCTTGAGTTTATCCCTCTACATCATGTCATCTTGCCTAATGCATTACTCTGTTCTTATGAACTCAATACTCTAGATGCATGCTGGTAGCGGTCGATGTGTGGAGTAATAGTAGTAGATGCAGAATCGTTTCGGTCTACTTGTCTCGGACGTGATGCCTATATACATGATCATGCCTAGATATTCTCATAACTATGCGCTTTTCTATCAATTGCTCGACAGTAATTTGTTCACCCACTATAGAATTTGCTATCTTGAGAGAAGCCACTAGTGAAACCTATGGCCTCCGGGTCTATCTTCCATCATATTATTTTCCATTATATTGCTATTTCCATCGTTGTTTATTTTCCAATCTTTATTTTCCAATCTATACAATAAAAATACCAAAAATATTTATCTTATTATCTCTATCACATATCACTTTCGTAAGTGGCCATGAAGGGATTGACAACCCCTCTATCGCGTTGGTTGCGAGGTTCTTTTTTGTTTGTGCAGGTACTAGGGACTTGCGTGTTACCTCCTACTGGATTGATACATTGGTTCTCAAAAACTGAGGGGAAATACTTACGCTATTTTGCTACATCACACTTTCCTCTTCAAGGGAAAACCTACGCATGCTCAAGATCTAGCACCCATCCTCCTTCTCCTTCCACATCCCACATTCCGCGACCACCGGCGCAACACCTTCCACCCAAATCACCGACCCCTCCACCAAATAAGGGCTGCCCTAAGCCATGGTGCGCACAGTATAGCCAGGATCCCAAGGACCATTTGGCAGCGGAGAAGCAAATCGCGGCCGCATGCGCGGATGAGGTCGCGATGGCTGCCATTCGTGTCGACCCCAGATCTTGGAGGAGCACCTCACCGTTGAGGCCACCGTCGACACCTCACGCACCGACGACGCGACACGGTTGGCTGTTTGGTTCAATTCTGCAATGCGATGTTCAATTGTTGTGGGTGCATTCTTTTATTGTATACCATGTGAGAAATAAATCTAATTTGGTTGTACTAAATACATGAGAAACAAATACAATTGCTATATTTCCATGTTGTTAAGCATGCTTGGTTTGGTTAACTGTCTGATCTTCTATTAGGAGTATGTTATATTGTGCAATGTGGTGCTCAGTTAATATTTGGTTCATTTGTTGTGGTGTTTAGCTAACTGCTTGGTTCAATTCTACACTGCGATGTCCAATTGTCGTGGGTAGAATTTTGTATTGTTGTGCATGTGAGGAATAAATCGAATTTGGCTGCACTTAATACATGAGAAACATATACATGTGCTATATTTCCTAGTTCTTAATCATGCTTGGTTTAGATAAATGGGTTTTCCATGTGGCTTGAATTAATCTGATGAATCTGCAATGTGCTTATTTTTCATCAACATATTTTACCAATAGCATGTGAACTCTTACTTAACCTGATGATTAAGTACCTTATATGTGTTGCAGGGAAACAATGGGAAGCAATGAGGTTTACAATTGACGTTAGCACATGCATGGTCTGTTGTCTCATAGCACATTATTGGGCAATTGCAGGAACCATTCTAATATTTAGGTTTTTAACAATTTGGTCTTGCACATGTAGGTCCTGTTGTCAGAGGTTTTGACCCACATTCGACCCTTTTTGCATACGGGGAAATGAGTTGTCCATGAATATCAGTCAAGTCAAGAAACTAAGAAAGATTGTTAGGATAAAGAAATTAGCGACAAAAAACAACAAGATCTTTGTCTGCACAATGAAGAAGACATCAGTTCACTACAGGATGGTACTAACTATTATACCTTGAATTTTTTATTCCTTTGCCCCATTTCCAATATAGAGAAGATATTTATGCACATCCTTGTTTTCAGGCCTTTCCAAAGCAGTTCACTAATGATTACCTCTCAAACCACTTGTATGGTCAGGAGGCGAGGAAGGTATTCATACAACACCCACGGTTCAATATTGAAGTGTTCCTAAAGAGGACAAAGAATGGACGGTCAATCATCCACAGGCACTGGCCTAAAGTTACAAAGACCTTCAACATCAATGAAGGCTCAATATTCGCCTTCTGCTTCAGTAGTTTTCCAGATGAGATACATCTGTTTATGTACCGTATATGATGCTAATTCCGAAAGGTTATAGATGTTGCATGTGAAACTTGGTCCTGGTGTAGTTGTGTAATGGGGTAGCTGAGTGCTGAAGCTATATGATGTTGTACTTTGATGTATTTCAATTATGAAAATGAAATATATTGTGTGCTTAATATGAAATGTCAATTAGATTAATAAATGGATTATGAATAATCAGATAATTAGCCTGCTAATTGGGTTTTGCTATTGCAAATGGATGTTGAAAAAATACCGTGGGCGATGACCTCAGGCAACGCACACAGTTTCTAGGAATAAACCAGGTTGGATCAATGAACAATCACACATGACTTTCTCTTGAAAACTGTTTGCGTTAGGCCACCTTGCGCAAACATTTATCACATAAAAGCTGTGTGTGATGGACAACCTTTGCCACAGTTTCTTCTATGGACCATGTGTGATACATTTAATAACACAAGCGATTTAACGGGAAAAATTGTGTGTGATGTACCTGTGAACGAAGACGTTTTCCTTGGAGCCACTGTGTGGGATGTACTGATACGTCTCCAACGTATCTATAATTTTTGATTGTTCCACTCTATATTATATTCTGTTTTGGACATTATTGGGCTTTATTATACACTTTTATTTTATTTTTGGGACTAACCTATTAACCGGAGGCCCAACCCAGAATTGTTGTTTTTGCCTATTTTAGGGTTTCGTAGAAAAAGAATATCAAATGGAGTCCAAACGGAATGAAACCTTCGGGAACGTCATTTTCGGAACGAACATGATCCAGAGGACTTGGACCCTACGTCAAGCAATCAACGAGGAAGGCACGAGGTAGGGGGCGCACCTAGCCCCCCAGGCGCGCCCTCCACCCTCGTGGGCCCCCTGTTGCTCCACCGACATACTCCTTCCTCCTATATATACCTACGTACCCCCAAACTACCAGATACGGAGCCAAAACCCTAATTCCACCGCCGTAACTTTCTGTATCCACCAGATCCCATCTTGGGGCCTTTTTCGGAGCTCCGCCGGAGGGGGATCGATCACGAAGGGCTTCTACATCAACACCATAGCCCCTCCGATGAAGTGTGAGTAGTTTACTTCAGACCTACGGGTCCATAGTTATTAGCTAGATGGCTTATTCTCTCTTTTTGGATCTCAATACAAAGCCCCCCCTCTTTCTTGTGGAGATCTATTCGATGTAATCTTCTTTTGCGGTGTGTTTGTTGAGACCGATGAATTGTGGGTTTATGATCAAGTTTATATATGAACAATATTTGAATCTTCTCTGAATTCTTTTATATATGATTGGTTATCTTTGCAAGTCTCTTCGAATTATCAGTTTGGTTTGGCCTACTAGATTGATCTTTCTTGCAATGGGAGAAGTGCTTAGCTTTGGGTTCAATCTTGCGGTGTCCTTTCCCAGTGACAGTAGGGGCAGCAAGGCACGTATTGTATTGTTGCCATCAAGGATAACAAGATGGGGTTTATATCATATTGCATGAGTTTATCCCTCTACATCATGTCATCTTGCTTAAAGTGTTACTCTGTTCTCTTGAACTTAATAATCTAGATGCATGCTAGATAGCAGTCGATGTGTGGAGTAATAGTAGTAGATGCAGGCAGGAGTCGGTCTACTTGTCTCGGACGTGATGCCTATATACATGATCATACCTAGATATTCTCATAACTATGCTCAATCCTATCAATTGCTCAACAGTAATTTGTTCACCCACCGTAAATACTTATGCTCTTGAGAGAAGCCACTAGTGAAACCTATGGCCCCTGGGTCTATCTTCCATCATAATAATCTTCCAATACTTAGTTATTTCCTTTGCCATTTATTTTACTTGCATATTTTATTTCTCTTTATCATAAAAATACCAAAAATATTATCCTATCATATCTATCAGATCTCACTCTCGTAAGTGATTGTGTAGGGATTTACAACTCCTTATCGCGTTGGTTGCGAGGATTTATTTGTTTGTGTAGGTGCGAGGGACTCGTGCGCAGCCTCCTACTGGATTGATACCTTGGTTCTCAAAAACTGAGGGAAATACTTATGCTACTTTGCTGCATCACCCTTTCCTCTTCAAGGGAAAACCAACGCAGTGCTCAAGAGGTAGCAAGAATGATTTCTGGCGCCGTTGCCGGGGAGGTTCACGCAAGACAAGTCAAGATTTGACTCCCGACAACGAGTCACTTGTGGCGCCGTTGCAAGTCAAGACATACCAAGTACCCATCACAGACCCTTATCTCCCACATTACATTATTTGCCATTTGCCTCTCGTTTTCCTCTTCCCCACTTCACCCTTGCTGTTTTATTCGCCCTCTCTCTCCATCCTCCCTCTCTTTCTCTATTTGCCTCTTTTTGCACATTTCTTGTTCGCTTGTGTGTTGGATTGCTTGCTTGTCATTATGGCTAGCCCCCTATCTTCTCCGTTGTCAACCGAAAATAAAGTTCTTAATTTTAAGCAAAGGGAAGGAGAAAACCTAAAAGACGCTTGGTATAGAATTTGCAATGCTCAAAATAGATCTACCAGGAAGCAATCTACTTCTATTCTTCTCCGCAATTTTTATGTAGCTGCTATTACTTGGCACAGATATGTCCTTGATACCATTGCCGGAGGGAATTTCTTGGGTAGCCACACTTTTGATTCCTATAATGCTATGATAGATTTGTTTGGCTCACCCCCTCTTTTGGTTAATGGAACTATGTTAACTTTGGAGCATGTAATGCAAAAACTTGAAATTATTGAAAATAAAGTTGCTACCGTTGAGTTAATTGAAAATTTCGATAAAAAGATCCACAACCAAATTACCCAATATGGATCTAAAGTAGGAGTAACTTTGAAAAATATTAAAGAGAAGGAACCTATAGTTAATGAAAGAGTAAATCATGATTCCACTAGAATCGATAAACTTGAGGGTATCATTACCAACTTGGGAACTGCTTTTTCTTCCATAAAGAATACTCCAAGTCCTCCAACTAAAATTGCCAACTTATGTATGTTCCTAAAAATAAGGGTGAATCCTCTAGCAAAGAAAGTGCGGATCTCAAATCTATAAGTATTCATCCTAATCTTTTTGCTATCATTAAGGAACCATTTGCTACTAATGATTTTTTCGATCTTGTGCCTAGAAGTTTGATTATTGATAAAAGGAAATAAACTCATAAAGGTGATAGATGTCTCATTAAAGAATTACCAACTAAAGATACCTAGATCTATCCTTGCTTTTATGCCTAGCTAGGGGCGTTAAACGATAGCGCTTGTTGGGAGGCAACCCAATTTTATTTTTATTCCTTGCTTTTTTCTCCTGTTTAGTAATAAATAATTTATCTATCATCTGTTTTGGTTGTGTTTTTTGTGTTTAATCAATGTTTGTGCCAAGTAGAACCGTTGGGAAGACTTGGGGAAAGTCTTTTTAATCTTACTGTAAAAAACAGAAACTTTAGCGCTCACGATAATTGCTGCCATTTTTATTTGGAAAGTTCTATTTAGTTAAATTTTTTTGAAGATGATTAATAGATAAATTCCTCGCGTCCAGCAATTTATTTTAGAATTTTTGGGGTTCCAGATCTTGCATTAGCTACAGATTACTACAGACTATTCTGTTTTTAATAGATTCTGTTTTTCGTGTGTTGTTTTCTAATTTTGATGAATCTATGGCTAGTAAAATAGTTTATAAACCATAGAGAAGTTGGAATACAGTAGGTTTAACACCAATATAAATAAATAATGAGTTCATTACAGTACCTTGAAGTGATGTTTTGTTTTCTTTCGCTAACGGAGCTCACGAGATTTTCTACTTTAAGTTTTGTGTTGTGAAGTTTTCAAGTTTTGGGTAAAAGATTTGATGGATTATGGAACAAGGAGTGGACAGAGCCTAATCTTGGGGATGCCCATGGCACCCCAAGATAATCTAAGGACACCTAAAAGTCAAATCTTGGGGATTCCCCAGAAGGCATCCCCTCTTTCGTTTACTTCCATCGGTAACTTTACTTGGAGCTATATTTTTATTTACCACATGATATGTGTTTTGCTTGGAGCGTCTTGTATTATTTGAGTCTTTATTTGTTAGTTTTCCACAATCTCCTTGCTGTACACACCTTTTTAGAGAGACACACATGATTCAGAAATTGTTAGAATACTCTATGTGCTTCACTTATATCTTTTGAGTTATATAGTTTTTGCTCTAGTGCTTCACTTATATCTTTTAGAGCACGTCGGTGGATTTGTTTTATAGAAACTATTGTTCTCTCATGCTTCACTTATATTATTTTGAGAGTCCTACAAAACAGCATGGTAATTTGCTTTAATTATTTTAGGCATTCAAGATTAATAAAAAAATTCTTATGAGTGTGTTGAATACTATGAGAAGTTTGATACTTGATAATTGTTTTGAGATATGGAGATGGTAATATTAGAGTCATGCTAGTCGAGTAGTTGTGAATTTGAGAAATACTTGTGTTAAAGTTTGTGATTCTCGTAGCATGCACATATGGTGAACCGTTATTTGATGAAGTTAGGGCATGATTTATTTATTGATTGTCTTCCTTATGAGTGAAGGTCGGGGACGAGCGATGGTATTTTCCTACCAATCTATCCCCCTAGGAGCATGCGCGTAATACTTTGCTTTGATAACTTATAGATTTTTGCAATAAGCATATGAGTTGTTTATGACTAAGGTTGAGTCCATGGATCATATGCAGTTTTCTTCCTTCCACCATTGCTAGCCTCTCTAATACCGCGCACCTTTCGCCGGTATCATACATCCACCATATAGCTTCCTCAAAACAGCCACCATACCTACCTATCATGGCATTTTCATAGCCATTCCGAGATATATTGCCATGCAACTTTCCACCGTTCTGTTTACTATGACACGCTCCATCATTGTCATATTGCTTTGCATGATCATGTAGTTGACATTGTATTTGTGGCAAAGCCACTATTCATAATTCTTTCATACATGTCACTCTTGATTCATTGCATATCCCGGTACACCGCCGGAGGCATTCACATAGAGTCATATTTTGTTCTAAGTATTGAGTTGTAATTGTTGAGTTGTAAGTAAATAAAAGTGTGATGATCATCATTTTTAGGGCATTGTCCCAAGTGAGGAAAGGATGATGGAGACTATAATTCCCGCACAAGTCGGGATGAGACTCCGGACAAAAAAAGGCCCAAATAGAAAAATATGAGAGAAAAGGAGAGAGAAGGGACAATGCTACTATCCTTTTACCACACTTGTGCTTCAAAGTAGCACAATGATTTTCATAATAGAGAGTCTCCTATGTTATCACTTTCATATACTAGTGGGAATTTTTCATTATAGAACTTGGCTTGTATATTTCAATGATGGGCTTCCTCAAAATGCCCTAGGTCTTCGTGAGCAAGCGAGTTGGATGCACACCCACTTAGTTCCTTTTGTTAAGCTTTCATATACTTATAGCTCTAGTGCATCCGTTGCATGGCAATCCCTACTCACTCACATTGATATCTATTGATGGGCATCTCCATAGCCCGTTGATACGCCTACTTGATGTGAGACTATTTCCCCCCTTTTTTGTCTCCTCCACAACCACCATTCTATTCCACCTAAAGTGCTATGTCCATGGCTCACGCTCATGTATTGCGTGAAGATTGAAAAAGTTTGAGAACACCAAAGTATGAAACAATTCATTGGCTTGTCATCGGGGTTGTGCATGATTTAAATACTTTGTGTGGTGAAGATAGAGCATAGCCAGACTATATGATTTTGTAGGGATAACTTTCTTTGGCCATGTTATTTTGAAGAGACATAATTGCTTAGTTAGTATGCTTGAAGTATTATTATTTCTATGTCAATATTGAACTTTTGTCTTCAATCTTTTGGATCTGAATATTCATACCACAATTAAGAAGAATTACATTGAAATTATTCCAAGTAGCATTCCACATCAAAAATTCTGTTTTTATCATTTACCTACTCGAGGGCAAGCAGGAATTAAGCTTGGGGATGCTTGATACGTCTCCAACGTATCTATAATTTTTTATTGTTCCATGCTATATTATATTCTGTTTTGGACATTATTGGGCTTTATTATACACTTTTATATTATTTTTGGGACTAACCAATTAACCGGAGGCCCAGCCCAGAATTGCTGGTTTTGCCTATTTTAGGGTTTCGCGGAAAAAGAATATCAAACAGAGTACAAACGGAATGAAACCTTCGGGAACGTGATTTTCGGAACGAACATGATCCAGAGGACTTGGACCCTATGTCAAGCAATCAACGAGGAAGGCACGAGGCAGGGGGGCGCGCCTACCCCCCCCCCCCAGGCGCGCCCTCCACCCTCGTGGGCCCCCTGTTGCTCCACCGACGTACTCCTTCCTCCTATATATACCTACGTACCCCCAAACTACCAGATACGGAGCCAAAACCCTAATTCCACCGCCGTAACTTTCTGTATCCACGAGATCCCATCTTGGGGCCTTTTCCGGAGCTCCGTCGGAGGGGGCATCGATCACGGAGGGCTTATACATCAACACCATAGCCCCTCCGATGAAGTGTGAGTAGTTTACTTCAGACCTACGGGTCCATAGTTATTAGCTAGATGGCTTCTTCTCTCTTTTTGGATCTCAATACAAAGTTCTCCCCCTCTCTTGTGGAGATCTATTCGATGTAATCTTCTTTTGCGGTGTGTTTATTGAGACTGATGAATTGTGGGTTTATGATCAAGTTTATCTATGAACAATATTTGAATCTTCTCTGAATTCTTTTATGTATGATTGGTTATCTTTGCAAGTCTCTTCGAATTATTAGTTTGGTTTGGCCTACTAGATTGATCTTTCTTGCAATGGGAGAAGTGCTTAGCTTTGGGTTCAATCTTGCGGTGTCCTTTCCCAGTGACAGTAGGGGCAACAAGGCACGTATTGTATTGTTGCCATCGAGGATAACAAGATGGGGTTTATATCATATTTCATGAGTTTATCCCTCTACATCATGTCATCTTGCTTAAAGTGTTACTTTGTTCTCTTGAACTTAATACTCTAGATGCATGCTGGATAGCGGTTGATGTGTGGAGTAATAGTAGTAGATGCAAGCAGGAGTTGGTCTACTTGTCTCGGACGTGATGCCTATATACATGATCATACCTAGATATTCTCATAACTATGCTCAATTCTGTCAATTGCTCAATAGTAATTTGTTCACCCACCATAAATACTTATGCTCTTGAGAGAAGCCACTAGTGAAACCTATGGCCCCCGGGTCTATCTTCCATCATATTAATCTTCTAATACTTAGTTATTTCCTTTGCCATTTATTTTACTTGCATATTTTATTTCTCTTTATCATAAAAATACCAAAGATATTATCCTATCATATCTATCAGATCTCACTCTCGTAAGTGACCGTGTAGGGATTGACAACCCCTTATCGCGTTGGTTGCGAGGATTTATTTGTTTGTGTAGGTGCGAGGGACTCGTGCGCGGCCTCCTACTGGATTAATACCTTGGTTCTCAAAAATTGAGGGAAATACTTACGCTACTTTGCTGCATCACATTTTCCTCTTCAAGGGAAAACCAAAGCAGTGCTCAACAGGTAGCATGTACATACGAACGGAAACGTTTAGCGGGGTCTAACTGTTGAGATGTACTTGCGACCAGAAACAATTTCACTGTATAATTGTATTTTTTAGCTCTACTGTATGTTTTTCTGTATTTGAGCGCTCGCCGGTCGCACACGACCTCATTTTGCCGAGCGTGTGTACCAGGAGGGCATATCCCCGACAGTTTCTGGGTCGTGTGGGAAGGACCCCCCTATCGCCCACACTCACTTGGCGCCGGTTCCAAATGTCGTCGCGGAAAGAGGTTAAAAACTGTTTGTATAGCCCAGACACGTACCAGTGCAAAGAAGGAGTTCTTGCCTGTATTGTAAGGTGTGAAATTGAGTAAGACTCAAAGCCCGACCACGGCATAAGATAGAGAGAGAATGAAAGTCATTCCCTATGCCCCAGCCATAGGTTCTATAAAGTATGCCATGATGTGTACCAGACCTATTGTGTACCTTGCCATGAGTTTGGCAAGGGGGTACAATAGTGATCCAGGAGTAGATCACTGACAGCGGTCAAAATTATCCTTAGAGGACTAAGGAAATATTTTTCAGTTATGGAGGTGATAAAGAGTTCGTCGTAAAGAGTTACGTCGATGCAAGCTTTGACACCGATCTGGATGGCTCTAAGTATCGATATGGATACATATTGAAAGTGGGAGTAATAAGCTAGAGTAGCTCCGTGAAAGCATTGTAGACATAGAAATTTGCAAAATACATACGGATCTGAATGTGGCAGACCCGTTGACTAAACCTCTCTCACAAGCAAAACATGATCACACCTTAGTACTCTTTGGATGTTAATCACATGGAGATGTGAACTAGATTGCTGACTCTAGTAAACCCTTTGGGTATTGGTCACTGCTACCTCTTGAGCAATGCGTTGGTTTTTCCCCGAAGAGGAATGGATGATGCAGTAGAGTAGCGTAAGTATTTCCCTCAGTTTTTGAGAATGAAGGTATCAATCCAGTTGGAGGCTATGCGCGAGTCCCTCATACCTCCACAAAACAAATAAATCCTCGCAACCAACGCGATAAGGGGTTGTCAATCCCTACACGACCACTTACGAGAGTGAGATCTGATAGATATGATAAGATAATATTTTTGGTATTTTTTATGATAAAGATGCAAAGTAAAATAAAATCAAAGTATTGGAAGATTAATATGATGAAGATAGACCCGGGGGCCATAGGTTTCACTAGTGGCTTCTCTCAAGAGCATAAGTATTCTACGGTGGGTGAACAAATTACTGTTGAGCAATTGACAGAATTGAGCATAGTTATGAGAATATCTAGGCATGATCATGTATATAGGCATCACGTCCGTGACAAGTAGACCGACTCCTGCCTGCATCTACTACTATTACTCCACTCATCGACCGCTATCCAGCATGCATCTAGAGTATTAAGTTAATGAAAACAGAGTAACACCTTCAGCAAGATGACATGATGTAGAGGGATAAACTCATGCAATATGATGAAAACCCCATCTTGTTATCCTTGATGGCAACAATACAATACATTCCTTGCTGCCACTACTGTCACTGGGAAAGGACACCGCAAGATTGAACCCAAACTTAAGCACTTCTCCCATTGCAAGAAAGATCAATCTAGTAGGCCAAACCAAACTGATAATTCGAAGAGGCTTGCAAAGATAACCAATCATACATAAAAGAATTCAGAGAAAATTCAAATATTGTTCATTGATAGACTTGATCATAAACCCACAATTCATCGTTCTCAACAAACACACCGCAAAAAGAAGATTACATCGAATAGATCTCCACAAGAGAGGGGGAGAACATTGTATTGAGATCCAAAAAGAGATAAGAAGCCATCTAGCTAATAACTATGGACCCGTAGGTCTGAGGTGAACTACTCACACTTCATCGGAGGGGCTATGGTGATGATGTAGAAGCTCTCCATGATGGATACCCCCTCTGGCCGAGCTCCAGAACAGGCCCCAAGATGGGATCTCGTGGATACAGAAAGTTGCGGCGATGGAATTAGGGTTTTGGCTCCATATCTGATCGTTTGGGGGTACGTAGGTGTATATAGGAGGAAGGAGTACGTCGGTGGAGCAACAGGGGGCCCACGAGGGTGGAGGGCGCGCCTGGGGGTAGGCGCGCCCCTACCTCGTGGCCTCCTCTTTTGTGTCTTGACGTAGGGTCCGAGTCTCCTGGATCATGTTCGGTGAGAAAATCACGTTCCTAAAGGTTTCATTCCGTTTGGACTCTGTTTGATATTCCTTTTCTTCGAAACCCTGAAATAGGCAAAAAATAGCAATTCTGGGCTGGGCCTCCGGTTAATAGGTTAGTCCCAAAAATAATATAAAAGTCGATAATAAAGCCCAATAATGTCCAAAACAGTAGATAATATAGCATGGAGCAATCAAAAATTATAGATACGTTGGAGACGTATCAAGCATCCCCAAGCTTAATTCCTGCTCGTCCTCGAGTAGGTAAATGATAAAAACAGAATTTTTGATGTGGAGTGCTACTTGGCAGAATTTTAATGTAATTCTTCTTAATTGTGGTATGAATATTCAGATCCGAAAGATTCAAGATAAAAGTTCATATTAACATAAAAATAATAATACTTCAAGCATACTAACTAAGCAATTATGTCCTCTCAAAATAACATGGCCAAAGAAATTTCATCCCTACAAAATCATATAGTTTAGTCATGCTCCATTTTCGTCACACAAGAATGCTCTCATCATGCACAACCCCGATGACAAGCCAAGCAATTGTTTCATACTTTGGTAATCTCAAACCTATAAACTTTCACGCAATACATGAGCGCGAGCCATGGATATAGCACTATGGGTGGAATAGAATATGATGATGGGGGTTATGTGGAGAAGACAAAAAAGGAGATAGTCTCACATCAATGAGGCTAATCAATGGGCTATGGAGATGCCCATCAATTGATGTTAATGCAAGGAGTAGGGATTGCCATGCAACGGATGCACTAGAGCTATAAATGTATGAAAGCTTAACAAAAGAAACTAAGTGGGTGTGCATCCAACTTGCTTGCTCACGAAGACCTAGGGCACTTGAGGAGGCCCATTGTTGTAATATACAAGCCAAGTTCTATAATAAAAAAAATCCCACTAGTATATGAAAGTGACAAAACAAAAGACTCTCTATCATGAAGAATATGGTGCTACTTTGAAGCACAAGTGTGGAAAAAGGATAGTAGCATTGTCCCTTCTTTATATATATATATGTATTATTATTTTTATTTGGGACAATGCTCTATGAATGATGATCATCACACTTCTATTTATTTACAACTCAAGAATTACAACTCGATACTTAGAACAAGATATGACTCTATATGAATGCCTCCGGCGGTGTATCGGGTTATGCAATGAACCAAAAGCGACATGTATGAAAGAATTATGAATGGTGGCTTTTCCACAAATACTATGTCAACTACATGATCATGCTAAGCAATATGACAATGATGAATGTGTCATGATGAACGGAATGGTAGAAAGTTGCATGGCAATATATCTCGGAATGGCTATGGAAATGCCATAATAGGTAGGTATGGTGGCTGTTTTGAGGAAGATATAAGGAGGTTTATTTGTGAAAGAGCGTATCATATCACGGGGTTTGGATGCACCGGCGAAGTTTGCACCAACTCTCAATGTGAGAAAGGGCAATGCACGGTACCGAAGAGGCTAGCAATGATGGAAGGGTGAGAGTGCGTATAATCCATGGACTCAACATTAGTCATAAAGAACTCACATACTTATTGCAAAAATCTACAAAGTCATCAAAAGCCAAAGCACTACGTGCATGCTCCTAGGGGGATATATTGGTAGGAAAAGACCATCGTTCGTCCCCGACCGCCACTCATAAGGAAGACAATCAAATAACACCTCATGTTTCAAATTTGTTACATAACGTTTACCATACGTGCATGCTACGTGACTTGCAAACTTCAACACAAGCATTTCTCAAATTCACAACTACTCAACTAGCACGACTTTGATATTATTACCTCCATATCTCAAAACAATCATCAAGCATCAAACTTCTCCCAGTATTCAAAATACTCATAAGAAAAAATTTATTCATCTTGAACACCTAGCATATTAGGATTATTTAAGCAAATTACCATGCTATTTAAGACTCTCAAAATGATCTAAGTGAATCATGAGAGATCAATAGTTTCTATAAAACAAATCCACCACCGTGCTCTAAAAGATATAAGTGAAGTACTAGAGCAAAACTATATAACCCAAACGATATAAGTGAAGCACATAGAGTATTCTAACAAATTCCAAATCATGTATGGCTCTCTCAAAAGGTGTGTACATAAAGGATGATTGTGGTAAACTAAAAATCAAAGACTCAAATCATACAAGATGCTCCAAGCAAAACACATATCATGTGGTGAATAAAAATATAGCACCAAGTAAAGTTACGGATAGAAGTAGACGAAAAGGGGGGATGCCTTCAGGGGCATCCCCAAGCTTTGGCTTTTAGGTGTCCTTAGATATCTTGGGGGTGTCATGGGCATCCCCAAGCTTAGGCTCTTGCCACTCCTTGTTCCATAATCCATCAAATCTTTACCCAAAACTTGAAAACTTCACAACACAAAACTTAAAGTAGAAAATCTCATGAGCTCTGTTAGCGAAAGAAAACAAAAGACCACTTCAAGGTATTGTAATTAACTCATTCTTTATTTATATTGGTGTTAAACCTACTGTATTAAAACTTATCTATGGTTTATAAACTATTTTACTAGCCATAGATTCATCAAAATAAGCAAACAACACACGAAAAACAGAATCTGTCAAAAACAGAACACTCTGTAGTGATCTGTAGCTAGCGCAAGATCTGGAACCCCAAAAATTCTAAAATAAATTTCTGGACGTGAGGAATTTATCTATTAATCATATTCAAAAATAATTAACTAAATAGAGCTTTCCAAATAAAAATGGCAGCAGTTCTCGTGAGCGCTAAAGTTTCTGTTTTTTACAGCAAGATATCAAGACTTTCCCCAAGTCTTCCCAACGGTTCTACTTGGCACAAACACTAATTAAACACAAAAAACACAACCTAAACAGAGGCTAGATAAATTATTTATTACTAAACAGGAGAAAAAATCAAGGAATAAAAATAAAATTGGGTTGCCTCCCAACAAGCACTATCGTTTAACGCCCCTAGCTAGGCATAGAAAGCAAGGATAGATCTAGGTATTGCCATCTTTTGTAGGCAATTCTTCAATGAGGCATCTACCATATTTAGGAATTTCTTTCTTTTTATTGATTATCAAACTTTTAGGCACAAGATCTAAAAAATCATTTGTAACAAATGGTTCCTTAATGATAGCAAAAAGATTGGGATGAATACTTATAGATTTGAGATCCGCAGTTTCCTTACTAGAGGATTCATCCTTATTTTTAGGAACATACATAAGCTTGGAAATTTTAGTAGGAGGACTTGGAGTATTCTTTATGGAAGAAAAAGCGGTTCCCAAGTTGGTAATAATATCCTCAAGTTTATCAATCCTAGTGGAATCGTGATTTATTTTCTCATTAACTATGGGTTCCTTCTCTTTAATATTTTTCAAAGTGACTCCTACTTTAGATCCATATTGAGAGATTTGGTTGTGGATCTTTTTATCCAAATTTTCAATTAACTCTACGGTAGCAACCTTATTTTCAATAATTTCAAGCCTTTGCATAACATGCTCCAAAGTTAATACAGTTCCATTAACCAAAAGAGGGGGTGAGCCAAACAAATCTATCATAGCATTATAGGAATCAAAAGTATGGCTACCCAAGAAGTTCCCTCCGGTAATAGTATCAAGGACATATCTGTGCCAAGGAGTAGCGCCTACATAAAAATTGCGAAGAAGAACGGAAGTAGATTGCTTCCTGGTAGATCTATTTTGAGCATTGCAAATTCTATACCAAGCGTCTTTTAGATTTTCTCCCTCCCTTTGCTTAAAATTTAGAATTTCATTCTCGGGAGACAATGGAGAAGATAAGGGACTAGCCATAACAACAAGCAAACAGAAAAGAGGCGAACAGAAAAAGAGAGGGAGGATAGAGAGAGAGGGCGAATAAAACGGCAATGGTGAAGTGGGGGAGGAAAACGAGAGGCAAATGGCAAATAATGTAATGCGGGAGATAGGGATTGTGATGGGTACTTGGTATATTGACTTTTGCGTAGACTCCCCTGAAACGGCGCCAGAAATCCTTCTTGTTACCTCTTGAGCACTGCGTTGGTTTTTCCCCGAAGAGGAAGGGATGATGCAGCAGAGTAGCGTAAGTATTTCCCTCGGTTTTTGAGAACCAAGGTATCAATCCAGTAGGAGGCTACGCGCGAGTCCCTCGTACCTGCACAAAACAAATAAATCGTCTTAACCAATGCGATAAGGGGTTGTCAATCCCTACATGGCCACTTACGAGAGTGAGATCTGATAGATATGATAAGATAATATTTTTGGTATTTTTATGATAAAGATGCAAAGTAAAATAAAAGCAAAGTAAATAGCAAAGTATTGGAAGATTAATATGATGAAGATAGACCCGGGGGGCATAGGTTTCACTAGTGGCTACTCTCAAGAGCATAAGTATTCTACGGTGGGTGAACAAATTACTGTTGAGCAATTGACAGAATTGAGCATAGTTATGAGAATATCTGGGCATGATCATGTATATAGGCATCACGTCCGAGGCAAGTGGACCGACTCCTGCCTGCATCTACTACTATTAATCCACTCATCGACCGCTATCCAGCATGCATCTAGAGTATTAAGTTAATGCAAACAGAGTAACGCCTTAAGCAAGATGACATGATGTAGAGGGATAATCTCATGCAATATGATGAAAACCCTATCTTGTTATCCTCGATGGCAACAATACAATACGTGCCTTGCTGCCCCTACTGTCACTGGGAAAGGACACCGCAAGATTGAACCCAAAGCTAAGCACTTCTCCATATTGCAAGAAAGATCAATCTAGTATGCCAAACCAAACTGATAATTCAAAGAAACTTGCAAAGATAACCAATCATACATATTAGAATTCAGAGAAGATTCAAGTATTGTTCATAGATAGACTTGATCATAAACCCACAATTCATCGGTCTCAACAAACACACCGCAAAAATAAGATTACATCAAATAGATCTCCACAAGAGAGGGGGAGAACATTGTATTGAGATCCAAAAAGAGAGAAGAAGCCATCTAGCTAATAACTATGGACCCGTAGGTCTGAGGTGAACTACTCACACTTCATCGGAGGGGCTATGGTGATAATGTAGAAGCCCTCTGTCGGTGTCAAAACCGGCGGATCTCGGGTAGGGGGTCCCGAACTGTGCGTCTAGGCCGAATGGTAACAGGAGGCAGGGAACACGATGTTTTACCCAGGTTCGGGCCCTCTTAATGGAGGTAAAACCCTACGTCCTGCTTGATTAATATTGATGATATGGGTAGTACAAGAGTAGATCTACCACGAGATCAAGGAGGCTAAACCCTAGAAGCTAGCCTATGGAATGATTTTTGTGTATATTGTATATCTAACGACTAGCCTGGCCTCGGTTTATATAATGCACCGGAGGCCTAGGATAACAAGAGTCCTAGACGAATATGCCGGTGAGGAGAAGTCCTTGTCTTGATCGCCAAGTCTTGTGGAATCTTCCTTGTATGCGGTAGCTGTCCGAACTGGCCCATGAGTATACGGCCACGGGGGTCCTCGGCCCAATCTAATAGATCGGGAGATGACGTGGTGAGTACCCCCTAGTCCAGGACACCGTCAGTAGCCCCCTGAACCGGTCTTCAAGTTAGGGACGCTCCTCGATTCTTTCGAACTGTTCTTCATCTTTGGTTGCCGGTCTTGAAAACTGGTTCAACAAATCTTCTTTATCTTCGATCTTGAGGATCGCCGAAATGCATTCGACGAGTTTACACGTCGGGTATCCAAGGAGCCCCTTTAAGTTTCCGGCCTTTATCAATGCCTTGTTATTTTTATGCCACACCTCGGGTTTGAAGTTGTTCCCGGGAGGGAATGTCCTCTTGCGTCCAAGCTCTAACGCCGGACTGCATTCGAGGTATCTTTTGTGGCCGAGCACCAACGCCGGACCGCTTCCCAGCTCTAGCGCCGGAATGTATCCGAGCTCCAACGCCGGACTATGTATCCGAGCTCCAACGCCGGACTGTATATCCGAACTCCAACGCCGAAATATATCTGAGCTCCAGCGCCGGACTGTGTCCAGGCTCCAATGCCGGACTATATCCGAGGTGTCATATCACCTTGGTTCAAAAAAGTTAAAGGAGTTTAGCTGAGCTTAATGCCGGAAATGCCCTCTATGGAGCCAGCCACTAGCGCCCGAGCTTTATGCCGGACTGCTTCCGAGGTGGTGCACCACCCCAACTATGGGCCAATTTTTTGTCAATATTTTTTATTGGTGCAATTTATTCTCTGCCGAGATATATAGCCAGTATCCCTCAAGGTGTGTATCGGTCTAAAACCCGAGATGCACATGAAGGATGACATAAGACCGCTGATCCCAGTAGCCGCTGAGACTCAGGTTGATTTGCAAAATTGGCGTGAGGATCAAGTCCTAGCTCGGCAGAATACTTCGGGACACTAAAAGCGGCATGCTCAGTCCTCAAGACTCAGGTTGGGTGCGGCCGACCAACCTGAGGATCAAAATCTCCTCGGAAACTATATTGCACATAATTTTTTTTGCATTGGACAAGCAATGCAGTAGCCCCCGAGAAACTGGTCGGGTGGCAACACCAGATCAGGGGATCGATGTGCCCCTTTAATATTTGTAAATAATAAGCCCGAAGCCCAGTAGCCCCCGAGCCTTAATGCGGGCACGGGTGGCCGAATTAAGGATCAATATCCATAGTAAAATCACAAATTATGTGTAATGACTCTATGTATCCAAGTACTTTACATCAATAATGCTCGGATCCGCATTGTACAAAACTTTGTTGACCGACCATCGGCTTCCACCTCCTCGGCCAGTAGCCGAGGAGTGTTTGTCCTACTTTATAAAGCCTTTATGAGGGCAAAGATTTACAACAAACAAGGCAATCTGGCCATACGGTTTTATAAACAAAGGTACGCAGAGAGATATGTTATATTACTGTTTAACAGAAGAAATGTCTTCCAAAGAAAATAGTCCCGCTATCGGTTCCTTTCTTTGGGTTGTCATGCTAAGCATGATCATTAAACCTCCGCTCTAATTAAGAGCAAAATATCGAGGATTTAGTTTGGGAGGCCAGTTAATAGCCCCCGGTAGTGTTCGGCGATAGTCGGGGTCAAGCCGTAAACACTTCGGCCAATGTTATGAACGACCCGTCTTTTAACATAGTCATCGGATCACTGACCAGTTTACGCTTATTGTGACAGTCAGTTTTCGGCTTTCTCCACTGAGGTGCTTAACCATGTGAGCTGGAAGCACAATCGCAGTGGTTCTCCCTTTGCACGCCTAGCCGAACAAAACGGAACGTAGGAAGCAAGTGCAGGAGCCGGGCAACCCAACTATCGACCGAACAATTCGAAACCGATGCATATATAGCAATATCTGAGAATGTTTTTGCTGAATCCCTAAAGGTGTCCGGCGTTGCACTGCGAGACTAATGCTGGAAAAGCACAAATAGTTTAAAAGTGCCATAGGCTCGAAAAGCCAAAAAACGTCAGTAAAAACTTGACGTCCGAACAAGATCAAGTGTTTGGTGCCAATCCAAAAATTGGTTTTAAAAAAGAAGTGCTTCTGTCGTGCTTTAACATGATACATCCTATCTCAAAACTTCGAGCGGGTCAGCCTACGGCTTCAACCTCCTATCCCGAGGGCGGAGTACTCCTCATCAGGCCAGTTTAGCAAACTAAACTCTAGCGGCTTTGAGAGAGAAATTAGGCTCCCCGGCTAGTGACCGCACACTCGTGTCAAAAAAAGGAGTGATAAATAATAATAAAACTTTGCAACGACTAAGAAGAAGAACACTTATTATAAAGCGGCTCAAATAAACTTAAGAGCCCCCAAGTGACTTGGGTAGAAGACTGATTGCATGTACCGAAGTACTTATATCATATCTATGTTTAACCAAACTTTAAACGCGTCTTAACCGACCGTCAGCTTCTCCCTCTTCGGTCAAGGACCAAAAAGTGTTATGTACTCCATTGGTCGAGAATATCGATGGTGTTTCCAATAACCAGGCAATCAGGCCATAAGGCTGTAACAGATAAAGCGTGCTCAGGGAACTTATGCTATATTACCGTGAAGTGTAAGAAGCATCTTCGAAGAAAATAGTACCCCCACCGATACCTTTCTTCGGTGCTCATTGTTATTATGAGACTTGTGCAATAGATTTTTTGTACTCATGAGTTCCGTTGTGTGCCGACCATCATTGAATAACTATAAGAGCGCTAGCTTTCGGCTTCACCCAGTCTGAGGTCCGGCTCGGGTGACCCGATCATGACAATCACAGAGGTGCTCCCTTTACTCCCTAGCCGAACAATCGGGAACGTAGGGGTAAACACAGGAGCGAGGCAAACCAGCTTGCAAATCGCTTAAGTCAATATGGTGCATATTGTGGCGTAATACACGAACAAGGAACGAAGCCGTACAAGTATAATCATATGCAATAGGAAAAGCTTCATAAAGGAAGCCCCCAAGTAAACGAGGTATTTGAATTTGTGCGTCACAAACAAAGTTTGGACAAGGAAAAAATTTTACAAGCAACTTTTTTCCAAAAAAGTATAATGCTTGGTCGAGCCGAACACAAGTTAAAAATTTAAAACTTTGAGCATGAAGGCAACTTAGCTGGTTAATGTGTTCAGTATTGATGACGCGGTCCAAGCTTGATGCGGGACAAGGTGCCATCCCCCAAGCCGGTCCCGAGGTGGCGGAGCAAAGAGCTCGACACTCCAAAGTGGTGACATAGCACGGTCAATGCAGGCCGGCAGAGTGATGCCGAAGTCCCCGGCATGGGGTAATGAAGTGTTGACGAAGCCCCCCGTCCAGCTGAGGTGACGCCAAAGGATATAGTCCGGCTGGATCATTTTCCTGTGCCACATAAAATAGTGCAAACCGGAGATAATAGTAATAACGATAATTAAAAAAAATGTTGCATAATAAATAATTTATGCAAAGTGAGGAATAGAAGAAATATGGCCTGGCGCCGAAGTCAATGTCGATGCAGGGCATCGGCATGATGTAGTAAAGGCGTGGCAAAACCTGAATTCACAGGTCGGTCCGAGCTCCGGATGCGGCGTTCGCCGGACTATGTACGGAAACTGATCGAACCACCACACGACCGTCGCTAATGCGGTCACCATTTGATAGACCTGGTTTATTTGTTGTAGCCATCCGAAGGAAGGTGATTCCCAAAATTGGGACTCGCTCCGCACACCCATTGCCTGATGGGCGATAAAACGATGGCATGGCAATGCTGGTAAAGGTTGACTCGCCGAGGCAAAACCCTCGGCCCAGCTAACGTGACGGAGCTGGTCGGCTAGTGACACCGAAGTGTCCGGAGTAGGTTGATGAAGAGATGGCGAAGCCCCCGGTCCAGCTGAGATGTCGAAGCCTCGATGTCAGCCGATAAGTTGAAGTAGGTCGGCGTGATGGACACCAGCTTGAAGAAGCAATAGTGCGGCCCTGTCAATGCAAGTCGTGATGTGGTCGATGCCGACTTGATGAAGCGACCGTGCGGCGATGCCGGTATGCCCGCTCCGTGTAATCCGAGGGGCGGCGATGTTGGTGATGATTTATCCTTCGCGATGTCGGACTCTTGTTCGGCTTGCCGAGATGATGATCCAAAGAGGTTGAGCTCGGTTCAACAAAGTGACGCCGTGTCTAGCGCAGGTCGGCAGCCGTGGAGTAATATTGCCGGACTGGTTTGACACCAGCATGATGTTGAAGATCATGTTCAAAAGATCTTACAGTTAGTGGGATGTGTTCGGGAACAAAACGCAATACCCCATACAAAACTTCCTTCAAAAGGGATGTCCGAAATCCTGTTCATAAAAAAGATGAACTCGGGTCAGATTCGTTTTCGCGCAGAAAACAGATCCGAAAAATGATGCACTAATCGGAAGGTTCCCGGAGTTTGGACGGTCGGATCGAGCCGAAATTTTGAGAGGTGGTAGATATAGGAATTCCGCAGCCGATCAACGGTTGGATCTTCCAAAGGACGTCCGAGCTAGAAGCTGGACACCACGCCCTAAACTCATCCAAATTCCCGTCCAGATTTGACAGGGCTCCGGTATATCGTGGATTGCCAGAGATTCCTCCATCGAAACTTGACGAAATTTTCCAAGGTTGTTGTAGACTCAATTCCGCACAATTCCACCAAAGCGATCGTCAAAGCGATACTCGAGGAGGTGGTGGTGGCAGATACGAGTTCCTGTCCAGAAAAACAGCACGATCGCTTGAGGGCAATGTTGACATTGAGCCCCCGAGCTCCATAGATGATTCCTCCGTGATCTTGATAGAGATTGGAGTTGATGTTTGACGAAGGCCCTCGTCCGGACATGATGATCCGAACACGGGGCGCAATTCTTGGTCGAACCAAGGTGACCAGTCGAGCTGGTGACGAAGATGCCGAAGTCGCAGTTGATCTGCGGGCGAGCCATCGATCCTTTTGTCGACCACACAGGGGAACTCTCAATGAAAGCACCAATGTCGGTGTCAAAACCGGCGGATCTCGGGTAGGGGGTCCCGAACTGTGCGTCTGGCTGGATGGTAACAGGAGGCAAGGAACACGATGTTTTACCCAGGTTCGGGCCCTCTTAATGGAGGTAAAACCCTACGTCCTACTTGATTAATATTGATGATATGGGTAGTACAAGAGTAGATCTACCACGAGATCAAGGAGGCTAAACCCTAGAAGCTAGCCTATGGTATGATTGTTGTGTATATTGTATATCTATGGACTAGCCTGGCCTCGGTTTATATAATGCATCGGAGGCCTAGGATAACAAGAGTCCTAGCCGAATACGCCGGTGGGGAGAAGTCCTTGTCTTGATCGCCAAGTCTTGTGGAATCTTCCTTGTATGCGATAGCCGTCCGAACTGGCCCATGAGTATACGGCCACAGGGGTCCTCGGCCCAATCTAATAGATCGGGGGACGACATGGTGAGTACCCCCTAGTCCAGGACACCGTCACCCTCCATGATGGATACCCCCTCCGGCGAAGCTCCGGAACAGGCCCCAAGATGGGATCTTGTGGATACAGAAAGTTGCGGCGGTGGAATTAGGGTTTTGGCTCCGTATCTGATCGTTTGGGGTACTCAGGTATATATAGGAGGAAGGAGTACGTCGGTGGAGCAAGAGGGGGCCCACGAGGGTGGAGGGCGAGCCTGGGGGGTTGGCGCACCCCCTACCTCGTGGCCTCCTCTTTTGTGTCTTGACATAGGGTCCAAATCTCCTTGATCATGTTCGGTGAGAAAATCACGTTCCCGAAGGTTTCATTCTGTTTGGACTTCGTTTGATATTCCTTTTCTTCGAAACCCTGAAATAGACAAAAAAACAACAATTCTGGGCTGGGCCTCCCGTTAATAGGTTAGTCCCAAAAATAATATGAAAGTGGATAATAAAGCCCAATAATGTCCAAAACAATAGATAATATAGCATGGAGCAATCAAAAATTATAGATATGTTGGAGACGTATCAGTCACATGGCGATGTGAACTATGGGTGTTAATCACATGGTGATGTGAACTATTGGTGTTAAATCACATGGCGATGTGAACTAGATTATTGACTCTAGTGCAAGTGGGAGACTGAAGGAAATATGCCCTAGAGGCAATAATAAAGTTGTTATTTTATATTTCCTTATATCATGATAAATGTTTATTATCCATTCTAGAATTGTATTAACCGGAAACTTGATACATGTGTGGGTACATAGACAAAACACTGTGTCCCTAGTGAGCCTCTACTATACTAGCTCGTTAATCAAAGATGGTTAAGTTTCCTAACCATAGACATGTGTTGTCATTTGATGAATGGGATCACATTATTAGGAGAATGATGTGATGGACAAGACCCACCTGTTAGCTTAGCATAATGATCATTAAGTTTTATTGCTAATGCTTTCTTCATGAATTATACATATTCCTTTGACTATGAGATGCAACTCCCGATTACCGGAGGAATACCTTATGTGCTATCAAACGTCACAATGTAACTGGGTGATCATAAAGATGCTCTACAGGTGTCTCCGAAGGTGTTTGTTGGGTTGGCATAGATCGAGATTAGGACTTGTCACTGCGAGTATCGGGGAGGTATCTCTGGGCCCTCTCGGTAATGCACATCATGATAAGCCTTTCAAGCAATGTGACTAATGATTTATTTGCGGGATGATGCATTACGGAATGAGTAAATAGACTTACCGGTAAGGAGATTGAACTAGGTATGAAGATACCGACGATCGAATCTTGGGCAAGTAACATATCGATGACAAAGGGACTAACGTATGTTGTCATTGCGGTTTAACCGATAAAGATCTTTGTAGAATATGTAGGAACCAATATGAGCATCCAGGTTCTGTTGTTGGTTATTGATCAGAGATGTGTCTAAGTCATGTCTACATAGTTCTCGAACCCGTAGGGTCCACACGCTTAACGTTGGATAACGATTTGTATTATGAGTTATGTGTTTTGGTGACCAAAGATTGTTCGGAGTCCCAGATGAGATCATGGACATGACGAGGAGTCTCGAAATGGTCGAGAGGTAAAGATTGATATATTGGTCGATAGTATTCGGACACCGGAATGGTTTCGGAGTGTTTTGGGTATTTATGGGAGTACCGAGGGGTTACCGGAACCCCCCGGGGGAAGATATGGGCCATATGGGCGATAGGAGGGAGGCAAGGCATCCCACAAGGGGTGGCGCCGCCCCCCCCCCCCCAGGGAAGGAGTCCGAATTGGACTAGGGGAGGGGGCAGTGCCCCCCTTCCCTTCTCCTCCTCCCTCCACTACAAAAAATACACTTCCGTGATGATACATGTTTGTCATAGTAGGTCACGTTTTCTGTCATGTATGTACATCCATGACGATTTTATGACAAAATCAAGATAGTCATACATGTGCTGTCGTAGAAGTGTTCCATGACAATACCAAAATTATCATCACGGAAGTGTTCACTTCCATGACGATAAATGACGCATCATGGAAGTGCTTTCGTCAAGGGTAACCGACACGTGCCATCCACCGTAACGGGTCGCCATTAAGCTATCGGGTCCGGTTTTGGATCCGATAACCCGTTAACAGCCCAGACCAATGGGGATTTTCCACGTGTAAAATTCTCATTGGCCGAAGGAAACACGTCTTAGCTCATCATTGGGTCAGATAGGCGCCTATGATATGTCAACACGTGCGACGGCCCACCACTAGCCCATTTAGCTTACAAAGGCCGGCCCATTTGACTTGGTCAAAAGTTAGTGGGCCGGCCCATGAAAATCCGATTAACGGTCTGCTCGCAAATAGCCCATTTTATGGCCTGGTAACTCACGACCCGTTAGGGCCTTCCCGAAATCGGGCCAACAACATCATGTGGGCCGTCGAATATAACACCAGCCCATTTCACTTTTGGCCCATGTATAGCCCGCAACGTCTTTTGGCCCATATGAGGTCTTTCATATCTTTAGGCCCTTTAGTGGCCCACGGTGACTCTAGCCCATAATGAACAGTATATTTCTTTGTACCCATTAACGGCCCATGATTCACATGGGCCGTTTCCAGCCCGTGTTAGCTTTCGGCCTACTGATAGCCCATACGTTCTTGGGATCCTTTTCGGCCCTTGATTACTTCCGGCCTGTTACTCGCCTGTTCCCCTAATGGGCCAAATTCGGTCTGTGGCAAGAATCGGCCCGTTTGTGGCCTGTTAACCTGTTGTGCTGTTTCCAGACCGTCCTATATTCTGGCCCATTAGCGACATGTTTTGCATGTGACAGAATTACGCCTTTGCTGTCGTCCGGCCTGTTAACGGCCCGTTACTGTCCTGGGCCGATACCATTTATCTGACGGCCCGAGGCCCACCGATTATACGGCCCATTGCAGGCCCATTTATGCGACGGCCCATAGGAGGCCCATGGATCCTACGGCCTATAGCAGGATCACAGTTACCACGGTCCGTATATGGCCCATGGTTGTTGCGGCCACTAACAAACCAGGGAAAAGGAAGAGTAGGAAATGAATAAGCCCGAAACTAACGCTAGGCTATTAAGGCGATTGCACAGATTACATCCACTGGGCATCGAAGATCGCCACCATTGCAAATATAGGGAACACCGTACACTACAAAAATGGCTTGTTATTTTCTTCAGCCGGTGGCTGCACGTAAAGAAAAAAATTGTATCACAACAAAACAAATTGCAACCAGAAAACAAAAGGAAGGTTGGCATAAAAGTTAACAGTCTGGCAGATAAATGCACCACCAAAAGATCAGAAGCTCAGTTCATTTGACCTGACTGTTACATTTTCATGTTGTACTGTCCGATGGAGCACCATAACATTCGCCTTCATTTCTCCTAGGCTCCTGAACAACATAGCAAATGTCTGATAGTCTATTTTCAAAACCATGCATATCTTGACGACATCAAACAATGGTTGTCCTTGTTTCACAAAGGGTCTCTATTAGGGGATGGACTTGTGTCTGGAGCGTAGATATAACATTGTTTTGAGCTTGCATATCTTGATCATGAGGCAGTTTGGACGAGATTGCCTTAACAACCAACCTAGTATTACGTAGGAACGTGCTTTTGGCACTATTAGTGGACTGGTACTGACCCATTGCAGCAAGAGCTGACATTGCGGTTATAGTTGCCTCGTCACCTTGAGAAGGTGGCGGTTCCACCATTTTTCCCATAGCTTGCTGAAGAGTTAAGTTTTTACATTAGTAGTACCAGAATAGAAGACATTAAGGAGGCAGCAAAACCAAACAAACTAGATTTGGTCTATATACAGAACTTATTCTGGTGAACCCATGTAAAATATTAGTTGTATTTTACTGCAAAGTACATAATAAAACCAGGTTCCAAACATATGACCATGTACCATGGCTAATGTATTATCTATTTCTTCACATTGTATTGACAGCTAAGGATAAAGAGACAAGGCTTATAATACGGTAAGCATAGTATGACATCATTCATATCACAAAACAACTGAGAACAGCCAAACATGCAATTGTAACGTTGTGTGGGAAAGTCCAGCACGGAACTAGATTACAGATCAAGATCAAAGGAACATCATCCTGTATTTTAAACCTTGTAAGGTGCAATGATACGCTAAGACAATTGTGTATAAAATTGAAAAGAGTAATAGACATTGGCTTCAAACCATGCAGTTCAATGCACAAGTCGGAGTAAGTAGTAGTTAAAAGGCATGAGGATTAAGGACTTACAACCACGGCTTTGACTGGTGTAGTCATGCCCTTCATCTTGCTGGTGTGATAGTCCTTGACGTTTTCCACAACATTTGGTTCGGGTACTTTTTGGTCCTTGCGGGCTTTCCTCTACATTTGGAACAAGTCAATATAGATCTGATAATATGGTACAACAAAAAGAGTGAAACAACAGCTAATTACAAGAGCCTCGCAGTGCGCAATATAGCTACGAGATCCCGTCGTCTGTTGGAATTTCACTTTCATACGGTTGGCCCTGTTCTTTGAACAGTTCACCTAGAAGAAGATAGATTTGTGAGGCACATGCGTAAATAGGACTTCAACATGTGATCTAATCACATATATATAATGTACCTGATACTTTGGATCAAACCAGTGTTTAACGAGGCCTCTCCAGTCTTCATCTGATATATTTTCCACTTGAGATGTTTGGGCAAGTTCATTGTTAGCCTTGCCTTCAAAGTGAGTTTTCCTCAAGTTATACTGATACTGTCGCAGAGCAGACTTGAAAACATGGGTGCAAGCTTGTCTGGTTGCATCATCTTGGCTATCCAACTTGAACCTCATCTGTTGAAAATTATGGGAGTCTCATTATCAGCAACCTAGAAAGTATGGACAGAGCAAGACGATATTACTAGTTTCCATACATAACCATACTTATAGATAAATGGTCGAGGAAGGTGTTGAACTGGGTTTCGTCTTTGTCATTCCTGTACTGAATCCATGTTGGGAGGATACGTACATGACACCTAACAATAACCGATGCCTGTGATACTAACTTGGTTGACTCTGTAGCATCACGTGGCCTTTTTAAACCTGCCTCAAAACGGATCTCCATTCTTCCTCCTCTAGATTTAGTTAACCTATCAAGCATTATCCCTGATGTTTGTTTCCTCTTGCGCCTAGGTGCTAGTCCAACAATGAACATAGGAAGTGTTAGTGTACATCAAACTGTGAGACTACATATAAAGAATCATGCAACTGTAACTTGACTCCAGCAACTACCTTCTTGCTATTGAAGCTCACAAAGTTCATCTAATCTTGCCAACTTGTCTTGTGTTAAGAGTGCTTCAGAAGTAGTTTCAGGTGGCAAGGGAGCTTGGGAACGTGCTGCTAGCTGAGTTGACCAATGAGTAACTCGTGCAACTGGTGGTACTATGGAAGGTGTTGCAACGACTAGGGATGTCTCTGCTTGTTTGGTGGCAACTATTGGTTTCTGTTTGGCTTGTTCTGCAGCTCGTGTAGCATGGGGTACCCCGTTTGTACAATTTTCCGCTGGACTTTGTCCTTCTATTGCACCATCAATACCAGCAGAATCTGCAGGATTCTTCCGCTTCCCTGTCATTCTGTGTTCCTTCCTCTTTCTCTGTGCCATGTTAAGTCAAGCCGACAAGAAAAAGGAATAACAATTTAGTTCTTCAAAACAAATTGATGTGTGATACAGACGAACTAAACTTTGATGTTAGACAACCACATGATAGGAGGATGTAATATGTACGAAAAACAGGACGACATGAGATAACCAGAACTATGATGTGTAAACTAAGCAGAAGACATTTCACTAAATTAGAAGCAATGCAATGGAAGGTAGACATCATATGGAAGATGCTACAAATATCGCTCTGCCAAGTTAACAGCGTCTCGTCATAACTGGCATTTAAACAAATGTGAAGAAGTACAAGAAATAAATCATATGCAAGATGCAAACAACATCACACTACCAAGTCAAAGGTCTCTCATCATTAGTGGCATTGCATATTCACAACTTATGATGTGTAAACTAAGGAGAAGGCCTTTCAACAAATTAGAAGCAATGAAAGATAGACACCATATGAAAGATGCAACAAATATCACTCTACCAAGTTAAAATTGTCTCGTCATAAGTGCCATTTCAACAAATTAGAAGTAGTACAAGCTAGAAAAGAATGCGAGATGTAACCTATATCACACTCCCAAGTCAAACGTGTCTTATGATAAGTGATTGTTGCAGGTTACATAATAGTAGTACTTTGATGTAAGAACATGGTCTGATAGACAGATGTTGTATGTTCTAGAAATAGGAACACGTGTCTTATTCACAAGTATAATGTGTAAAGTAAGCAGATGGAATTCAACAAAATTAGAAGCAATACAAGCTAGACATCATACATAACATGCAACCACATATAACAGTGCCAAGTTAGAGGGAGCACCTGTGATGGTGCACTAGGGGAGACATGTTCATCATCAACACAACTACGTTCAGTGTCTATGCATGTGTTGTCTTGCAAATCTTCTTGGGGTGTGGCGGAGTAGAATCTGTAGAGGCCCTCCATTTGAAAGCAGGACCTTTATCCGTTGCCTTGCTACTTTCCTTCCGCTTTATTGATTTTGAATTGTCAAGTAAAACCGACAAGAAAAATCAATAAAATTCACTCTTCAGAACTCATTCGTGCATGATACTGACAATCACTACTTTAATGTAAGGCAAACACATGATACCAGGATGGAATATGTATGAAATACAGGACGACATGGCATATTCACAACTATTTGTGTAAACTAAGCATACGCCATTTCAACAAATAAGAAGCAATGCAAGCTAGACTCTGCATGAAAGATGCAACCAATATGACTCTGCCAAGTTAAAAGCGTCCCATCATAAATAGCATTTCAACAAATTAGAAGCAGCGCATGCTATAAATCATATGAAAGATGCAACTAATATCACACTGCATATACTAAAGGTGTCTCGTCATATTGATTCATGCGGGATACAAAAAAACATTAGTTTTATGTAAGGACATTCTTAATAGACAGATGTACTATGTACTAAAAACAGGAAGGCATGTCACATTAATAGGTATAATGTATAAACTAAGCAGAATAGCACATGCAATTTAACCAGATTGGAAGAATTGCAGTCTAGACACCATATGCAACATGCAACCACATATCACGCTGCCAAGTTAGAGCAAGCACCTGCGATGGTCGTGTAGGGGAAATGCGGTAATCAACTATAGAGCTACGTTCACTATCTTCATCTAGCCTTGTTGTTTCTTGAGAATCATGTCGGGAGGCTGACGCTGCATTCTCTAAATGAGGATCTTTACTCACATTAGTCAACTGACCTGACTGCCTCATCATAAGTGATTGATGAGGGATACACAAGAACATTCACTACGGCAGGATGCTGCTAACGCACACTACAATCAGAGACCCTTCAAGAAACCGTGTGCCATGCCATAATCGCAAACGGTGCTGTATGAAAACCGTCAGAAATGTATAAAACGTTTGCAATGGAGGACACATCAAACACGGTTCAGATTTTAGTTGTGTGTGCGATGATGGGCATACGGTTCAGTTCAATTAACTGTTTGCGGTGAGGAGGAACAAAAGAAACGGGCAGCCAGATGAAGGCGTGTGCGATACACAGCATACGATTCACTTGCATGAACTGTTTGTGATTAGGCAACACAAAAGAAATGGGCAGCCAGATGAAGGTGTGTGCGATATACAGCATACGGTTCACTCGGATGAACTATTTGTGATTAGGCAACACAAAAGAAATGGTCAGCCAGACCAAGGTGTGTGCAATATATGGCATGCGGTTCGCTCGGATGAACTGTTTGCATTGACACAAGAGAACAAAAACGGTTCAACTTAACAAGACATGTGTGTTGTGCGATGGGATTGCATGCGGTTCACTCGGCCCTTGTCGTCAGTGTGTGACCTCTATGGCAACCGTTCGCTCCCCAGGCGCCTCTTCATGCACCGTGGCAACCGTCCACCGACTCTTCGCCTTTCCCTCTCGATTTGGAACTGCTGTCACACGCTAGCTCTTCCTCCCTCCTCCATTTGCCTTCACCCTTCCTTCTGCCATTGTTTGATCATCTTCTCCATGGAGGGAACAAGCCGGAAATTACCCTGTTATTCTTGCCCCGAACTGAATGATGACGCGGTGCAGGAACTCATTGATCGGTGCGACGTCATCACTTTGGCTAGCATGGCAGGTTCATTCAAGACCATTCTCGACTCAACTAATAACATCATTACAAGGAACCCAAGGGTCCAGGAGCGGTTTGATCTCCCCTATCTTCTTTGCCGTGACCCTGCTGACTGGCATGGGGACGAGGGAAGCCTCGCCTTCTGTAAGTTGATGCCGCTTGATAATGATACGTATGATGTTAAGATGCCATCGCTCGAGGGCAAGGTTTGGGCAGACGCAAATGGAGATTGGGTTGTTTATATTGGGTACAACTGTGAGTGGGAACTTGTGAATGTGTACATTCGTCATCGGGTTCCACTTCCAAAAATCTCAGACTGCCCAGAGGTTGAGCATACAGATGGTCTACGTGAGTTCAAATATGATCATGGTAACTGTCGTCTATGAAAGATAGCAATTTGTCGAGTTCTCAACCGCTCTTGGCATTACACGAACAATGAAGTTATTGCTATCTTCGACAAGCTTGTTGCCTTCCTTACTTCCACGCCTCGATGGATATTGCTCAAAAATCAGTTTCTATACACGGATGAGTACTGTGATGCAATTCAATATGAGGGTCTTGTGTTTGCTTCCACCACTCGTGGCACTGTTTTTGCATGGAATCCTCATGATTTTGGTACTTTTGTCTTCCACCATAATTATAATTGTTTCATCCACATGCATGCGGGTAAGCTAGTTTCCCTTTACTAATTAACCTTCTTGTGTTTCCAAGGTCCTGTGAACATTCCACCACCCATACTTGAAAATTTTATTCACGAGCATGAGGACGAGTAGGACCCATATACTCAGTGGTGCCTAGCAACTTATTTCGATGGATCACCTCTTCTTGTCTGTATACGGGGCACTGCTGATGTTACTAAGGAAGCAGGTGTTGTCTCGTATGGTCGCACTCTACGGACCTATTCCAACAACCGTTGCAGGGTATTCAGGATGGATAATGGTGTACTAGCACCAACACCTTCTCCCTGGTTCAGTATCGAAAGTCTTGGAGGAAACTTGCTCTTCCTTGGACAAAACTATCCAATGATGGCGAAAGGCGATCCAGCTGCTGTTGACACAACGTTACTACCATTTATGAGAAGAACATGTATCTATACCTCGTACATTACTATGCTTCCCTACCGTCCCAATATGGGTATTGAAATAGGCCGCTTCAGCCTGGATGATCAGTCCTGCGTTGGTCTCGAAATTGACAGTAGCTGGCCCTTCCCAGAGAATCACTTCTGGTTCAAAGAAAGCATTTCCATCGCCAACGAGTGGTTGAGCTGAAGTTCATTTCATAGCTTTGTTATTTGTTGTGTGAGAAAAACTTTACTAGAATGTTTTGTTGGAAATGATCTATAATCCAATGTGTATCCTCGTTGTCGTTGTGGGTTGATGACTTGTTGTATGTAATCAATGGTACATTTGCATATGCGTCCATGAACTCACGCCTGCTAGTGGTGTCCATATGAACAGTGCTAGTGATTTTAGTTTAAAAATTAGATAGTGCTAGTGATTTGTAGCTGCATATTTTGACAAATCGCAGTGTTATAAGGTTGACAAATGGCAATGTTACTAGATAAACAAATGTTAATCTTTCCAGTTTGAGAAATGGCAACATACCCAAAATGACAGATATGAAAATCTTACCCAACCTGTTTATACGTGGTTGTACATGGGTCATGCAAAACAACCGTTTGCGTTGAAGGGATGCAGAAATCCTGCTCGGCACATTTTCCCTTGGCTTCCTGAGGAAGCTGTCGGTTTGAATACAGGTGTTCTAACTAAAATGTCTGCGATGAGTGTTTTACATTTAAAAACCGTTGACGTCTTTTTCAAAAGAAAATCATTTGATAAGTCTGTCCATTAAGAGAGAAAAACGCAAGTTCATTCAAACCATATCTTTCATTCAGTCACACTGCGAATCTATATCCATATGATTGGGAATTCGAGATACAGTATTAAACCCCCAAAAAACTATTTCCGGCGGCGGCGGAGGCGGTGTGCCGCACCGTCCTTGTCGTCCTCCAGGACGCCATTGTTGAAGTCTTCAAGGCAGCACAAAATGTTCTTCACATGTAAATCAAACATCATCTCGTCGCGTGATTGACGGGCTGTAAAATCCCAAATTTTCAATTTGGAATGTTATACATTAGATCATCATTGCATATCATATTTTGTTGCATTTTGGCTTGATCCTAAAATTCTACGCAACTCAAGGACCCACGGAGAGAGTTGGGAATTTCCTTATTTTCATATTTGAGTTTTTCTCGAATTTTGAAAAGAGGACCGTTTGGTTTTAATTATTTTATCTTCGAATATTTCTCCTATAAAAATAAAAGAGAGAGGATAAAATGACTTCCTCAAGATAAAGAAATATTGGAGATTTAATATTAAAATCAAATAAGATTTTTATTTGGATTTTTATCGCTATTTTATTTGAATTAGGGAAAATATGCGTTTTTCAAAATTGCATTAGAGTCCCAAATAAATGTTCACCTTGTCCGGTAAATTTTTGGAGGACGGGGAAAATTTATTTCAGGATTTTTGGAGTCCATTTAGTCCCAAACCCTAGCCACCGCCCGCCGTCGCCGGAAACGCGTCGCCGCCGCCAGATCTCGTCGCCATTGACCACCGGTTGACCGGACGGTTTTCTTCGTTTAAACCCCGTTTTTTTCTGGTTTATTTTCGTTAGATCGGTTTTCCGTATGTTTAGTTATTTAGCGGACGTTCGTCCGGACGTTCATTTTTACGAACGGTTTTCACCGTTTAGCCGCAGATAGCGAACGTTCGTTCGTTAGTCTGTTCATCAGTTTTTTCTTTTTCTCGGATTTTTCGCGATTATTCTCGATCGCGATTTCTGATCCGATTTTCGTTTTAGTTTATCTTTTCGATCGTTTATCGGAATCGGGCAATTCAAGCGCCTAGAGTTTCGTCTCGAAGCCCTCTTTCTGTTTAATCAGCTTAAACAAGTTTTTGCTACTGTAAAATTTGACTTTAGTCCAGATTAGTAAACAAAGCTTGTTTCTTTCATAGTTTGAGTTTTGTTGCTTCGTTTGATTTGATTCTTTTTGCAAACCGGAGTTCTTAAGTTGAACTTTTTGGTTAGATCTTCTTATTTGAGTTTTACCCGTGCATCTTGTTTGATTGCTTATTGTATGCTTGTTTGTTTGCGATAGAGTACCCGGAGTGCGAAGCGTGCTACTACGAGTCAGGTTTCACGGATCATCAGCAAGGCAAGTAACACTTTGATCATACCTCTTTACTACCCAGTTTTATTGCATTAGATCAATCCTCAAACACTTTCATGGTTAGGATCTGATTAGATTGTGGGTTTTGGGAAGTAGATGAGGTAGAACCTATTCACCTGTATATTATCAAACCCTTGGGAGTTACTTCTACGTTATGCTTATATTGCCATGCTATGCTTGTAGACGTGGATTGGGTTTGAGAGTATCCAAGACAAATGTGAGTTGTTAATTAATGGTTAACTTAAGGTGGCAACTTTAATACACATCTGGGTGGATTGAGGCACTTGGGGAACCCAGTGATTGCCTATATTTTTGGAAATCCCGGGGTACCGTGTGATTCTCCTATGGACTGCCACCCAGGCTCAAAGGGATCATAAGATTATTCATGCTGGAAACTTTCGTGTGCAGCCACATGCCATTATGGGCTCTGGCATAGTTTAGTAAGTTGTGGGAAACCTTTCCATGATGGACTAGCAGATGCAGGGGATTGTAGGTGTACAAGTCTATCTATCGGTTAAGGGGACCTCTTCGGAAAGACTGTGTCTCGGTCATCCGTTTCTCAAACATCATGTAGTGCGAGAAATCCAACGGAGGATATCGAGTCTTGTGGGGAAAAGTGCACAAACCTCTGCAGAGTGTACAAACTAATCATGGTTAGCCTTGTCCCCGGTTATGGACAACTTGAGTATCTAGTTCTTGGATTATCATGTGGATCTCATCACTCTTAATATAAATTTGATTGGGTTATTAATTACTTTTAATTGGGATTGAGAGAGGGTTTACCTTCTCAATGTTTTTAACCAACCTTGTAGTTAAATAAAATATATTCCTTTGCAGTAGAGAAAAATTGGCTTTTCGCAAAACATTAACCATACAGCCTCCACCAGCCATATATGCATGTAGTGATAGCAGTATTATGTTCATTACTCTCTTGTGTTACATTGCCAGCATATTCCATGTGCTGACCCATTTCGGGCTGCAACGTATCATGTTGCAGACTTTTCAAACGACGAATAAGGAGCCTTAGGTCGTGGTCTTTCACTCAGTGATGCCGTTGGAGTTGAAGGACTCACTTTATCTTCCAAGCCTTCCACTGTTACTGTATTAGATGGCCTTAAGCCATATTTATTGTAATAAGTTCTCTTTTGAGACATTCGATGTAATAAGTGTGTGATTGCTACTCTGTTATAAATCCTCAAGTACTGTGCGTGTCAGCGTTACCGATCCAGGGATGACACTAATGCACAGAGATCATACTGTTTGAGGTCTGGTCGCTACAAGATGGTAACAGAGCACACGCTGACTGTAGGACACAACCACTAAGCTAAAGCCCTAGATCACTACCCTCTTCTCATTTCTGAGTACTCTCTATTTTCTACTCTTTAGGATGGCAGATGCAAGGAACAAGTTCACTCAACCGGATGAAGACACACTTTTGGACGCCACTTGAAGGAAGTCACTAGGTACCTGAACATTTGAATACCAAGTTTCATCAAGACTTACAACACCACTTTACCAGAAGAGGAGCGCTGGATGATTCAAGTTCAAGTTCTAGGAAGAACATTTACACCAATTACTGAGCCCATAGAGTTTTCCTTTGATGCACCAACCTAGAGTTTAGGAAAGAGTATGGCAGCCGACATCACCATAGGACGCATTGGAGAAGTTTACCACAAGGATCTCAAGGATACTACCCACCAGATTTGTGGGCGCCGAGATGAGCAATGGGAGATGATCAGCACCAGGAAGGATAGATCAATTGCCGCTTTCATCCAGGAGTTAAACCAGCACATTCGTCGCCAGGAGAACCAGATGTGCACAGGCATGATAGATCTGAAGAAGGCAATGACAAGGATCACGGAGCTTGAAGAAGAACTCAAGGCAACTCGCGAAGATTATGAGGAGGAAATCGTCGTACTAGTGGAGAAGAATGACGACCTGACAAGGAAGCTAGGAGTACTCATGGGAGACCCCGCGCCAGGAGGAGAAGATGACGGTTCCACTTGCCCAGAGAACTACATCATCATTGACGACACCGACTCAGACCCCGATGATAGCGATGATGACTATGTTGATGAAGCTGGAGCGGATATTATGGAGTCTTCGACCGATCAATATTTCTAGTCGACCACCATATCAGTAGTAGTATTCCACCATATAGATAGTATAGTCCGAGCACTTTTGTAACGATAGTTCTAGACTGATTGCATGCCCTTGCTTGATTGATTGAGTGATATGATTGTGTTTGTCTCATGTGCATATGGGTAGTGTTTTCTCACTAGACCTTGTTCTATTATATTCTCTTCCCTCTAAACCCTCAGATGCCTCCGAGACGTGACCCCGGATTTACCTTTCCACCGGAGCTCACTTAGTTGATCCAGCAGCATAATACCTTGATGCAGTTGTTAGTTCAGAACCAACGCAACAACAACAATAACAACAACCCACCACCACCCCCAGTTGACAACTTAGCCCGTTTTCTGAGGTTGCAGCCGCCGGTGTTTTCCAGTAGCACCGAGCCTATAGTGGCAGATGATTGGCTCTGCAAGATTGGAAGGGAGTTAACCACTGCAGGATGCACAGATGCTGAGAAGGTGCATTTTGCCGCACACCAATTGGATGGATCAGCAGCCTCATGGTGGGAGAATTACACTGTCACCTATCCTATAGCCACTGTTACATGGGACCAATTCCAGCAAGCCTTTTCGCACAGCCCATGTATCAACAGGAGCCATGGCCATGAAGAAGCGTGAGTTTCGCAACTTATGACAAGGAGGACGCACAGTTGGCCAGCATGTGGATGATTTAGTAAGCTAGCACGTTATGCCCCAGATGACGTCGCTACCGATCCAGCTAAGCAGGAGAAGTTCCTAGAAGGACTGAATGATGAGCTGAGCATGCAGTTGATGGTGGCAAATTTCAACAACTACCAGGAGCTCGTAGATAGATCCCTCTGTTGGGTTTCGTAGTAATTTCAAAAAATTTCCTACGCGCACACAGGATCATGTGATGCATAGCAACGAGAGGAGAGTGTTGTCTACGTACCCAACGCAGACCGACTGCGGAAGCGATGACACGAAGTAGAGGAAGTAGTCGTACGTCTTCACGATCCAACCGATCAAGCACCGAAACTACGGCATCTCCGAGTTCGAGCACACGTTCAGCTCGATGACGATCCCCGGACTCCGATCCAGCAAAGTGTCGGGGAAGAGTTTCGTCAGCACGACGGCGTGGTGACGATCTTGATGAACTACAGCAGCAGGGCTTCGCCTAAACTCCGCTACAGTATTATCGAGGAATATGGTGGCAGGGGGCACCGCACACGGCTAAGGAATCGATCACGTGGATCAACTTGTGTCAACTTGTGTGTTTAGAGGTGCCCCTGCCTCCGTATATAAAGGAGTAGAGAGGGGGAGGCTGGCCGGCCATAGAGGGAGGCGCAGGAGAGTCCTACTCCCTCTGGGAGTAGGATTCCTCCCCCCAATCCTAGTCCAACTAGGATTCCTCGGAGGGGAAGGGAGAGAGGGGGGCCGGCCACCTTCTCCTAGTCCTAATAGGACTAGGGGAGGGGGAAGAGGCACAGCCACCTTGGGCTGCCCCTTTCTCCTTTCCACTAAGGCCCATGAAGGCCCATATGGATCCCGGGGGGTTCCGGTAACCTCCCGGTAACCCGGTAAAATCCCGATTTCACCCGGAACACTTCCGATGTCCAAACATAGGCTTCCAATATATCAATCTTTACGTCTCGACCATTTCGAGACTCCTCGTCATGTCCGTGATCACATCCGGGACTCCGAACAACCTTCGGTACATCAAAATGCATAAACTCATAATATAACTGTCATCGTAACCTTAAGCGTGCGGACCCTACGGGTTCGAGAACAATGTAGACATGACCGAGACATGTCTCTGGTCAATAACCAATAGCGGGACCTGGATGCCCATATTGGCTCCTACATATTCTACGAAGATCTTTATCGGTCAAACCGCATAACAACATACGTTGTTCCCTTTGTCATCGGTATGTTACTTGCCCGAGATTCGATCGTCGGTATCCAATACCTAGTTCAATCTCGTTACCGGCAAGTCTCTTTACTCGTTCCGTAATACATCATCTCACAACTAACATATTAGTTGTAATGCTTGCAAGGCTTATGTGATGTGTATTACCGAGAGGGCCCAGAGATACCTCTCCGACAATCGGAGTGACAAATCCTAATCTCGAAATACGCCAACCCAACATCGACCATTGGAGACACCTGTAGTACTCCTTTATAATCACCCATTTACGTTGTGACGTTTGGTAGTACCCAAAGTGTTCCTCCGGTAAACGGGAGTTGCATAATCTCATAGTCATAGGAACATGTATAAGTCATGAAGAAAGCAATAGCAACATACTAAACAATCAGGTGCTAAGCTAATGGAATGGGTCATGTCAATCAGATCATTCTACTAATGATGTGACCTCGTTAATCAAATAACAACTTATTGTTCATGGTTAGGAAACATAACCATCTTTGATTAACGAGCTAGTCAAGTAGAGGCATACTAGTGACACTCTGTTTGTCTATGTATTCACACATGTATTATGTTTCCGGTAAATACAATTCTAGCATGAATAATAAACATTTATCATGATTATAAGGAAATAAATAATAACTTTATTATTGCCTCTAGGGCATATTTCCTTCAGTCTCCCACTTGCACTAGAGTCAATAATCTAGATTACACTGTAATGAATCTAACACCCATGGAGCTTTGGTGTTGATCATGTTTTGCTCGTGGAAGAGGCTTAGTCAACGGGTCTGCAACATTCAGATCCGTATGTATCTTGCAAATCTCTATGTCTCCCACCTGGACTAGATCCCGGATGGAGTTGAAGCGTCTCTTGATGTGTTTGGTCCTTTTGTGAAATCTGGATTCCTTTGCCAAGGCAATTGCACCAGTATTGTCACAAAAGATTTTCATTGGATCCGATGCACTAGGTATGACACCTAGATCGGATATGAACTCCTTCATCCAGACTCCTTCATTTGCTGCTTCCGAAGCAGCTATGTATTCTGCTTCACATGTAGATCCCGCTACGACGCTTTGTTTAGAACTGCACCAACTGACAGCTCCACCGTTTAATGTAAACACGTATCCGGTTTGCGATTTAGAATCGTCTGGATCAGTGTCAAAGCTTGCATCAACGTAACCTTTTACGATGAGCTCTTTGTCACTTCCATATACGAGAAACATATCCTTAGTCCTTTTCAGGTATTTCAGGATGTTCTTGACCGCTGTCCAGTGATCCATTCCTGGATTACTTTGGTACCTCCCTGCTAAACTTATAGCAAGGCACACATCAGGTATGGTACACAGCATTGCATACATGATAGAGCCTATGGCTGATGCATAGGGAACATCTTTCATATTCTCTCTATCTTCTGCAGTGGTCGGGCATTGAGTCTTACTCAATTTCACACCTTGTAACACAGGCAAGAACCCTTTCTTTGCTTGATCCATTTTGAACTTCTTCAAAATTTTGTCAAGGTATGTGCTTTGTGAAAGTCCAATTAAGCGTCTTGATCTATCTCTATAGATCTTAATGCCTAATATGTAAGCAGCTTCACCGAGGTCTTTCATTGAAAAACTTTTATTCAAGTATCCCTTTATGCTATCCAGAAATTCTATATCATTTCCAATCAGTAATATGTCATCCACATATAATATCAGAAATGCTACAGAGCTCCCACTCACTTTCTTGTAAATACAGGCTTCTCCGAAAGTCTGTATAAAACCAAATGCTTTGATCACACTAAAAAATGTTTATTCCAACTCTGAGAGGCTTGCACCAGTCCATAAATGGATCGCTGGAGCTTGCACACTTTGTTAGCTTCCTTTGGATTGACAAAACCTTCTGGTTGCATCATATACAACTCTTCTTCCAGGAATCCATTCAGGAATGCAGTTTTGACATCCATTTGCCAAATTTCATAATCATAAAATGCGGCAATTGCTAACATGATTCGGACGGACTTTAAGCATCGCTACGGGTGAGAAGGTCTCATCGTAGTCAATTCCTTGAACTTGCCGAAAACCTTTTGCGACAAGTCGAGCTTTGTAGACAGTAACATTACCATCAGCGTCAGTCTTCTTCTTAAAGATCCATTTATTCTCAATCGCTTGCCGATCATCGGGCAAGTCAACCAAAGTCCATACTTTGTTCTCATACATGGATCCCATCTCAGATTTCATGGCTTCTAGCCACTTTGCGGAATCTGGGCTCACCATCGCTTCTTCATAGTTCGTAGGTTCATCATGATCTAGTAGCATGACCTCCAGAACAGGATTACCGTACCACTCTGGTGCGGATCTTACTCTGGTTGATCTACGAAGTTCAGTAGTATCTTGATCTGAAGTTTCATGATCATTATCATTGGCTTCCTCACTAACTGGTGTAGGTGTCACTGAAACAGTTTTTGTGATGAACTACTTTCCAGTAAGGGAGCAGGTACAGTTACCTCGTCAAGTTCTACTTTCCTCCCACTCACTTCTTTCGAGAGAAACTCCTTCTCTAGAAATGATCCATTCTTAGCAACAAATGTTTTGCCTTCGGATCTGTGATAGAAGGTGTACCCAACAGTTTCCTTTGGGTATCCTATGAATACACATTTCTCCGATTTGGGTTCGAGTTTATCAGGTTGAAGCTTTTTCACATAAGCATCGCAGCCCCAAACTTTAAGAAACGACAACTTTGGTTTCTTGCCAAACCATAGTTCATAAGGCGTCGTCTCAACGGATTTTGATGGTGCCCTATTTAACGTGAATGCGGCCGTCTCTAAAGCATATCCCCAAAATGATAGCGGTAAATCTGTAAGAGACATCATAGATCGCACCATATCTAGTAAAGTACGATTACGACGTTCGGACACACCATTACGCTGTGGTGTTCCGGGGGGCGTGAGTTGCGAAACTATTCCACAGTTTTTCAAATGTACACCAAACTCGTAACTCAAATATTCTCCTCCACGATCAGATCGTAGAAACTTTATTTTCTTGTTACGATGATTTTCTACTTCACTCTGAAATTCTTTGAACTTTTCAAATGTTTCAGACTTATGCTTCATTAAGTAGATATATCCATATCTGCTCAAATCATCTGTGAAGGTGAGAAAATAACGATATCCGCCACGAGCCTCAATATTCATCGGACCACATACATCGGTATGTATGATTTCCAACAAATCTGTTGCTCTCTCCATAGTACCGGAGAACGGTGTTTTAGTCATCTTGCCCATGAGGCACGGTTCGCAAGTACCAAGTGATTCATAATCAAGTGGTTCCAAAAGTCCATTAGTATGGAGTTTCTTCATGCGTTTTACACTGATATGACCTAAACGACAGTGCCACAAATAAGTTGCACTTTCATTATCAACTCTGTATCTTTTGGTTTCAACATTATGAATATGTGTATTACTACTATCGAGATTTAGTAAGAATAGACCACTCTTCAAGGGTGCATGACCATAAAAGATATTACTCATATAAATAGAACAACCATTATTCTCTGATTTAAATGAATAACCGTCTCGCATTAAAAAAGATCCAGATATAATGTTCATGCTCAACGCTGGCACCAAATAACAATTATTTAGGTCTAATATTAATCCCGAAGGTAGATGTAGAGGTAGCGTGCCGACCGCGATCACATCGACTTTGGAACCGTTTCCCACGCGCATCGTCACCTCGTCCTTTGCCAGTGCCCGCTTATTCTGTAGTCCCTGTTTCGAGTTGCAAATATTAGCAACAGAACCAGTATCAAATACCCAGGTGCTACTGCGAGCATTGGTAAGGTACACATCAATAACATGTATATCACATATACCTTTGTTCACCTTGCCATCCTTCTTATCCGCCAAATACTTGGGGCAGTTCCGCTTCCAGTGACCAGTCTGCTTGCAGTAGAAGCACTCAGTTTCAGGCTTAGGTCTAGACTTGGGTTTCTTCTCTTGAGCAGCAACTTGCTTGCCGTTCTTTTTGAAGTTCCCCTTTTTCTTCCCTTTGCCCTTCTTCTTGAAACTAGTGGTCTTGTTAACCATCAACACTAGATGCTCCTTCTTGATTTCTACCTCCGCAGCTTTTAGCATTGCGAAGAGCTCGGGAATAGTCTTGTTCATCCCTTGCATATTATAGTTCATTACGAAGCTCTTGTAGCTTGGTGGCAGTGATTGGAGAATTCTGTCAATGACGCAATCATCCGGAAGATTAACTCCCAATTGAATCAAGTGATTATTATACCCAGACATTTTGAGTATATGCTCACTGACAGAACTGTTCTCTTCCATCTTGCAGCTATAGAACTTATTGGAGACTTCATATCTCTCAATCCGGGCATTTGCTTGAAATATTAACTTCAACTCCTGGAACATCTCATATGCTCCATGACGTTCAAAACGTCGTTGAAGTCCCGATTCTAAGCCGTAAAGCATGGCACACTGAACTATCGAGTAGTCATCGGCTTTGCTCTGCCAGACGTTCATAACATCTGGCGTTGCTCCAGCAGCAGGCCTGGCACCCAGCGGTGCTTCCAGGACGTAATTCTTCTGTGCAGCAATGAGGATAATCCTCAAGTTACGGACCCAGTCCGTGTAATTGCTACCATCATCTTTCAACTTTGCTTTCTCAAGGAACGCATTAAAATTTAACGGAACAACAGCACGAGCCATCTATCTACAATCAACATAAACAAGCAAGATACTATCAGGGACTAAGTTCATGATAAATTTTAAGTTCAATTAATCATATTATTAAAGAACTCCCACTTAGATAGACATCCCTCTAATCCTCTAAGTGATCACGTGATCCAAATCAACTAAACCATGTCCGATCATCACGTGAGATGGAGTAGTTTCATCGGTGAACATCATTATGTTGACCATATCTACTATATGATTCACGCTCGACCTTTCGGTCTCCGTGTTCCGAGGCCATATCTGCATATGCTAGGCTCGTCAAGTTTAACCTGAGTATTCTGCGTGCGCAACTGTTTTGCACCCGTTGTATTTGAACGTAGAGCCTATCACACCCGATAATCACGTGGTGTCTCAGCACGAAGAACTTTTGCAACGGTGCATACTCAGGGAGAACACTTCTTGATAATTTAGTGAGAGATCATCTTATAATGCTACCGTCAATCAAAGCAAGATAAGATGCATAAAAAGATAAACATCACATGCAATCAATATAAGTGATATGATATGGCCATCATCATCTTGTGCTTGTGATCTCCATCTCCGAAGCACCGTCATGATCACCATCGTCACCGGCGCGACACCTTGATCTCCATCGTAGCATCGTTGTCGTCTCGCCAATCTTATGCTTCCACGACTATCACTACCGTTTAGTAATAAAGTAAAGCATTACATCGCGATTGCATTGCATACAATAAAGCGACAACCATATGGCTCCTGCCAGTTGCCGATAACTTGGTTACAAAACATGATCATCTCATACAATAAAATTCAGCATCATGCCTTGACCATATCACATCACAACATGCCCTGCAAAAACAAGTTAGACGTCCTCTACTTTGTTGTTGCATGTTTTACGTGGCTGATACGGGCTTAAGTAAGAACCAATCTCACCTACGCATCAAAACCACAACGATAGTTTGTCAAATAGACTCCGTTTTAACCTTCGCAAGGACCGGGCGTAGCCATACTTGGTTCAACTAAAGTTGGAGAGGCAGTCGCCCGCAAGCCATCTCTGTGCAAAGCACGTCGAGGGAACCGGTCTCGCGTAAGCGTACGCGTAAGGTTGGTCCGGGTCGTCTCGTCCAACAATACCGCTGAACCAAAATATGACATGCTGGTAGGCAGTATGACTTGTATCGTCCACAACTCACTTGTGTTCTACTCGTGCATATAACATCAACATCATTAACCTAGGCTCGGATGCCACTGTTGGGTTTCGTAGTAATTTCAAAAAATTTCCTACGCGCACACAGGATCATGTGATGCATAGCAACGAGAGGAGAGTGTTGTCTACGTACCCAACGCAGACCGACTGCGGAAGCGATGACACGAAGTATAGGAAGTAGTCGTACGTCTTCACGATCCAACCGATCAAGCACCGAAACTACGGCACCTCCGAGTTCGAGCACACGTTCAGCTCGATGACGATCCCCGGACTCCGATCCAGCAAAGTGTCGGGGAAGAGTTTCGTCAGCACGACGGCGTGGTGACGATCTTGATGAACTACAGCAGCAGGGCTTCGCCTAAACTCCGCTACAGTATTATCGAGGAATATGGTGGCAGGGGGCACCGCACACGGCTAAGGAATCGATCACGTGGATCAACTTGTGTCAACTTGTGTGTTTAGAGGTGCCCCTGCCTCCGTATATAAAGGAGTAGAGAGGGGGAGGCTGGCCGGCCATAGAGGGAGGCGCAGGAGAGTCCTACTCCCTCTGGGAGTAGGATTCCTCCCCCCAATCCTAGTCCAACTAGGATTCCTCGGAGGGGAAGGGAGAGAGGGGGGCCGGCCACCTTCTCCTAGTCCTAATAGGACTAGGGGAGGGGGAAGAGGCGCAGCCACCTTGGGCTGCCCCTTTCTCCTTTCCACTAAGGCCCATGAAGGCCCATATGGATCCCGGGGGGTTCCGGTAACCTCCCGGTAACCCGGTAAAATCCCGATTTCACCCGGAACACTTCCGATGTCCAAACATAGGCTTCCAATATATCAATCTTTATGTCTCGACCATTTCGAGACTCCTCGTCATGTCCCTGATCACATCCGGGACTCCGAACAACCTTCGGTACATCAAAATGCATAAACTCATAATATAACTGTCATCGTAACCTTAAGCGTGCGGACCCTACGGGTTCGAGAACAATGTAGACATGACCGAGACATGTCTCTGGTCAATAACCAATAGCGGGACCTGGATGCCCATATTGGCTCCTACATATTCTACGAAGATCTTTATCGGTCAGACCGCATAACAACATACGTTGTTCCCTTTGTCATCGGTATGTTACTTGCCCGAGATTCGATCGTCGGTATCCAATACCTAGTTCAATCTCGTTAACGGCAAGTCTCTTTACTCGTTCCGTAATACATCATCTCACAACTAACATATTAGTTGTAATGCTTGCAAGGCTTATGTGATGTGTGTTACCGAGAGGGCCCAGAGATACCTCTCCGACAATCGGAGTGACAAATCCTAATCTCGAAATACGCCAACCCAACATCGACCATTGGAGACACCTGTAGTACTCCTTTATAATCACCCATTTACGTTGTGACGTTTGGTAGTACCCAAAGTGTTCCTCCGGTAAACGGGAGTTGCATAATCTCATAGTCGTAGGAACATGTATAAGTCATGAAGAAAGCAATAGCAACATACTAAACGATCAGGTGCTAAGCTAATGGAATGGGTCATGTCAATCAGATCATTCTACTAATGATGTGACCTCGTTAATCAAATAACAACTCATTGTTCATGGTTAGGAAACATAACCATCTTTGATTAACGAGCTAGTCAAGTAGAGGCATACTAGTGACACTCTGTTTGTCTATGTATTCACACATGTATTATGTTTCCGGAAAATACAATTCTAGCATGAATAATAAACATTTATCATGATTATAAGGAAATAAATAATAACTTTATTATTGCCTCTAGGGCATATTTCCTTCATATCATCCATATAAGCTTCCACATTCCGACTGATTTGGGTGAGTAGACACTTCTGAATCATTCGCATAAAAGTGGCTCCGGCATTCTTGAGGCCGAATGGCATGGTGATATAGCAGAAGCACCCGAATGGAGTGATGAAAGCTGTTTTTACCTCATCGGGCCCGTACAGACGGATCTGGTGGTACCCGGAGTAAGCATCTAAAAAAGACAACCTCTCGCATCCCGCGGTCGAGTCAACAATTTGATCTATGCGAGGGAGAGGAAAGTGATCTTTCGGGCAGGCCCGGTTGATGTGCTTGAAATCAATGCACATTCGGAGCGACTTGTCCTTCTTAGGAACCATGACGACATTAGCGAGCCACTCGGAGTGGTATATCTCTCGGATAAATCCTGCCGCCAACAGTCGAGCCACTTCTTCACCGATGGCCTTTCTCTTCTGGACGGCGGACCGCCGAAGATGCTCTTTGACTGGTTTTGCAGACGAGTCGACTCTTAGGCGATGCTCAGCCAGTCCCCTGGGAACACCTGGCATGTCAGCGGGCTTCCATGCAAAAATGTCCCAGTTCTCACGGAGGAACTGGATGAGCGCTTCTTCCTATTTTGGGTCGAGTGTTATGGAGATGCGGGTCGTGTTGGGTTTCGTAGTAATTTCAAAAATTTTCCTACGCGCACACAGGATCATGTGATGCATAGCAACGAGAGGAGAGTGTTGTCTACGTACCCAGCGCAGACCGACTGCGGAAGCAATGACACGACGTAGAGGAAGTAGTCGTACGTCTTCACGATCCAACCGATCAAGCACCGAAACTACGGCACCTCCGAGTTCGAGCACACGTTCAGCTCGATGACGATCCCCGGACTCCGATCCAGCAAAGTGTCGGGGAAGAGTTTCGTCAGCACGACGGCGTGGTGACGATCTTGATGAACTACAGCAGCAGGGCTTCGCCTAAACTCCGCTACAGTATTATCGAGGAATATGGTGGCAGGGGGCACCGCACACGGCTAAGGAATCGATCACGTGGATCAACTTGTGTCAACTTGTGTGTTTAGAGGTGCCCCTGCCTCAGTATATAAAGGAGCCAAGGGGGGAGGGTGCACCGGCCAGGAGGAGGAGGCGCAGGAGGAGTCCTACTCCTACCGGGAGTAGGACTCCCCTCCAATCCTATTCCAACTAGGATTCCCAAGGGGGAAAGAGGGAGAGGGGTGGCCGGCCACCTCTCCTAGTCCTAATAGGACTAGGAGAAGGGGGGAGGCGCGCAGCCCCCTTGGGTTGCCCCTTTCTCCTTTCCACTAAGGCCCATGAAGGCCCATGTGGTTCCCGGGGGGTTCCGGTAACCTCCCGGTAACCCGGTAAAATCCCGATTTCACCCGGAACACTTCTGATGTCCAAACATAGGCTTCCAATATATCAATCTTTACGTCTCGACCATTTCGAGACTCCTCGTCATGTCCGTGATCACATCCGAGACTCCGAACAACCTTCGGTACATCAAAATGCATAAACTCATAATATAACTGTCATCGTAACCTTAAGCGTGCGGACCCTACGGGTTCGAGAACAATGTAGACATGACCGAGACATGTCTCTGGTCAATAACCAATAGCGGGACCTGGATGCCCATATTGGCTCCTACATATTCTACGAAGATCTTTATCGGTCAGACCGCATAACAACATACGTTGTTCCCTTTGTCATCGGTATGTTACTTGCCCGAGATTCGATCGTCGGTATCCAATACCTAGTTCAATCTCGTTACCGGCAAGTCTCTTTACTCGTTCCGTAATACATCATCTCACAACTAACATATTAGTTGTAATGCTTGCAAGGCTTATGTGATGTGTATTAGCGAGAGGGCCCAGAGATACCTCTCCGACAATCGGAGTGACAAATCCTAATCTCGAAATACGCCAACCCAACATCGACCATTGGAGACACCTGTAGTACTCCTTTATAATCACCCATTTACGTTGTGACGTTTGGTAGTACCCAAAGTGTTCCTCCGGTAAACGGGAGTTACATAATCTCATAGTCGTAGGAACATGTATAAGTCATGAAGAAAGCAATAGCAACATACTAAACGATCAGGTGCTAAGCTAATGGAATGGGTCATGTCAATCAGATCATTCTACTAATGATGTGACCTCGTTAATCAAATAACAACTTATTGTTCATGGTTAGGAAACATAACCATCTTTGATTAACGAGCTAGTCAAGTAGAGGCATACTAGTGACTCTCTGTTTGTCTATGTATTCACACATGTATTATGTTTCCGGAAAATACAATTCTAGCATGAATAATAAACATTTATCATGATTATAAGGAAATAAATAATAACTTTATTATTGCCTCTAGGGCATATTTCCTTCACCCTCGTGATTGAAGGGAAGCAGCAGTAGATTGATAACCGCAAGAGGAAGCATGGACAAGGGAAGTATAATTCTGGAGCTCAGTAGAGACCCCGTTTACCTCGAACTCGGGAGGACTTGTACATAACCATGGAGGCCACACTCACAATGGAGGAAGTTCGCACAACCATAGTGGCTCCAAGAATGGTAATGGAGGAAGCAACGGACAGAACTATTCCAACCCAGCAACGCCCGCCAAGAAAGATCTAAGCCACGTTACTTGCTACAAGTGCCAGAAGACCGGACATTACGCTAATGAATGTCCTGAAGATAAGAACGGAAACGACAATGGAAGCTCTGGGAAGAAGCCCAACCATTTCAATAGGGGACAAGTGAACCACGTTAACATGGAGGAGATTGAAGCCCAGCTAGATGCAGTAAAAGGTAAGTTTTTGGTTAAGTCATTTACTGTAGTCGTACTTTTCAATACTGGTGCATCACATTCATACATATCAAGGGGATTCGTGGATAAGTATAAACTGCCCACCAAAGTTCTTAGTACACCTATGTTAGTGAGCTCTCCAGGAGCAGAGTATATGGCAAGCCAAGGATGTTTTCAAATGCCATCCGTCTGTCCATCCGTCTGTGGGTGAAAAGCTGTACTGAACTGCAGCCTGGTTGCCAAAGTTTCATGCAACTGATTCCAAAACTTTGAGGTAAACTGGGTTCCTCTATCTGATACAATTGTCCTCGGAACTCCATGCAAACATAAGATCATGGTAATTTTGGAGTCGCAAGGTTTGGATGTGATTCTGGGTATGGATTGGCTATCGATGTATGGAGGAAACATCGATTGTGTCAGTAAGTCTATTTTGCTCACCACCCCAGAAGGAAGAAGGATCAAGTATGTATCTTGGCATGCGCCGATTAGGACTCAAGTAAATTCCTTATCAGGAGTTGTACAGGAGGAAGTACCAGTGGTGAAGGATTTCCCGGATGTATTTCCAGAAGAGTTGCCAGGCATGCCACCGGATAGAGACATTGAGTTTTTGATTGAGCTTTTGCCAGGCACAGGGCCAATATCTAAGAGACCATACAGGATGCCCACACATGATTTAGAGGAAATTAAGAAGCAGATTAAGGAGTTACTGGATACAGGATATATTCACCCAAGCTCGTCACCTTGGGGATCACCAGTACTTCTAGTGGAGAAGAAGGATGGATCTTTAAGGATGGTTGTTGATTTTCGAGGATTGAATGAGGTGACGATCAAGAACAAGTACCCACTGCCGATGATCAATGATTTGTTTGATCAACTATAAGGAGCTAAGGTGTTTTCCAAGATCGATCTGCGATCAGGGTACCACCAGTTGAAGATTCGAGAGTAGGATATACCTAGGACAGCTTTTACCACAAGGTACGGGCTATATGAGTATACCGTTATGTCATTTGGCCTGACTAACACACCTGCCTATTTCATGAACATGATGAACAAGGTGTTTATGGAGTTTTTAGATAAGTTCATTGTGGTGTTCATTGATGATATTCTGGTCTACTCGAAGAATGGAGAGGAGCATAAGGAGCATTTGTGTTTGGTACTTGGGAAGCTCAGAGAACATCAGCTATACGCCAAGTTCAGCAAGTGTGAGTTTTGGTTGAAGGAAGTTGGATTCCTTGGACATGTTATATCCGGAGAAGGAATAGCGGTAGACCCCGCCAAAGTCGTCACTGTGACAAACTGGGAGGCACCCACGTCAGTTGGAGAGATCCGGAGTTTTCTTGGACTCGCAGGATACTACCGGAGGTTCATTGAGAATTTCTCAAAGATTGCAAAGCCTATGATGGAGTTGTTGAAGAAGGACACCAAGTTCGAATGGACTAAGGAATGTGAGGCTAGTTTTCAGGAATTGAAGAAACATTTGGTTACATCACCAGTGTTGATTCTGCCAGATCAACGCACAGATTATGAAGTGTATTGCGACGCTTCTCGTCAAGGACTTGGAGAAGTGCTTATGCAGGAAGGAAGAGTTGTTTCATATGCCTCACGACAACTTAAACCCCATGAGTTAAATTATGCTACACATGATTTGGAGTTAGCAACCGTAGTGCATGCGTTGAAGACTTGGAGACATTTTCTCATCGGAAACCATTGTGAGGTATATACGGATCACAAGAGTTTGAAGTGTATCTTCACGCATAAGGAGTTGAATCTCAGGCAGAAGAGATGGTTGGAACTCATAAAGGATTATGATATGAAGTTGGACTATCATCCTAGAAAGGCTAATGTAGTAGCCAATGCGTTGAGCCGCAAGAGTCATGTCAATACACTCATGACCGGAGAGTTACCCAAGGAGTTAGCAGAAGACCTTCGTGAGCTATGTTTGGAGATAGTTCCGAGAGGTTATGTAGCAGCTTTGGAGATTCAGTCTACTTTGATGGATAAGATCAGAGAAGCGTGGAAGACGGACAAGGAGATTGCTGAGATAAAGGAAAGGATGAACAAAGGAAAGGCTAAAGGATTTCGTGAGGATGAGCACGATACCTTATGGTTTGAGGACCGCATATATGTGCCAAACGGTCAAGAGATCAGGAAGATGGTTTTACAGGAGGCCCATGATTCGCCATATTCGATTCACCCAGGAAATACCAAGATGTACTTGGATCTGAAGGATAGATTCTGGTGGACCGGAATGAAGAAGGATATTGCGGAGTATGTAGCAGTTTGCGATGTATGTCAGAGAGTGAAGGCAGAACATCAGAAGCCAGCAGGATTGCTACAACCATTGCCGATACCCGAATGGAAGTGGGTTAAGCTAGACATGGATTTTATCATGGGATTACCAATGAATCGTTCAGGCTATGACTCGATATGGGTTGTAGTCGATCATTTGACAAAAGTATCTCATTTTATCCCAGTGAAGACCACTTACACCAGTGCTAAGTTGGCAAACATATACATGACCATGATCGTATGTTTGCATGGAGTTCCGAGGAAAATTGTATCAGATAGAGGAACCCAGTTTACCTCAAAGTTTTGGAATCAATTGCATGAAACTTTGGCAACTAGGCTGCAGTTCGGTACAGCTTTTCACCCGCAGACGGATGGACAGACTGAGAGAGTCAATCAGATTCTGGAGGACATGTTGAGAGCTTGTGCACTAGATTATGGATCTAGTTGGGACGATAATTTGCCTTACGCAGAGTTCTCTTACAACAACAGTTACCAAGCCAGCTTGAAGATGGACCCTTTCGAAGCATTGTACGGAAGGAGGTGCAGAACACCGTTGTTGTGGGATGAAGTTGGAGACCGACAGTTGTTTGGACCAGATTTGATTAAAGAGTCTGAAGAGAAGGTTAAACTGATACGCGATAGACTCAAGGTAGACCAATCCAGGCAGAAGAGCTATGCGGATTCTAAATGCAAGGAGACAGTTTACGAAGTTGGAGACAGAGTGTATCTTCATGTATCACTACTCCGAGGAGTGAAGCGTTTTGGAGTTAAGGGAAAGTTAGCAACACGTTTTGTGGGACCATACAAAGTATTGGAACGTATGGGAGAAGTTGCTTACAAGTTGGAATTGCCCAAAGGATTGTCAGGAGTTCACGATGTGTTCCATGTTTCTCAGTTGAAGAAGTGCCATGCAGAGATGGTTGATATCCCTCTGAGAGATACAATGCCACTGGAAGCGATACAGTTGGATAGCAATTTGACCTACAAGGAAAAGCCAGTCAAGACTCTTGATTTTGCCAGTCAAGTTACACGCAACAAAGTTATCAAGTTTTGCAAGGTTCAGTGGAGCCACCATACTGAAGATGAAGCCACCTGGGGACGCGAGGAAGACTTACGGAAAGATCACCCTCACCTATTTTCTAGCCACCCGAATCTCGAGGGCGAGATTCATCTTAAGGGGGGTAGGTTTGTAACATCCCAAATTTTCAATTTGGAATGTTACACATTAGATCATCATTGCATATCATATTTTGTTGCATTTTGGCTTGATCCTAGAAATTCTACGCAGCTCAAGGACCCATGGAGAGAGTTGGGAATTTCGTTATTTTCATATTTGAGTTTTTCTATAATTTTGAAAAGAGGATCGTTTGATTTTAATTATTTTATCTTTGAATATTTCTCCTATAAAAATAAAAGAGAGAGGATAAAATGACTTCCTCAAAACAAAGAAATATTGGAGATTTAATATTAAAATCAAATAAGATTTTTATTCGGATTTTTATCGCTATTTACTTGAATTAGGAAAAATATGCATTTTTCAAAATTGCATTAGAGTCCCATATAAATGTTCACCTTGTCCGGTAGATTTTTCGAGGGCGGGGAAAATTTATTTCAGGATTTTTGGAGTCCGTTTAGTATTTCTTTTATTTGTTTTTCTTCACGGAATAATTTTTTTTTTAAAAAAAAGAGGAACCGACTCTAGGCTGTACCCGAGCAGGACTCTGCCGGGGGGAGGGGGCTTTATAAGCCGCGCCGGCCGAGCCCCGCAGCCCACCAGCCCGCCCCCCGCCGCCAAACCCTAGCCACCGCCTCCCGCCGCCGCCGCCGGATCTCGTCGTCGTTGACCATAGGTTGACCAGTCGGTTTTCTTCGTTTAAACCCTGGGTTTTTTTTCTGGTTTATTTTCGTTAGATCGGTTTTCTGTCGGTTTAGTTATTTAGCGGATGTTCATCCGGACATTCGTTTTTACAAACGGTTTTCACCGTTTAGCCGCAGATAGCGAATGTTTGTTCGTTAGTCTGTTCGTCAGTTTTTTCTTTTTCTCAGATTTTTCGTGATTATTCTCAATCGCGATTTCTGATCCGATTTTCGTTTTAGTTTATCTTTTCGATCGTTTATCAGAATCAAGCGATTCAAGGGCCTAGAGTTCGTCTCGAAGCCCTCTTTCTGTTTAATCAACTTAAACAAGTTTTTGCTACTGTAAAATTTGACTTTAGTCCAGATTAGTAAACGAAGCTTGTTTCTTTCGCAGTTTGAGTTTTGTTGCTTCATTTGATTTGATTCTTTTTGCAAACTGGAGTTCTTAAGTTGACATTTCTGGTTAGATCTTCTTATTTGAGTTTTACCCATGCATCTTGTTTTATTGCTTATTGTATGCCTGTTTGTTTGTGGTAGAGTACCCAGAGTGCGAAGCGTGCTACTACGAGTCTCTAGGTTTCACAGATCATCAGCAAGGCAAGTAACACTTTGATCATACCTCTTTACTACCCAATTTTATTGCATTAGATCAATCCTCAAACACTTGCATGGTTAGGATCTGATTAAATTGTGGGTTTTGGGAAGTAGATGAGGTAGAACCTATTCACCTGTATATTATCAAACCCTTGGGAGTTACTTCTACGTTATGCTTATATTGCCATGCTATGCTTGTAGACGTGGATTGGGTTTGAGAGTATCCATGACAGATGTGAGTTGTTAATTAATGGTTAACTTAAGGTGGCAACTTTAATACACATCTGGGTGGATTGAGGCACCTGGGGAACCAGTGATTGCCTGTATTTTTGGAAATCCAGGGGTACCGTGTGATTCTCCTATGGACTGCCACCCAAGCTCAAAGGGATCATAAGATTATTCATGTTGGAAACTTTCGTGTGCAGCCACATGCCATTATGGGCTCTGGCATAGTTGAGTAAGTTGTGGGAAACCTTTCCATGATGGACTAGCAGATGTAGGGGATTGTAGGTGTACATGTCTATCTATTGGTTAAGGGGACCTCTTCGGAATGACTGTGTCTCGGTCATCCGTTTCTCAAACATCATGTAGTGTGAGAAATCCAACGGAGGATATCGAGTCTTGTGGGGAAAAGTGCACAAACCTCTGCAGAGTGTACAAACTAATCATGGTTAGCCTTGTCCCCGGTTATGGACAACTTGAGTATCTAGTTCTTGGATTATCATGTGGATCTCATCACTCTTAATATAAATTTGATTGGGTTATTAATTACTTTTAATTGGGATTGAGAGAGGGTTTACCTTCTCAATGTTTTTAACCAACCTTGTAGTTAAATAAAATATATTCCTTTGCAGTAGGGAAAAATTGGCTTTTCGCAAAACATTAACCATACAGCCTCCACCAGCCATATATGCATGTAGTGATAGCATTATTCTGTTCATTACTCTCTTGTGTTATGTTGCCAGCATATTCCATGTGCTGACCCGTTTTGGGCTGCAACGTATCATGTTGCAGACTTTTCAGACGATGAGTAAGGAGCCTTAGGTTGTGGTCTTTCACTTAGTGATGTCGTTGGAGTTGAAGGACTCACTTTATCTTCCAAGCCTTCTGCTGTTACCGTATTAGATGGCCTTAAGCCATATTTATTGTAATAAGTTCTCTTTTGAGACATTCGATGTAATAAGTGTGTGATTGCTACTCTGTTATAAATCCTCAAGTATTGTGCGTGTCAGCGTTACCGATCCAGGGATGACACTGATGCATCGAGATCAGACTGTGTGAGGTCTGGTCGCTACACGGGCGGGGCACAGGAGGACGACAACTGGCACTGCTAAGAGGTAGCGGTCGACGGCAGCGTCCCATGCCGCTGAGGGGGACGCGCACGGGGACCGGTGCCGCAGTGGGTGGAGGGGCGCGCACGGGCGCGACGGATGCAGCCAAATGCACGGGGGGCGGCGGCACAGTGGGTGGAGGGGCATGCACGGGCACGGGCACGGGCGCTGGCGCTGGCATGTATACGAGCTCGCGCGGGTCCGCGGAGACCTCGCTAACGCCCACGGCTTCTAGCTCTGCGATAGTGCTCGGCGACCAGCCCGTCAATGCTACGGGGATGGTCACTGGCGCGGGCGCATGGATGGGAGCTGGGGCGGGAGCGGGGGCAGCAACCGTCGCGGCCAGCTCGTTCTGGGCCATGTCCATGAGGCCCCATTCCTCCTTATTTTCTATCTCCTTCGGCTCGGAGTCGACTTCACCAAACTTGAAGACTAGTGGCAGACGATCATTCTGTGCCATGGCGATGGAGGTCTGCGGGGGAGGGGGAGGGGAATGGGAGGTGAACAGTAAGGACGCCCGTATTAAACAGTGGCTCGAGCACCATTAATGGAGAGGAAGGCGGGCGGCCATGGAAGTCAAAGGGCTCACTTCCCAGTGAGCCTGCGCAGTGTAAAGCTCGCATGCTTCCCAGTGAGCCTGTGCATTGGAGGACAACTTGCACACCTCTTGGTCAGCCTGCACACCGGACTGCGCTCGCACGCCTCCCATTCAGTCAAGGTCAAGCAGCTGTCCGCACGGCACCTCCTACATCCATTAAAACCATGACACATGGCGTCACGTGAATGGTTAACAGAACACACACGTTTTGAATTATACAAACTTTTGAGATATTAGGTGGCAGCTATGTTTTCAAAATGCCTTTGTTGGCTATCATTATTCGAGTGTGCCTTCTCTCAAAATGGACATGAAAAATGCCACATCATGTCGGACCCCTTTCCATGATAGCATGCCCAGTTTCATGAATTTCAGATGAGTTTTGGATTTACTAGAATTTAAAAACCAGGCATCTCAATGTTTTGTCAGCAATCAACGGTGCCCTGGTGTTTGAAATTCATTCCCATTTATTGCGTGGGACCTAAGCATGCACCCAAGGACACAAATTTGATTTTTCAACCAATTTATGTGCACTGGAACATGTGCATGTAGTTCAAATTAGAATTATGCATATAAATGCATTGAAAACTCAGTTAATGCATAAAAATGTCCAAAAGAACCCGGAAAAATAACAAAAATTGACACAACACTCTTGTTGTTCTATGTTGACACGAGAAAATTTTTGGAAGCAATAAGAGGCAGTGGATATCGTTTCGTCCCCAAAGGTGGGACGTTCCCTACCGAAACCATGAAGCTTGTTATGAGAAGCTCTGGTTTGTGAGAAGCGTATACCCAAACGTGCCCCAAACGGTTGCCACGACATGTTGATGCCGCTCCATGAAAGCATGCCAAATTTCATGAATTTCAGACGAGTTTTGGATTTACTAGAATTTAAAAATGAGGCATCTCAATGTTTTGCCGGCAATCAACGGTGCCCTGGTGTTTGAAATTCATTTCCATTTCTTGCATGGGACCTAAGCATGTATCCAAGGACACAGATTTGATTTTTCAACCAATTTATATGCACCAGAGCATGTGCATGTAGTTCAAATTTGAATTATGCACATAAATGCATTGAAAAATCAGTTAATTCATAAAAATGTCCAAACGAACCCCAAAAATCCCCAAAATTGACACAACACTCATGTTGTTCTATGTTGACACGAGAAATTTTTTGAAAGCAATAAGAGGCAATGGATATTGTTTCGTCCCCAAAGGAGGGACGTTCCCTATCGAAGCCATCATGCTTGTTGTGAGAAGCTCTGGTTTGTGAGAAGTTTATACCCGAACCTGCCCCAAATGGGACAATTTTTTTACCATGGCATGTTGATGCCGCTCCATGATAGCATGCCAAGTTTCATGAATTTCAGACGAGTTTTGGAATTACTAGAATTTAAAAACCAGGCATCTCAATGTTTTGCCAGCAATCAACAGTGCCCTGGTGTTTGAAGTTCATTCCCATCTCTTGCATGGTACCAAGAAATTCACCCAAGGACACACATGTGATTTTTCAACCAACTTTAGTGCATTGGAGCATGTGCTTGTAGTTCAAATTTGAATTATGCACATAAAATGCCTAGAAAACCCAGTTAATGTATAAAAAGGCCAAACGAACCCCAAAAAATTCCAAGATTGAACACAACACTCCTGTTGTTCTATGTTGACACTAGAATTTTTTTGAAAGAAATAAGGGGCAGCGGATATCGTCCCGTCACCAAAGGTGGTACGTTCCCTATCGAAATCATCATGCTTGTTATGAGAAGCTCTGGTTTATGAGAAGCTTATACACGAACCTGCCCAAACGGGACAAAATTTTCACCATGGCATGTTAATGCCGCTCCATGATAGCATGCCAAGTTTCATGAATTTCAGACGAGTTTTGGATTTACTAGAATTTAAAAACCAGGCATCTCAACGTTTTGACGGCAATCAACGGTGCCATGGTGTTTGAATTTCATTCCCATCTCTTGCATGGGACCTAGAAATTCACCCAAGGACACACATGTGATTTTACATCCAACTTTGGTGCATTGGAGAATGTGCTTGTAGTTCAAATTTGAATTATGCACATAAAATGCCTAGAAAACCCAGTTAATGTATAAAAAGGCCAAACAAACCCCGGAAAATTCCAAGATTGAACACAACACTCCTGTTGTTCTATGTTGACACTAGAAAATTTTTGAAAGCAATAAGAGGCAACGGATATCGTCTCGTCCCAAAGGTGGTATGTTCCCTATCGAAACCATCATGATTGTTGTGAGAAGCTCTTATTTGTGACAAGCTTATACCCAAACCTGCCCCAAATGGGATAAAATTTTCACCACGGCATGTTGATGCCGCTCCATTATGGCATGCCAAGTTTTATGAATTTCAAATGAGTTTTGGATTTACTAGAATTTAAAAACCAGGCATCTCAACGTTTTGCCGGCAATCAACAGTGCCCTGGTGTTTGAAGTTCATTCCCATCTGTTGCATGGGACCTAGAAATTCACCCAAGGACACACGTGTGATTTTTCAACCAACTTTGGTGCATTGGAGCATGTGCTTGTAGTTCAAATTTGAATTATGCACATAAAATGCCTAGAAAACCCAGTTAGTGTATAAAAAAGGCCAAACGAACCCCGAAAAATTCCAAGATTGAACACAACACTCATGTTGTTCTATGTTGACACTAGAATTTTTTTGAAAGCAATAAGAGGCAATGGATACCGTCTCGTCCCCAAAGGTGGTACGTTCCCTATCGAAACCATCATGCTTGTTGTGAGAAGCTCATACCCAAACCTGCCCCAAATGGGACAAAATTTTCACCACAACATGTTGATGCCGCTCCATGATAGCATGCCAAGTTTCATGAATATCAGACGAGTTTTGGCTTTACTAGAATTTAAAAACCAGGTATCTCAACATTTTGCCGACAATCAACAGTTCCCCGGTGTTTGAAATTCATTCCCATCTCTTACATGGGACCTAGAAATTCACCCAAGGACACACATGTGATTTTTCAACCAACTTTAGTGCATTGGAGCATGTGCTTGTAGTTCAAATTTGAATTATGCACAAAATGCCTAGAAACCCAGTTAATGTACAAAAAAGGCCAAACGAACCCTGAAAAATTCATTCCCATTTCTTCCATGGGACCTAGGCATGCACTGAAGGACACATATTTGATTTTTCAACCAATTTGTATGCACCAGAGCATGTGCTTGTGGTTTAATTTGGAATTGTGCACCTGAAATGGCTAGAAAACCAGTTTAATGTATGAAATGTCCAAACGAACCCTGAATAATTCCAATTCTTTTATGACACACATACAGTTGCATGTTCACTGCAGATAAAAGGTCTAGCAATTCAAACACCATCCATTGCCATTGTGACCCCATTTTGTAATTCAAATCACGTAGATCCCACACAGTTTATTCTCACAACCGTGTGAGATGTAGTACAAAATATCTTGGAGCACTGTCGGTGTATACTATGCCTATACCTTACGTGAGAAGGTGCATCGGCTAAAGTCCACAGCCAGCGTGTCAAGCACACTAGCTCGCTCCCCCAAAACTCCCGCCTCTGCATCCCTCTCTGCTTCAGTCCCTTGATTCAAATTTTCAATAGCCCCAGCATTTTACTCCCGCCTCTACATCCCTCGCAATCTCAAAAATATCTACTCGTCGTTGATCCAAATTTTCAGTAGCCCCGCCTTGTTACTCCCGCCTAGTAAAATTTTCAGTTGCCGCGGTATTTCCTCAAACACAACCTCCGCTCACACAGACAAACACAACCCTCGAAACCATTGGAAGGTCGCCGCCATCGCCGGCGCCTCCATCCTCAACCTCTGCCGGTTTGCCAGGGAGCTCGAGTAGCCAATGGCCAAAAATAGGTTTATCACAGCCTTTTCGCCCGACGCCAGCAAGGTGGCCGCCGAGGTATCCTCGTCGTCCTCCGTGGGCCCGATCCACCATCGCCGGTCCCCCGATCCACCCGCCGCCGCACCCCTGCGCCGGTTCGAGGACTTCCCTGTCCTCCCCCGGACCCAGCAGCCGATGAAGTCCTACCTCAGGGTCCGGCAGCGGCAGTGGGGGACATGGGTCGCCGAGATTACAGATCGAGAGACCCACACCCGTCGGTGGCTCGGTAGCTTCCACATGGCCGAGCTCGCAGCCATGGAGTATGACTGTCGGCAGGTCCGCTACCACGGCGTGGCGGCTAGGCTCAATTTCCCCTTCGGCACACGTCTGGTCCACCTTGTTCCGCCGGAGCCATGGGTGGTGAGCTCGGCTATGGCGTGGGAGCGTCTCGAGGTCGAGGCCGCCGCCGAGGCCTACATGCAGGAGCTTCGCCGGCAGCACCCGGAGCTCGTGGAGGCGGAGCGGGCGATCTTTGCCGGCGCAGAGGGTGGCGAGGTTATCGTTCTCTCCTCTGATGACGAGGTCGAAGGCGGCGAGGACGGTGACGTGGAGGGCGACAAGGTTATTGCGCTCTCCTATGATGCTGAGGTCGAAGGCGGCGGCGATGGCAGCATGGAGGGAATCGAGGTGGGCCCCCAAGACGAGGAGATCGACATCGATGAGTGGAGGAGTGCCTTCCCCCAACGACCCCGACGACGGTACTGGCCCGGACCCGGCTCGCAGCACACCGTACATGACGAGGAAGGATTGGCTCGACCTCTACTTCGACCGAAAGTAGTTTAGGTTAGTTTAAATGCATGCTACATTCGGTTGAACCTGCTTTGAACTTGATCAAATTGAAGTTTACAACCTTAAGTTTAGGGGATCGACTAGAAAAGGCCAAAAATTGCTGAAGTATATATATATATCCACTAAGGGTTTTAGTCCTTTAAATTTTTAAGGATCGCCTAGAGATGTCCTTATGACTTGTTTATTTCAATTCTTCACAATGTGATTCTCTATATGTGCAACTATTTGTTGTGCAGTTCAATTTCATCAATAACAGCTTCAACAATACCACTATGAATTACGATATTTGGTCGTTGTTAAGGATATTGCAGTTAACATGCCTTTTCGTTTTTCAATTGTTGTTTAGCAACATGCATTGTACTAAATGACTAAATATGCAATCCCAAGCTACATAGCAACAAGGAAGAGTGTTACCTTAATGTTCGGATGATGTCTAGATATACACGTAATAAAATCTTATATAATGGGATGGATGGAATGTTGTACTACATCATTTTTTAATTATTGTTTAGCTTCTAATATTAACTTGGTGCTTTTAGGAACATATATCATTGCCAAAGATCCACACTTCGACCCTTTTTGCGCATGGGGCAATGAGATATTCATGAACCAGCATCAATTGAGGAAACTGATAAAGATTTTTACTAAAATGGGTCAAAAGATGTCAATCGAACTATTTGTTTACACTTTATGCAAGACAACAGTGAACTGTGGGATGGTAAGTAAGAACCCTGTAGCCTTCTTTTTACTACCCGTAATGAGTTGTGTCAGATGACAATATCTGAATCTTTTTTCTTTTGTAGTGGATCCTGAAGCAGTTTACTCAAGATTACCTCTCAAACTACATGATTGGCGGTCGGCCATCACAAGGGGTTGGACTAGAGTCCTGCATGCCTTCTGCATCCAGGAGAGCAAAATAGGGCCATTCCGCTTCACCTTGTTTAGCAACTGGAATGTCTGTCGCCTCTTTCTTTACCATATGTAATAGTACAAGTATAGAACCCTGGTACATCATTCTTTATTTGGTGCTTCTATAATTCTTAAACATATGTACCTGTGAATCGAATAATGCATTGGTTGTTTGAACCTGATGGATATGGATAAAGCTATAGCCTACTTTCAAGTTTAAATTAGGTACAATTTTAAATATTAGCAATTAAATTAGGGCAAAATTACGTTGTGCAGGTCATTACGGCACACACGGTTGGTAAAACACAAATGTTTGCAATATACACCATAATCCGAGACGGTTCACAGAGAGGAAACGTGTGCAAGCATGCACACAATTGCCGTTTGCAAAGCATGTGTGATGTCAGACACTATCACATATAGTGCGGGAAAACTAAATGTGTGTGATTGTCTATCTATCGTACACGGTTTATAATCATGAACTGTTTGTGATGTGCTAGGCATCGTAAATCTCCCGTGCCTGGAATCTGCCTACAATCTGCCTGGAAAGCTCCCGTGCCTAGAATCTACCTGGTTTTAGGCAAAACCACAAAACTCTGGCTGCGATGGCAATGCGAGCACAAACGAGTAGCAAGGATGAAGCGTTTGGGATATTCGAGATATCGAAAACGGTTATATAGGGATAACTGTATGCATCAAGGCTCCCTATCCCCGACGGTTTCTGGGTCGTGTGGGAAGGACCCCCCTATCGCCCACACTCACTTGGCGACGATTCCAAATGCCGTCGTGGAAAGGGGTAAAAAACTGTTTGTTTAGGACCGACGCACACTAGTGATTAGTTTGATGTAAGAACATGGTTAATAGACAGATGTACTAGTATGTACCAAAAACAGGAAGGCATGTCGTATTCAAAGGTATAATGTGTAAGCTAAGCAGATGCAATCTAACCAAATTGGAAGCAGTACAAGCTAGACATCCGGTTGGAGTGGTGAACATGATCATCTAGGACCTAAGAGCCTGGTGGGAGGCGGGCTGCTTCGCCACCATCGTGGCTTTTTAGTTGGCTTCCAGGTGATGTCTGTCTGTGCTGGGCTTGTCACTGGCTCGGCCAGTGCCCTGACTAGCTATTTGTCTTCTAGTGCTCCGAGGATGGTGGTTCATGTAAAAAATATCTTTCCTTGTCTTAATAAAGACCAACTTCGGCCTTTCGAATACAAGCTAGACACCATATGCAGCATGCAACCACATATGGCACCGCGAAGTTAAAGCAGGCACCTGGGATGGTGGTTCATTGCGAGTGAGATCATCAACTCCAGAGCTACGTTTACCATCTCCATCTGTTGACACTACACCCTTTAAAGTGTTGAAACGTGTCTGGCCTAGCTGCGTATGAAGTTGGAGTGACTTCTCTCTTTTCTTTTCTGCTTCTGTCAAGGCAGACTCTGAAATACCCTTGCATAAAAACACAATAGTGAGAGTATGGGTGAAGTGTGTGCAGAACTAGTGCAGTGTAAAAGTAGCAGATAGCAGGTGGCTCAAAAATAAATGACATGAGACATATGATAGCTCTACAACATTGCATGGCAAACAAAATTAGATTCTACTCCGTATGATTTTGTAATATATGAGCACAGGGATGGCTGGGAAATGTAGGTACTCCTCTAGCACACCACCATATGTGGTCCTATCAAAATAGCAGTCGACTAAAAATAAATAGGTCACTCGATTTTTTGATGAACCGCCCGATCTATAAGGAACGGGCAGATGGCCTTCGTCTACCTCCCGCTAGTCACTGCTGACGATCTTTCTCGAACCGCTAGGGACCACCGGCCCAGACCCCTGTCTCCGCCGCCCCGCCCTCCCCTCGACCTCACACCACCGCCGTGCTTGGCAGCGCCCCCGGCCATCCCTTTAATCCGGACCGACCTCCAGATCAGGCGCCAGCAGCTCTAGGCCCCACACGCCCCTAAGATAAATACCGAGGCGCTGCTTCCCAGGCGTAATAGGCGGACTAGCGCCTATGACACCGGGGAATTCTTCCTTTAATTAGGAATCAACTGACCAGGGATTGAAATCCAGGGGGCGATGGACCTCTAGCTATGGTGAAATAGTATATGAGGAGAAACATTGTGCATCGCGAGTTACTAGGAACATCTAGTATTAAGAAGAAGTGGTCAACTAGTGTCTTCTGTGGGATGAATACCGTGCAAGCAGACACGTAAGATTTGCACGAATAAGGGAAGAGGAGTACCATTTTCGGTTGCCAGTGTTGTGTCCTCCATATGTCGTGACGATTTTCTTCTTTTTGCCGGGGGGACCGATGTTTTGGAGGAGGGTGCAGCCTTGGACGAATCCATGGCCAAATTGTTGACTGTGTTGTCATGGTCGTATGTTGGTGGAGGGGAAGCAGATCCGAGGTGGCAAAGGATGGCATAGCGAGAACAGGTCCGGTGCGATGGACGGTGGCGAAGTTGGAGCGGCAGCGGTGAGGCGCATGACGGTGTGATTGAACTGGCTCGGGTATGGACAGCTAGGCCTCAGCTTCAACTACTAGCTGTGGAGGGCATTGCGGTTGAGGATGCGGTGGACGACGACGTCGGGGTATCGGCTCCGTCGTGATGGAGGAGGGCGGTGGTTAATGGGTGGGATGGGGTGGCAGACGGAGGACGCCGGGGTTTTGCAGCTGGTGGAGAGGTAGTTTTGGCACCCACAGAGTACGAATTGGGAATCGGACGGGGGGATATAAGGGAGAACCATGTTTTGGTCTGGGACATGCTTGTTTTTGGTTTTTTTGAACAAATGGGACGTGCTTGTTTGAAATTTGGGGAAAGTACAAACTTTGCCCCCCTCTTAAATTTCGGACCTACTACGGGTCGGGGGTAGGATGGTAATCCCAGGTGTCCCAAATAGTGAGCGGGAGCGATTTCGGCCGCGCATATGTGTGCTTAGGCGGCTGAGGGAGTCCTGTATTAGGGGGTCTCCGGACAGCCGGACTATCTCCATTGGTCAGACTGTTAGACTATGAAGATACAAGATTGAAGACTTCGTCTCGTGTCCGGATGGGACTCTACTTGGCGTGGAAGGCAAGCTAGGCAATACGGATATGGATATCTCCTCCTTTGTAACCGACCTTGTGTAACCCTAACCCTCTCCGGTGTCTATATAAACCGAAGGGTTTTAGTCCGTAGGACAACAACCAAAACATACAATCATACCATAGGCTAGCTTCTAGGGTTTAGCCTCTCCGATCTCGTGGTAGATCTACTCTTGTACTACCCATATCATCAATATTAATCAAGCAGGACGTAGGGTTTACCTCCATCAAGAGGGCCCGAACCTGGGTAAAACATTGTGTCCCCTGCCTCCTGTTACCATCCGGCCTAGACGCACAGTTCGGGACCCCCTACCCGAGATCCGCCAGTTTTGACGCCGACATTGGTGCTTTCATTGAGAGTTCCTCTGTGTCGTCACTGTTAGGCTCGATGGCTCCTCCGATCATCAACAACGATGCAGTCCAGGGTGAGACTTTTCTCCCCGGACAGATCTTCGTATTCGGCGGCTTTGCACTGTGGGCTAATTCGCTTTGCCATCTGGAGCAGATTGAAAGCTACGCCCCTGGCCATCATGTCAGATTTGGAAGTTTGAACTACACGGCCGACATCCGCGGAGACTTGATCTTCGACGGATTCGAGCCACAGTCGGGCGCGCCGCACTGTCACGATGGGTATGACCTAGCTCTGCCGCCGAATAGTACCCCAGAGGCCGCGCCCGTATCAGCTCTGACCCTTAGCTCGGAGCCAACTGCGCCAATCAGGGACGGGTGGTTAGACACCGCCTCAGGGGCTGCAGTCTCAACGGCGATCGAGCCGAACACCAGCCTAATCCTCTGTGCAGCCCGTGACCCCAAGGTGTCGGACTCTTTTTCTGACTCCGAACCGCCCGCGCCCCTGCCAATCGAATCCTATTGGGCGCCGATCATGGAATTCACCGCTGCGGATATCTTTCAGCACTCGCCCTTCGGCGATATTCTGAATTCACTAAGGTCTCTCTCTTTGTCAGGAGAGCCCTGGCCGGATTATGGCCAACAGGATTGGGATGCGGACGACGAAGAAATTCGACGCCCACCCACCTCCCACTTAATAGCCACTATCGATGACTCAACCAACATGCTCGACTTCGACTCCGAATACATCGACGGTATGGACGACAATGCGGGAGGCGAAGAGGAACCACCACCCACAGGGCGCTGGATGTCCACCTCATCATATGACATATACATGGTGGACACACCAAAAGAAGAAGACGACGAGGAACGGAAGGACACAACGAAGGCTTGTTCCCTCGAGAAGCAGTCAAAGCGGCGGCGCAAGCGCCGCCCCAAATCCCGCCTCGGCAGAAATAACGATCATACAGACCCAGCGTTGGAGCAGGGCGAACCACCGCCGGACCACGGCAATACGGAGAATCAAACCGAACAAACCAATTCTGTCAAAGATGATAGTCCGGACGACATAACGCCGGACAAGCACCCGGAGCAGCAGAATGCCCGCCAAAGGCTTGTTGCCACCGCGAGGAGTCTGAAAAAGCAGAAGCAAAGGCTCAAGGCTGCGCAGGACACACTCCAAATCAGATGGAGTAAAGTACTCAACACAGCAGCGAAGTACAGCGGCAATCGCCCCCCAAGAGCTACCCAAGGCAGAAGTTGCTACCTGAATTCGATGAGGAGGCCTCAGACCCCCCACAACCAAAAATTAAAACAGCCATCTGGCCGGATAGACGACCTCACGGCCAACATAAAGCAGCAAGCAACGCTGCACATAAGCCAATACGCGGTCTACGCGAGGGCTCGCATCAAAAGGAGGGTGAAACCAGATCCATCTATGGACCACGCAAGCATGCTCCAACATACGATGCAACACAACAAACATCCGAACAATGCGGTACACCCAGATATAGGGGTACCGCACACCCCCTATGTTTCACCGATGAGGTGCTGGACCATGAATTTCCAGAGGAATTCAAACCCGTAAACATAGAGGCATATGATGGAACAACAGACCCTGGGGTCTGGATTGAGGACTATATCCTCCATATCCACATGGCTCGGGGAGATGATCTCCACGCCATTAAGTATTTACCCCTCAAACTCAAAGGGCCAGCTCGGCACTGGCTTAAGAGCCTCCCCGAAAGCTCCATTGGAAGTTGGGAAGAGCTCGAAGACGCCTTTCGGGCAAATTTTCAAGGGACTTATGTCCGACCTCCAGACGCGGATGATTTGAGTCATATAACTCAATAGCCCGGAGAGTCAGCTCGAAAGCTTTGGAACAGGTTTCTTACTAAAAACAAAACCAAATTGTCGACTGTCCGGATGCCGAAGCCTTGGCAGCTTTTAAGCATAGCGTCCGTGACGAATAGCTTGCCAGACACCTCGGCCAAGAAAAGCCGAGAACAATGGCAGCATTAACAAGCCTCATGACCCGCTTTTAAGTGGGTGAGGATAGCTGGCTAGCCAGATGCAGCACCAGCGACCCCAGTACATCCGAAGTTAGAGATGGAAATGGGAAATCACGGTGCAACAGCAATAACAAACGCCGGAATAAAGAAGACAACACGAAGAGCACGACAGTAAACACCGGATTCAAAAGCTCTCGGCCAGGTCAGCAAAAGCCGCCCTCTAAAGGCGCCAGAGACGAACTGTCCAGCCTAAACAAAATTCTGGACCAAATATGTCAGACCCATAGCACCCCTGGTAAACCCGCTAATCATACCCACAGAGAATGTTGGGTCTTGAAGCAGTCCAGCAAGCTCAACGCCGTACACAAGGGGGGGGGGGATACACCAAGCGAAGACGAGGATGAGCCTCTCAAGCAAGACACTAGGGAACAAAAGAAATTTCCACCAGAAGTCAAAATAGTAAACGTGTTACACGTGATCAAGGGAAGAAACAAAACGGCACTCCCAGAAAAATATGCCCAAGGGCCTATCACCGCGGAGTCCTGCCACTAGTCATCTCAACCGATCACTTTTGACCATCGTGATTACTCAGCAAGTATCCGGCGTGCAGGATGGGCTGCCCTGGTATTAGACCCAATAATTGACGGATACCACTTCACACGAGTCCTGATGGACGGTGGCAGTAGTCTAAACCTGATATACCAGGATACAATCCGTGAAATGGGGATAGACCCAACGAAAATTTGCCATAGCAATACTACCTTTAAAGGAGTAACGCCAGGCCCAGGGGCTCATTGCATGGGCTCCCTGCTACTAAAGGTTATATTCGGCTTCCCCGATAACTTCCGTAGCGAACATTTAACCTTCCACATCGCTCTGTTCCAAAGTGGCTATCAAGCACTACTCGGACGCGAAGCTTTCGCTCGCTTTAATGCAATACCGCACTACGCTTCCCTCACACTCAAGATGCCCGGCCCACGTGGCATCATTACAGTGAATGGAAGTATTAAGCGATCTTTGCGCGCCGAAGAGAGTGCGGCTGCCTTGGCAGCCGCACACTAAAAACGGCTTCACCAACTAAAGCATTTAACAGGTCATCAAGACCACGGACACGGTTAGACGAGTCCAGCGCAGCTATATGTAATTCATACCGGCCACACCCCTATTACAATTACAAGGGGCTCAACGCGCGCAGACAAGTGGCAATTTTTACTCATCTTGAATTATACATGGTTTCTTTAAAAACTATCTCTCTGCACGACAACTTTTTCACCTAAAATCCTCTCTTTTGAAGATGACCATCGTGCTACACCCGTCCAGGATATGGCACAATGGAGACACAGGCGCAGACGTGCAGCAGGGACCCGTTCCAAGGATTCTTTTTAGATTAAGACCCTGCGTAAACCTTTTTTAATGTCTCTTGTTGATACACATCCACCGAATTCTCAGCACAATTGAGAAGGATGCTGACGTCTTGGCATGTGGCCACGTCAGAACAATGCACGTACCTGGACACAAGGGGCTTCTTACAAAGGGCACTATTTAGGCCCGGTTTATACCATAAAGATCGAATACCTTAGGGAGTGTTCGGCGTCGCGAGTTTGGCCTTATATGCATCAGCTCCGAATCATTGTCTTTGGTCAAATGTTGGGTTTGTCCGGCTCCTGTGTTTTGGTGCCTTACGTTCCGCTTTATCGGCTAAGGTAGCACCAGGAGAACTACAGCGATTGTTCCCTGGTTCATCCGGACGAGCACCTCAGTAGAGAAAGCCGAAAACTGTTGTCATGATATAGCGTGAGACTGGTCAACGACTCGATGACCTATCGGAATGTTAGAATTCCTCCGCCTTAACCAAGGGCTGTTTTCCGGCCAGGCATGTACGCACCCCGAGATCGGGAGAGTGCGGAGCCACCAGGGGCTATCTAGTAGCCCCACTGTCAAACTCCTATGGCTAAGTGAACGTGTTAAAGCTTTATAGTCCGATTGCCTCGTTCGCTACACCATCACCTCCTTAATAGGACCAAGACGTTGGGTTAAATGTGAACATGCATTTTTCGCGAGCACCTCCGCATTATATGCATGGGGGTTGAAGCCGACGGCTGCAATATTTCAGGTTATACACATGTATACATAAACGGCCGCACACGAGGCATCACACTACTTTCAAGCAAAAGTAAAACATAGCCTTATAAAATTTCATAAAAGCATTGTGTTTACAATGAGAATACATATCACTCAAACATAATATTCTTCGAGCACTGGGCCTCTATCAAACGAGCACCCTCGAGAACCTCCTCGAAATAGTGATCAGCAGCCACCCGGCCTATGGACGAACCCTGCGCCGCAACAGTGGTAGCATCCATCTCCGCCCAGTATGCTTTACCACGGGCAAGGGCCATCCGCGAGCCTTCTATGCACGCTGACCTCTTCATCACATTAATGCACGGCACCGCACCAAGGAACTGCTGCACTAAGATGAAATAGCTATTCGGCTTTGGCTTTTCCGGCCATAGCTGATCCACAACAGACCTCATGGCGAGTCCGGACAACCTATTCAGTTCGGCCCATTCGGCTAGCTGGTCAGTCAATGAAAGCGTACGCTCTAGAACATTGAATTGCGACCAGAACAGCTTGTCCACTTCACGATCTGTTTGACCTTGGAAGTACTTGGCTGCATCGGCAGCGCTCGCCGCCAAATCCATATACGCATTTGCCGAACTCCACAGCCGATCCAGAGGGGCATACCATGGATCTCCGAACTTCCTCCGTAACATGAAGGGCTTCCCAGCCGCAATATCCCCGGCTTCCCGCAGCTCCTCCTTCTTCGCTCTCATAGTAGAACGGGTATCTTTGTCCGCCATCGTGGCCTTCTCAAGGTCTGTTGCCTTCGCTCGGTTTTCTTTTTCAAGGACCCAGCAATGGTCGGCAGTGTCTTTTAATTCTACGGCCATCTTGGCCATCTTCTCTTGGCTCTCGCAATGTGCGGCCTTCTCGGCTTTCAACTCTTCGGCCGCCTTCAAAGCAGCCGCATTACTAATCCTCGCTTGTTCCTTGGCTCGGGCAAGTTCTGCCTGCAAGGTTTCCACGGTGGCAGCTCCATCTGCAGTCACAACATATTAAAGATGTTGGCATCATGCTGCTCTTACTATGTAGCGTTCACCAGATAATAACACTTACCCTGTGCCTCGTCAAGCCTCTTGTTAACAAGCTCGATGTCGGCGTCTGCCGCATCTAGTTGCCGTTTTAATTTGGCAAACTCACTAGTCCAGCTAGCCACCGGAGCTTCCACCACCTGCACATAGGGGCAGTCTGGTTATTGCCTGGGACTATGATCCTCTGTTCACCGCCGTTCTCGATGACAACCAGAGTCTCAGGGTTACTATCTACACAGGGCACACCTAACATGTGCAGTACTATCACATATTATCTCACGTACCTCAAAGCCTATCAGTAGACTCATAAAGGCTTCATGTAATCCGCTTTCGGCGGACGAAATTCTCTCCATCACCGTACCCATTAGCGTACGGTGTTCTTCTGAGATGGCCGCTCGCCCCACCAGCTCCCTCAGAACGTCTGACCGCATACCAGACGGTGCTGGACTCTTTTGTTTGCTCTCTTCGGGAGCCGGATGCTGGGGACTTCGGGGGTCTATGGGATTATCTTCTGGCCTCACCGAATCCGGAGAGGCCCTCCGTGACGACACTTCGGGGTCGCCCGCTTCTTGAGCAGAGGAGTCTGGGGGAGGCGTTTCGCTCTCCATCATCTCTGGAAGAAGATCCCCCGAAGACGAGCTCAGCTGAGAGGGGCTAAGGCCCGAACTGCAAGATATATGCGGTGGTTATTTTCTCAAAAAAAAAAGATAGCATACCTTCACTATTAAAGTATTTTGGATCACTTACGACTCGTTGGAGGGCTGATCCCCCCGCGGACTTTGTGCGGCAAAAGCACCCCCCAAGGTAGGACCCTCTGTGGGAGACTTCTTCTCCCGTTTGGAGGCCTCGGCTTCCGGATCCTCGGAAGCAGTCCTTTTCCTCCCCCGATTATCCTCCTTCATGGAGACGCTCATTCCCTCGGTTGGAACTGGCAGTGATGGGGGCCCACATCCGCCCGTATTATCCCCCCCCTGTATCTTCCTTCGAGGGCTCCGGGCAAGGTGCGACCTCGAGCATCTTTTCCAATACCGAATTTTCCAAACCCTCAGGGAGGGGGGCCAAACACCGAATCATCTTCGCCTTTGTTAGCCAGTCCTTTTCAAAGAGCGAACTCTCAGAAATAACTTCATGATGAATAAAAGACAGTGTGTTCGGCCAGAGGATTTCTTACTTGTTCGGTGGCGCGGTTACTGCTCAGGCCCACGTCCTCGGTAATATCCGGACACTCTACTTGAGGTCCAAAGAATGACTTGTACATCTCCTCGTGTGTCAGGCCGAGGAAACTTTGAATGGCACGCGGTCCCTCTGGGTTGAACTCCCACAAGCGAAGGGGCCGACGTTTGCAAGGCTAGACTTGACGAACCAGCATAACTTGTATTACCACAACCAAATTAAAATCTCCCGCGAAGAGATTTCGAATGCGCCTTTGCAGTATAGGCACATCCTTGGCTGGACCCCAGCTCAAACCTCTGCTAATCCATGACATCAGTTGTGGTGGGGGGCCCGAGCGGAAAGTGGGGGCAGCCGCCGAGCCGTGACGTAAAACCACTCCCGTTGACATAATTCAGATACCTCTGGAAAGGAACCTTTCGGCCATGGAGTTCCTACCATCTTGCCTATTGATGCACCTCCGCACGCTACATGTTGCCCCTCGATCATCTTCGGCCTCACTTCAAAGGTCATGAGCCACAGGCTGAAGTGAGGGGTAATGCGGAGGAAGGCCTCACACACGACAATAAATGTCGAGATGTGGAGAAAGGCGTCCAGAGCTAGATCGTGGAAATCTAGCTCGTAATAGAACATCAAACCCCTGACGAAGGGATCCATAGTGAGGCCTAGGCCTTGGAGGAAGTGGGAGACGAACACGACATTCTCGTTGGGTTCGGGAGAAGGGACGACCTGCCCTCGAGCTGGCAGCCTATGCGAAACCTCGGCGGTCAGGTATCTGGCCTCCCTCAATTTCTTGATGTCCTCTTCCGTAACGGAGGAGGGCATCCATCGGCCTTGAAGGCTGGATCCGGACATGATTGAAGATCCGGAGCACCTAACCTGGGCTTTGGGTGTTAGAAATCGAGGCGGGGGAAGGGTTCGATTGAGCATGAGAGGGAAAAAGCGAAAATCTTGTCCCTTTATAAAGAGGGTGAATATCAAGCGTCCTCTTCGTAGTCGTTTAGGACTTGCCTATAATCTAGGAGTCCTAGACACGGTTGGGTTACCCACGACCGCATTAATGAGAATCCCGTAATTGGGGGAACACGATCTCTGCTTTGACAAGACGTGTCAAGAAACCGCCTCGCGTTATGTGTGGAGCTGGCTGAAGAAAAACGGTTCGAATAATCACCGGGCCATGACATAACGTCATGCTGCCAAAACAAGTCAGCGAATTGAATTTGTGAAAATATTATTCTCTCTACGGCGGTATGTGGAACTTATTTTGCAGGGTCGGACACTATCCTCATATTCAAATTCTTCTGTGATGTATTCGGAGAAGGAACCCACCTTGCAATGCTGAAGACAATACTGCGCGCCGGACTCATCGTCATTGAAGCTTGGTTTAGGGGCTACTGAGGGAGTCCTGGATTAGGGGGTCTCCGGACAGCCGGACTATCTCCATTGGCCGGAGAATTAGCCTATGAAGATACAAGATTGAAGACTTCGTCTTGTGTCCGGATGGGACTCTACTTGGCATGGAAGGCAAGCTAGGCAATACGGATATGGATATCTCCTCCTTTGTAACCGACCTTGTGTAACCCTAACCCTCTCCGGTGTCTATATAAACCGTAGGGTTTTAGTCCGTAGGACAACAACCAAAACATACAATCATACCATAGGCTAGCTTCTAGGGTTTAGCCTCTCCGATCTCATGGTAGATCTACTCTTGTACTACCCATATCATCAATATTAATCAAGCAGGACGTAGGGTTTTACCTCCATCAAGAGGGCCCGAACCTGGGTAAAACATTGTGTCCCCTGCCTCCTGTTACCATCCGGCCTAGACGCACAGTTCGGGACCCCCTACCCGAGATCCGCCGGTTTTGACACCGACAGCGGCCATTGTGTATGAATGTTTTTCGGAGGTGGTTGAGTGGCGTCTAGATGAAGCTACAAACCTACCCCGGTTTAGACCTTTGGACGTCGGGCCGATAGGTTTCATGGGTCGGAGTTAGAAAAGTAATTTCCTTCTACTACCAAACATTGGTCTCACACGGGTTTGGGCGAGTAGAGGCTCTTTTGGCACTTCGTTCAAAATTTTGAAACAGAAGCATCCACGTTTAGAGTACTCTTGAACTTTGAGGATTGACCTAAATAGACACCGTTAAATTTTACCTTGTATGTTTGAAAACCTCATTAAATTATCTGCTTCTTTTTGAAATTTTGACACTTGAAAATCCTATAACTACGATTATTTTGGAATGGAGGAGCTAAATTTGAATCTATTTTGTACGCGACTATATATGCTATTATGTACAAAAGCAGAGCAAAGATTGGTGCCCCCATAATTTAGGTATGATTTACAAATGCCGTGATATTGAATTCAAATAATTGAATGGACTTCATGTTGAATTCGAATTTTTTTAAACCACCTTAAGTTGAATTCAAATGTATGCTAGTTCATAGCTAGCTATTTATAATGTTCATTGTGTAACTTTCGTATGTATAATGTGCTTTACACACACAACATGAACTATACTCACGTTTATATCCGATTGCTAAATCAATGCATTGTCTGGAGTTCAAAATACTAACTATGTGGATCAATTATGTCAAATAATAACATGGACATGCTCAAATACGATAGAATCTAGATGTCTGATGGATCAATGACCGTTCCTTATGCGAATTGCAAATATCATGATCCCATCCTAATATTTGGATACAATTTATATTTTTAATCAATGTTACATCAGTCTTTTACGTGTAGTTTCACTCTCCATCGGTGGTCTCTCACACATGCTCACACACTCTCTTCCGAGGTGTCTTTCTCACAGACATGCTCTCGATATAACCCTCCCTCCCTCTCGTAACCATTTACGACTGTTACCACTAACCTTTATCACAAGCACTCTTCCTCTCACAAGCATACACACGCACAATACCCATTGACCCTTTCTATATACATAGACCTGCCTACGTGTCTCCCGTACGCACATTATCTTTAGGCATGTCTCTCACGCGTTGTCTCACACCTCTCTTCCTAATCGACGAGTATGATTCTAGCAGAGCATTCTGTAGGATGCCCCTTAAAGTTAGGTTTGATCTATAGTAATATTAGAGATAAGGGGTTATCTTAGTCCAAGGACCTAGGGTTACAAATCCTAGCCGGCTTTGTCAGTGGACACAAAGTCCTTCACGATTCTGCTATCTTTGTCTTGTACGACTAGACATCCATGGGTCTCCCTAAATGCGTCACGGGCCAACCAATGTGGCGCGGGACGGAACCGAACGAAGGGCCTCACCTCGGCCCACCGGACCTCACGCAGTGACACACCCTCTACCCCCAGGTCTCGTTATTTTCTCACACCCACACATACCAACACAGACACCACACAAAAATAAATCTCCTCGTGCCTCTATCCCCTCCCCCCTTGAATATACACACTCAAGGGCATCTCTCGCCATGACATCATATTCGTCTCTCTCTCTCTAGACCTATCTCATTTCTCATGCTATCTCTCCCACATACCCCCTCCCCCTGCCAGCCCCTCTATCCACGCCTCTCTCAAATATGTAATACACACACATACCTCTCTAGGCCCTGCCAAATACATCAACTAACACATTCACACATGTTACATCACGTACCCCATTGATCTAAAAAGCCCTCTCTTCACGTTTATTTCACATACAACATTCCTTTTGAATAAAGTGTGGCCAAAAATTATTTTAGAACTTCTACATGTATACAACATTACAAACTTATATGGAGGAGTATGAACGTTAATTTGCATTGCACGGTGCCCACAATGATATTTATTCCGCACTATGATTTTTTATATTTTTATACTATATATAAAGTTAGTCATAATAAAGAGAAACGAAGAGCATCTCTCTCTTCATCGCATACACCCCCTCTACGCCCCTTTCACGTACGCACTCAAACTATCTCCAGGTCCTCTAAAAGTACGCTCCCAGCACATTCACACATGTTTCATCTTTCTCTCGTGATATATACAGTGACGATCATTGTATTTAAAGCGAAAGCATGATACGTACATTGGACTTCAGAATCCACTCATTTACGTTTTGTGGTTATTATACAGTCACGGGCTCACCGTACAGCTCTGTATTTGCTCAAGGCACGACTAGTTGAACAGTTAAACGCTCCACGTGGCACCTCTAGTGTTGCATCACATTATCTCACTACCATTGGGCCCACCTGTCGGCGTGTATCTACTCTACATCTCTACTCTTATAAAAACAGAGTTGGTGATGATGGTGTGCCTGCCATCCTGCAATATAGGCCATCCGATTTATATCCGATGGATAGGAAGGAAACTATGGCAATTTTGCAAAAAGATACCCACACCCCTCTCCACATTTTCAAATAAGGCATTCCCTCGTTCATCCTTTTCTCCCACAAGATAAACTACTCATACAAATGCATCTTGATGTTCCGTGCAACGCATGGGCATCTTGCTAGCTCTTATAAAAAACAGAGTTGGTGATGATGGTGTGCCTGCCATCCTGTAATATAGGGCGTCCGATTTATATCTGATGGATAGGAAGGAACTATGGAAATTTTGCAAAAAGGTACCCACACACCTCTCCACATTTGCAAATAAGGCATTCCCTCGTTCATCCTTTTATCTCACAAGATAAACTAGTCATACAAATGCATCTTGATGTTACATGCAACGCACGGGCATCTTGCTAGTAAGAATGAAAACAAACGACAAAAAAATATTGGACGGTGGTTCAAAGTCATGACCACGGGCACAACGGACAAGGTGGCCTTGTATTGGTATGTTGAGCCATCTGTTTTAACACACATGAGCTGGTGTGGCGATTATACACACATGCACGCATGCACACGAACTGCATGCACGACACTCACACGAACACATGCAGCCACGCACGCATGCAACACTCACACGTACACATGCAGCCAGACACGCACGCAACACTCACACGCGCACACACACATGCATGCATGCACACACCACACGACCAACACACACTCTCATGCTCAAGTTCTCAACCTACACGTGCATGCACACACATCAGGCCCTGACAGACACATACACAACCAGGTGGTTCCCGCGCACGAGTTGGAGTCTTGCCGCGCCTGCATAAATTTGTGTTTATCTAACATTTTTCCTATGCAAACTGATAGGTGGGACCCATAAGGAACATGGTCAATTTAACTAGTCAACATGGTGCCACGCTGACTATTGGGTCGGTTAATAGAGTGCAATCCGATGCTGAACGGTTAGCAAGTGACCATATAATCACCGCAAAACATACATAGTGACCGTAATGAGTGTATTCTGAAGTCCAGTGACCGTATTACGCTTTTCTCTCTATAGGCCCTCCGAAACTACATATCTACACGTTCTCGCATGTTACATCTAACAACTATGCAATACATCACTACTACTACACTCTAACACAATAAATCATATGTGTTTTTAGTTTTACTAGATATCATATTCTTATTGTTACTTAATTATTTAGTTTGCATACATTAAAATTGCCTTTGAAATGTATGGCCAGTATCATCTACCGCGCGGGAAAAATCCCGCCCTTTCCTATTGAATCAGGTTTGTATCGATGGATCGTGCGAAATAGCAAAACTATAGTACTATAGTACTACATTACAAGTAACAGTTCATGTGCCATACCGAAATACAGTGCAGAGCAGCAGGGGTGAAGCACCCCTGTCATGGCACCGGCGTAGTAATGAGCAATGAGGCGTCAAATCACAAAGCTACACCTTTCTCGCAGTTAAGTTGGAGGGACGAAGCAACCATCATTTCACTCGTTGTTGAATTCGCTTCTCCCTCATCTTCTTCAAGTTAACCACTTCTGTCGTTGTTCTGCCTCATGTGGGACGTAGATTGGCTTGGTAAAGCACTGACACATGGGACTGCATGTTAGCAAACTGCCAGGCCAACATCCTCTAAAAATAAGAAACCTCCCCCGCCAACTGCGCGGCAAAATCACCTCCTTTTTACTAATCTTGATTCTATAATTTTTTTAGATCAATATAATTGAGATTTGTATAGATAGCACACAGGAGCAAAACCAAGTGGTACGGTTAAGGGCATCCACATTGTGTAGCCAAATGTGAAAATAGCTTTTGGCATTGATGGGAACCATTGTGGACGGTGCTGCCAAAGCCAAAAAGATGGAACCGAAGCTCCCTGATTGATTGATTGAAGGAATAGAAAATGCAACGTCTCTCCTCTTTCTCCCATGCGTGGATGCATGTACAGTATAGAGCACAGAGTCTACTCCCCTGTCCCTTCTATCACAAATCACAAAGTAGTGAGGCGTCAAATCACAAAGCACGGACGAAGCAACCATCATTTCGCTCTTCGCTGACTCCGCTTCTCCATCGTCTTCTTCGAGAAACCACCTCATCGCACTAAGCTGGACGGACGATGCTATTGTGTACTAGTACTAGTACATTTACGCGTCCTTTGGCTCAACGGGCTTCGTGGATGCAAATAAGGCAGTTTTCTCGGCTTGTAGGCAGCACTTGCGAACGACTTACCGTGGTCTCCCTCAATGGAGTTATTCGTCAAACGCACTTCACCAAACCACAACGTTTGAGATATCGTCAACGTCACCGCAATGGGGAAGGAAGTCAAATAGTTTCTACCTCCATTTTTTTGTACACAAGGCCAGTATATCAAAATTACAATTTGCAGAAGGCCACTAATACTAATCGAGGCAAAATTGATGGGGTTTGCCTCGTACTAGCAACCAAGGATATCAATATACCCTTGCATGCATGCGGAAGTGAGAAGGTTGGTTTGCATGGCGCTGCATTAATCAAGCGATGAGGAGTTAGATGGTTAGCTCTTTGGGCTTTGGAGAAAATAATACGCATTAATTGACACGTCAAACGAGGATTTGTATCGATTAATCCCGCGAAGGAAAACCCCGCCTTTCTTTTTTAACACTAGTACTCCTACGTACGTACTTGTATCCTGTTGGGTCTAGGCCTTGCATTGCCATACTTCGCCACACATTTTTGCCAAGCTTGCCTAAAGTTTTCAAAATGAAAAGGAGGTACACTTGCGCATGGCTGTCGCAGTCGCACCGCACCCTCACAGAGTCACTCCTGCACATCGCGGACACACCGCACCCTCACACAGTCGCTCCTGCATGCCGCAAACCCAACCAAGGGAACGCACCCTCAGTGACACGTGCTACCGCATGTGATCAAACCAAACTCAACCGTCCTACCGCTGACACATAATTTTTGTTCATACAGTATGTTTATCCAACCCCATGTTGGGGAAGATCCGTACGACCTGTGCGGTGGTCTGTTGGGGAAGAAGAAGAGGTGAGGAAGAAGGGTTAGGAGACGTAGGATATTCATCCATCCGCCTGAAATGGTCGACTGACCCAAATGATGAAAGTCAGACGACTTGCATAAATATATGTTTTCACATAGCAAAAGATCCCTAAAAACAACAACATAAAGAAAAACTATCACTGCTTGCGGAACGAGACGACCTCGTTGTCTTTGGCTGCTGACGCGAACCAGCCGTAGCTGCCGACGTGTGTCTCCGCACCGTGGTTGTCCTAGGCCTCCAGCTACTCGTTCACGCGGAGCGTGCAGGCGCTCTACACGGACGAGAGCACCGCCCGGTTCAAGTCCAAGACGTCTGGTTCCGCCTGTAGGAGGGCCTCGATGGCAGCGGCATCCGCGCACTCCATGTCGAGTTGAGCCTCCGCTGCCCAGTTCAAGTCCAGGACGTCCGACTCTGCCTACAGGAGGGCCTTGATGGCAGTGCATCCGCACGCTCCGCGTCAAGTTGAGCCTCCGCCGCCCGGTTCAAGTCTAGGACGTCCGGTTCCGCCTACAGGAGGGCCTCAATGGCAGCGGCATCCACGCGCTGCACGTCAAGTTGAGCCTCTGCCGCCCGGTTCACATCCACAACTTTCGGTTCCGCCTGCAGGAGAGCCTCAAGTTGAGCCTCTACCGCCCAGTCCTCCTTTAGTATCGCCAGGTTGAACCGTTGCTCCGCCTGCACCATGGGGGATCCGGACGCTGGCACCAGTTGACGTCCATCGTGTCATGCGCATCGGGGGCCTTTTGCGCTGCGACCTCTGCCATGAACATTGGATCGGCTTCCTCCTCCTCGTAGCTTGGCTCTAGAGAACTCGGGGATTGGCCCGTCGCAAAGCGAGCTTGGGAACGTAGGTCTGTGGCGCCGACCGCCACCACGATTTGTGCGCGGCGCTCCGGCGTTAGCATCTTGTAGTACCTGATCTTGCGGTGCACCATGGCTTTTCAGCGAACTAGGGGACGCTTGATGCGGGCTAGGGGATCGAAAGGTGGGGGAATGGGCTGGAGAGGAGGTGTGGTTTTGGGCTAGTGGCTGGCGTAGCCCGAGCAGCGAAGGTTCTGGTGTGAATAGTGGTTCCGGTGATGACCGGTCAATCGGTTTTGACTATACATTGCTATGGTCACGTTCGCGTTACACCCCAGCACGCTAGACCCTCCACGTCGCCCACCGAATGGAACGCGCTTCGTCTTGCATTTTAGCTCGCTTGTGGGACCGCAATTGAGAGCAAACTAACGTCCCTCCCCCTCCCCCGCCCGCGTCATTTATACTACTAATCCCTCCGTTTTATGTGGAGTAAATAAAAATAGAGGGAGTATAGTAACTATGGATGAGGATCCCCTGACGTGGCCAAACCCATTGAGTAACTGACATGCGGGCCTAGCAATCAATGGGCCCGCCAGTAAGTGACCAAAAGGGAGGGTAAGGCAGGAATACCTACGTCAGAGGATCCACCTCCACTACTACTCCCTCCTTCCATCTATACAGGGCCTAATGCATTTTTCGAGGCTAACTTTGACCAAATGTTAGAGTAATAATATATGACATGCAACTTACACAAAGCATACGGTCACTCTGACCCTTTCTGCGTATGGGGCAATGAGATATTCATGAACTAGCATCAAGTGAGGAAACTGATAAAGATTGTTATTAAAATGGGTCAAAAGATGTCAATCGAACTATTTGTTTACACTTTATGCAAGACAATAGTGAACTGGAGGATGGTAAGTAAGAACCCTGTAGCCTTCTTTTTACTGCCCGTAATGAGTTGTGTAAGATGACAATATCTGAATCTTTTTTCTTTTACAGTGGATCCTGAAGTAGTTTACTCAAGATTACCTCTCAAACTACATGATTGGCGGCCGACCATCACAAGGGGTTGGACTAGAGTCTTGCATGCCTTCTGCATCCAAGGGAGCACAACAGGGCTATTCCGCTTCACCTTGTTCAACAACTGGAATGTATGTCGCCTCTTTCTTTACCATCTGTAATAGTACAGGTATAGAACCCTGGTACATCATTCTTTGTTTGGTGCTTATGTAATTCTTAAACATATGTACCTGTGTATCGAATAATGCATTGGTTGTTTGAACCTGATGGATATGAATAAAGCTATAGCCTACTTTCAAGTTTAAATTAGGTACAATTTTAAATAGCAGCAATTAAATTAGGGTGAAATTATGTTGTGCAGGTCATTACGGTAAAACACAAACGCTTGCGATATACACCATAATCCGAGACGGTTCACAGAGAGGAAATATGTGCAAGCATGCACACAGTTGCCATTTGCAAAGTGTGCGTGATGTCAGACACTATCACATACAGTGCGGGAAAACTAAATGTGTGTGATTGTCTACCTATCGTACACGGTATATAATCATGAACTGTTTGTGATGTGCTAGGCATCGTAAAAATCCCGTGCCTAGAATCCGTCTGGAAATCTCCCGTGCCTGGAATCTGCCTGGTTTTAGGCAAAACCACAAAACTCCGACTGTGATGGCAATGCAAGAACAAACGAGTAGCAAGGATGAAGCGTTTGGGATATTCGAGATATCGTAAACGGTTATATAGGGACAACTGTATGCATCTCGGCTCCCTATCCCCGACGGTTTCTGGATCATGTGGGAAGGACCCCCCTATCGCCCACACTCACTTAGCGACAGTTCCAAATGTCGTCGCGGTAAGGGGTTAAAAACCATTTGTTTAGGACCGAGGCGCACCAGTGTTAGTATCATACACTAGTATCATATGCATGATACTATATATATATATATAGTATATGATACTCCCCACTATATAAGGCTGGCCATAGTGGTGGTATCATAGCCGACGATCTCATGCACTCGGAAATAGCAGGTATGCTGATGTGGCAAAGAATTAAATATATAAAGAGGGTTAGAGTAACATATAGGTAGATACCGTATCATGTTAAATGCGATGCTAATTTGTGTCATGCATGGTAGTAAATATGATCTGTATATGATACTATACTCTATGTATTATACTATGCACTATAATTAATTAAAGGTAGTATCATACACTAGTATCATATATATTGTATATTCATGATACTAGTATATGACACTCTCCACTATACTCGTGATTTCTTACCATGGAAAAAAATTGGAGGCGAAACGATGAACTCATGTTTTCATTCGAACAAAAATATGATGTTAGGTAATGTAAATGTTTTCAAAGAGCACACGGTTCACTCACGAAAGCCGTGTGTCCACTAAATCGTGG
>NC_041380.1:404736154-404784921 GCF_002162155.2 Triticum dicoccoides
ACCCAAACCCCACGGATCGTACGTCTACACCTTTGGATTCTCCTTGATCGAACGGCGATCCTCATCCCTTTCGACTGCACATGTAAATGTTTTCAAATAGTCCCTCCCCAAAAAATGTTTTCAAATAGCACACGGTTCACACACGAAAGTCGTGTGCCTACCAAACTGCAGCCGATGCCCCCCTTTTGCTGCGCGCGTGATCTGAGTCGTGCTTTCTGATTGGCCAAAACCCAAACCGCACAGATCGTACATCTGCACCGTTGGATGCTCCCAGACCGAACGACAATCCTCATCCCTTTCAAGAGGAAATGCAGTCCGACTAGGAATTGATTTATATGCCAACATGCATGGTAAATGCCAAAAAATGTCTTACATATAGCACACGAGACCTGAAATACGCCAGCAAACCAAACCCGTGGTAAAATTGTGGTTGGTTTACGTGGGAAAAATTTAGAGGAGAAACGATGAACTCACGTCTTCATTTCAAAATTAGTACATCTTCATTTCTAACGAAATTATTCTGTTTGTGCACACGAGCGCTTAGAGGCAACCGTTTGCATAGGCCTTTCCGTGCGCGCGGCGACCGTGGATATTTTTCACCCTTTTCACGTAGGTCGCTAACACTCGGAGTCCCCAACACCCCCCTCCCCCCGCCGTCCTCGCCCGCGTTTCACTCAACAAGTCCACCCAATCTCCTTTGCCAGCCCCCCTCCCCCAGATCCACAGCAGAACCCTCTCCGGCACCGCCGTGCTCACCCCGACCGTGTGCCCGCGCTTTGGCGTCAAGCCTACCTCCACTGTCGTTCCCAACACATGACGGCCCGCGCCTCGCCGTCTTTGTTTGCTCGCCAGCCACCCTCGAGCATATCAATGCAGTAACCCTCGCCTCTCCTGTGGTCCGGCCGGGTTTGCATTAAGAAGCATGTTAGTTATTGCTCTCCATCTCGGTGAGGCATATTTCCTCGCAATCCCTCTTCTAATTTCGTCTCATATGTTCCCAAATTGTCTCTAAAATAACAGAGAGTGTATATATATGCTCATTATTTACCTTCCTTACTACATATAAGTTGTATTTGTTCCAATAAGTTACTGCCTATTTACTGATCATGAGCGCCCGAGTCACACAAACTTAACAAATTATTCATACATTTTCTAAATTATTACATGGCATGTTTAGAAAGCTTCATACCAAGTTGTTAGTTTATGCTTATCCTCCTTTCCTGAGTTTCGCATGTGTTCTCTATAGATGCCGAGTAGCAGTGACAACACTCATGCTTCAGGCCATGTATCTTCATCTGATTCGGACAACCCTAGATCTTCAGCAGATTGTGAGGGATCAAGTAGTCTTGAACGGGATAGAACTGCAGCAATTACCCTTCCGGTCAGGACATGGAGGAACGCTCCAAGGAAGCCTACACACCAGCCTAAAGGTGTATATGAAGTAACCAAGATTGATTTAAAGTCTTGGGCTCCAACTAAACTAGATAAAGCATGCATGAGGTTCAGGAGTGTGTGTGGATTTGTTGGCAGGGCAAGGCTCAACATTAATCTTTCGGGGTTTTGGAAGGCTGACATAGAAACACGGCGAAGGATAGTCCGGGAGATCATGGATCACTTAAACGTTCCAGAGCAGTGGAGAATGCAGGTGGAACACGCTGCACTGAAGAAGGCTGGGGATGCTTGGAGAAACTGGAGCACATGTTGTACAAGAAGTACTTGAGTGAAGGCAAGGACCCAATCCACGCATACCCCCAAATCACAAAGGCAGACTGGGCAGAATTCAAAAGGGTCAGGGCAACTAAAGAGTTTGCTGAGAAGAGTTTCAAGCAATCGGAACTTCAGAAGAAGAACATACACCCTGATGTCTACTACACAACCTTCTTCTTGTAGACGTTGTTGGGCCTCCAAGTGCAGAGGTTTGTAGGACAGTAGCAAATTTCCCTCAAGTGGATTACCTAAGGTTTATCAATCCGTAGGAGGCGTAGGATGAATATGGTCTCTCTCAAGCAACCCTGCAACCAAATAACAAAGAGTCTCTTGTGTCCCCAACACACCCAATACAATGGTAAATCGTATAGGTGCACTAGTTCGGCGAAGAGATTGTGATACAAGTGGTATATGGATGGTAGATAAAGGTTTTTGTAATCTGAAAATATAAAAATAGCAAGGTAACTAATGATAAAAGTGAGCACAAACGGTATTGCAATGCGTTGAAACAAGGCCTAGGGTTCATACTTTCACTAGTGTAAGTCCTCTCAACAATAATAACATAATTGGATCACATAACTATCCCTCAACATGCAACAAAGAGTCACTCCAAAGCCACTAATAGCGGAGAACAAACGAAGAGATTATGGTAGGGTACGAAACCACCTCAAAGTTATTCTTTCCAATCAATCCGTTGGGCTATTCCTATAAGTGTCACAAACAGCCCTAGAGTTCGTACTAGAATAACACCTTAAGACACAAATCAACCAAAACCCTAATGTCACCTAGATACTCCAATGTCACCACAAGTATCAGTGGGTATGATTATACGATATGCATCACACAATCTCAGATTAATCTATTCAACCAACACATAGAACCTCAAAGAGTTCCCCAAAGTTTCTACCGGAGAATCACGACAAAAACGTGTGCCAACCCCTATGCATAGGTTCATGGGTGGAACCCGCAAGTTGATCACCAAAATATACATCAAGTGAATCACGTGATATCCCATTGTCACCACAGATATGCACGGCAAGACATACATCAAGTGTTCTCAAATCTTTAAAGACTCAATCCGATAAGATAACTTCAAAGGGGAAACTCAATCCATTACAAGAGAGTAGAGGGGGAGAAACATCATAAGATCCAACTATAATAGCAAAGCTCGCGATACATCAAGATCGTATCACCTCAAGAACACGAGAGAGATGGAGATCAAACACATAGCTACTGGTACATACCCTCAGCCCCGAGGGAGAACTACTCCCTCCTCGTCATGGAGAGCACCGGGATGATGAAGATGGCCACCGGAGAGGGATTCCCCCTCCGGCAGGGTGCCGGAACAGGTCTAGATTGGCTTTCGGTGGCTATGGAGGCTTCTGGCGGCGGAACTCCCGATCTATTCTGCTCTTTGATCGTTTTAGGGTATATGGATATATATAGGCGGAAGAAATACGTCAGGGGAGCCACGAGGGGCCCACAAGGGTGGAGGGCATGCCCTAGGGGGGTGGGCACGCCCCCTACCTCGTGGCTCCCTCGTTTCTTTCCTGACATGCACTCCAAGTCTATCAGGTTGCTTTCCTTCCAAAAATAAGTTCCGTGAAGTTTCAGGTCAATTGGACTCCGTTTGATTTTCCTTTTCTGTGATACTCTAAAATAAGGAAAAAACAGAAACTGGCACTGGCACTGGGCTCTAGGTTAATAGGTTAGTCCCAAAAATCATATAAAATAGCATATAAATGCATATAAAACATCCAAGGTTGATAATATAATAGCATGGAACAATCAAAAATTATAGATACGTTGGAGACGTATCAGACCCCCACCGTATGGGTGTGGCAGGATACTATGGCATGAAACAGATATGGGAACACGAGGACAAAGAAGTAGTAGCGGCGGGTGGGAATCCGTCCTTTAGTGAAATCAGGGGCAAATGCGCCCGAGACTACTTGCGGGCATGTGCAAAGAGGCGTGATGACGGAACTTATTACTTTGAAAACGCACGTGACACCAAACTGTATGAAGTGATGTTAGAGGCTTCCAAGATCCCTGGAAGGTTCTACATGAACTCAGGGCCATGTGACATTCTGTCCATTGCTCTGGAAACAAAAGAGCCCCCTGGTCGTGCAAGGGGTATAGGTGTTAATGTCCCGCACAAGAGGGCTTTCACACTCAGCAAACAAGAGAGGCTCAGCATGAAAAAAGCGAGGAGTGAAATGAAGAAGAATGCATTGTATGAAAGGTTGAGCAAGGAGATTTATCCGGCTGTTCGAAAGGATGTTGAGGAGTCAATGATGATGCAGAAGACTCTAACACTAACATATAGCCAGCAGATGGGAGGGGAGACGGGCATGGAGGATGCTACTTATTGCGCGACAACACTGCACAAGAGTAGCTGTGCATCAGCTGACCCCAGCGACACTGAGATTGCAACTGCTCGTGATGATGCTATATTTGATCTATCTGGAATGAAAGACGGACTGAAGGGTGTGCTTACACATTATGAAGGTACATTAAAATGTGCAACAACCTGGGTTTGCCCACCCTTCTTGGAAGATGGCCTCTTCTTGGACAATGTGCCATTGAAGCCGGGCTGTGTGAAGTGCTACGTGACTGAAGTAAAGCCTGGATTCAATGAATTTGCCCTGAAGAATGTTCTAGGAGACTTTGATGAGCAAAGGACCTTGGGAGAAACACTGTTACATCACATCCAGTGGCCACGAAAGGAAATAGAGTTCATCGATGAGATCCCTGAAGCCCTCCAAGAGAAACCACTGTTGCCCCTCAACCGGTGATGCTCTCCTTGCCACAGTAGCTCTCGCGGATCCGCCGGCCTGACTTTGTGGCGTATAGGCCATGTCATCCTCCGCCCCAAAGCAGCCAATGGCAATGCCTAGAACAGCTGAAGACGCACCACCGGTTCAGATGCTGGCCGCTGAAACAGCAGGGGGAGACCCAGCTGCAGCACATGCTCAGCAGACCAACCTGGTGGAACAGACTGCTAAGCAGTCTGATGCTTCAGAACCGCATGCTAAGTAGTTTCTAGGTCTAGAACCGACTGCTCATCAGTCCGTCGGTTTGCAGTCGCGTGATCAGCATACCAATGCTCAGCACTTCTTGCTCAACAAACCAACGCGTTGGCACGGCCTCCTCAGCACACCGACAAGTTGGCACCACCTGCGCAGAAACCTGACATAGCTTCAACGCATGGTCAGCAGTCCGATGCCTCTGCTCATACAGCCCAGCAGTCCGTCACAGCAGCACCGCCAGCTCAGTGGTCTGACATAGATAAATCGTCTGCTAAGCAATCCGTCCAAGCTTCACCGTCTGCTCGGCAGTCTACCTTATAGGCGACCAGACGTTCTCTCATAAATGCTTCAAGTACCAAGAAGGAAGTGGCCAAAAAGGCTACACCCACGACCACGAGGAAGCGCAGCGGGAGAGTGAAGAGGAAAGAGAGCGATTGCCTCTTACTTAAAGCACTCATCGCCCAGAACCAAATTAACATCAGCTTGTTCGAATCGGGGAGTAATATTATTTCTAATGCCATGGATGATGAAGAAGTACGTTTGTTGCTTGCTAAAAGTAAATGGGACGTACTTGAAGCACGCAATTACGTCCATGGCCAGCCATTTCTTGTTGGCGAATACTTTGATGAGTGCAGCTCCAGTTGCCGCGAGTTACATGAATATTGCATGGATCAAATGTCAGCAGGTCTTCATGGTTTGCTAGTCCACTACAATAGAGATCATTTCTGACACGATGCTGGTTCCATAAATGTGAGTTCCGAGGACTTACATCTCTTCTTCAACTTCAACGTGCTCGATGCCACTCTTGTTAGATGCCTGATTTTGTAAGTACTTAACAAACTCTTATCAACTTCTCCATACAAGGCTGTAAATGTTAAAGAACCAACTGCATTTTATTCCTCTCAGGGGATTGAACACGCAGAGAAGAAAAAGGGAGGGTGTGTATTTCATAGATCCTGAATTAGCAAATGGCACAACAATACATGGTAAGGACCTACAGGACTGGGCCGTTAACACGATCGTCCGTCTCTTCGAAAACACGTCCCATGCAGAATCATTTCTCTGGCCATATCATGAATGGTAAGTCAAGTAAACAACCACACACACACTTATTGTCTTTCGGATTTCGACATAATTCGTAAGTTCATGGCTTTCTTAATATGTAGCGATCACTGGATATTGGTATTCATTGTTCCAAACAAGAACACAGTTTACTACATTGATTCTCTCAGAGAGTCAACAAACGCCCAGGATCTGACGCATCTTCAGCAATTCATGGATAGGTATTGAATTCTATGATGTTGAAATTAATTTTCATATCTGGTTCAATAATTGATGTTGTCAAAATTCATCATCATTTGCAGTGTGCTCGCATCATGGAAAACTAAACCAGGGAACCTGTTCAAGAGGGAACTATGTAACGACCCGAGACCGACGCTCCAGACGCCTTCCATGTTTTTCGTCGTTGCCGTGTGTTTTATTTGTTTGTTACATTCATCATGTCATCATTTGCATTACATCGGCACTCCGTTGGTGTCATATGTTCAAAAGCTTGCATCCGTTCGTAGTTGTCGTGTTCCCCTTTGCCTTCGTTGACCGTTTTGAGACCAACCGGGTTTTTCGAGTCCCTCTTTTCTGACCGCCTAGCCTCACTGCACAGGGCATAGACCCCCCTCGCGTGCATCCGAAACTCCACCGAACCCGACCCGGGCTGTCGTTATCGATGGGTCCGGATCATCTCCAAACATCCCTAAAGTATCTTTGCTTCTTTGTTGGACTCTCTAAGTTGTTTATCTCGGACCATCCGATTTTGATCAAAGAAACCAAATCGCCCATCACCTAGATTTCCCTACCTATTTATAACCAGACCGAACCCTAACCCGAGGAGCCGTCCCATCCATCCCATTCCTTCCGCCGCCACCCGCTATCACCTCCTCCTTTTCTCCACCAGGCCTATCACCTCACTCTGACCATCTCCCTCGATTTGCGACGTCGCCCAATGTAACGCCCCGAGACCGTTGTGCCAGTTGTCGTCCAGTTATTCACCGTTGTTGCCATGTCATTTGCTTGCGTGTTGCATCTTATCATGTCATCATGTGCATTGCATCATCATGTTTTAAAATTTGCATTCGTCCGGGTTCTCCGAGTTCTCTCCGTTGTCCGTTCTGAGCCCAACCACACTTGCACGCGCCCGCGGCCATGTCCGAGATAGTATTTTATAAGTGGTCGGAAAAATGTTCTCGGAATGGGTTGAAAGTTGGCATGCGGTGTTGTTTTAGTGTTAGTAGGTCGCCTGCCAAGTTTCATCACATTCGGAGTTCGTTTGATAGCCCAACCGTTAAATTATAGTGACATTATAGTCGGTCTAACGTCGGACGTTTTCGGTCTCCGGAAACAGTCGCCGGGCCTCCCTCTCTTCTCTTCTCTCAGCTCGAGACCGTCTGCACAGTCTACCTCTCACCGCCAGGCCCTACCTAACCTCTCTCGTCAGTCCGCGGACCTCCTCCCGCATGCGTCCGAAATCTGTCCCGGACCCGACCCAGACTGTCGCTACCGTTGTGTCCGGATCATCCCCGAACGTCTACAAAACATCACCGTTTTCTCATTTGGTCTCCCTAGCCTATTTTTCTTGACTGCCCGATTACGATCGGAGGGACGAGTTAACCCCTAACCTAAACTCTTCTGATATAAATATCAGATCAAACCTAACCTATCCTATCCCATCCATCCGTGTCCGCCGCCGCCACTGTTCTCTCGGGATCTATCCCGCATCCTCCTCGCTTTCAGCCTTCCACCAACCAGAGCAGTGCCTGTTTTATCGACCCATCCATCCATCGATCCCCACCAACCCCCCGCTCCTCCTCAGTTTCCACGCCCGACCAATCAGCCTTTTTATGCCCGATTCCCAGATCGAGCTCCCGAGCGCCTCAACATCGCCGTCCGGCGAGTCACCAGACCAGCCCCGATGGAGTTGCCTCGTCCCGCGCCTCCCTTCTCTTCTGACCCTCCTCCCGTTTTCCTTCTTCCCCTGCCTCTCTGTGTAATCTCCCTCTCTCTCTGTACTGCATCGCTGCAGGAACGACGCCATGGCCGTTGAATGGAGCATCGCCCTCCAGCTTCCTCGCAATCTGCGCCAGGTGCCCCTTCCCTGCACCTGAAATCAGCCGGTGCCACCAGTGACGGGCTCCCGCCGGCCGGATCCGACGCAGTCCCCGCGTCCCCGGCCATCTCCGATCTTCCCGCGCCTGCGGAACCCCTCGCCAAGTTCCCCTCCTCGAGCCGCTCCTGTCCGCTGCTGCTCTTCTTCGTCAAGCCCACCGCCACCGGGAATGGGCTTCCCGCGCCCTAGATCCATTCATGCTGAGCTTCCCCATGCCTGAGAGCCCGCGGCGGCCTTCTTCCTCGTCAGAGTTCCCTGTTTCCTGCCTCCTCTGCAACCGAGGCATCCTCTGCTTGTTGTGGTCGTGGGCATGTTGACCACTCCCTGCCTCCTGGTTCGATCACGCCAAGGCCCAGCGCCAAGCCAGTCGGCCTCCAGATCCACCGAACTGGGCCGCCTCCATCGACAGGCGCCAAGGCCCAGCGCCGCCCCAGCTTCATCCAGCCCAGTGCAAGGACCGAGGCCCAGAAACGCTATCGCCGGCCTCCTCTGCTTCCAGCTGGGCCGAAGCCCATGGTGAGCTGCCCCCACCTATACATCGCACTGGGCGTAACATGCTATTCTGCGCCCATGCTCCTGTTCTAGGTTCGGCCCGCGATGTTTTTTTCTAGCGCCTGGGATTTTCCTAATTATCCAGAGTTTGCCAGTTTTGCAGAAAAGCCCTTGTGGATCATGCATATAATAACTCACAATTGGTGCGTCGGATTAAAATGAATTATATATGAAAGTTGCTTAGAATTTTGTCTAGTTTAATAATATCCAGCTTTCATCCATGTTTAAAATGTTTAAAATGCTGTTTGCATATATTTGCTCCTATGACATGTTAAAATGCTTTAATTCATAACTAAATAACCGTAACTCGGAATTTAATAAACTTTATATGTAAATGGGGTAGAAAAATGCCTATATTTACTTGGTGCACTCATCTTGCATGTTTAACAACTCTAAAATAATGTTTAGGGCAGAACAGTACCAAATCTATAATATGCTCATGAGGAGTTCCCGGAATTGTTGTTCGTTGCTTCCGGCCTCATTTAAACTTGCCTAGATTAGATAGTTTTCATTTGCTTCACCCTCTTGCCATGTTTAACAACATTTAATATTGTTGGGTACATAAACAAGATCAAAACTAAATAACTTGAATGTGGTGTTTCGTCAATATGCAACTCGTTGCATATTGAGCTCCACTTAATTTGTAGGATTGTTTTGTGCATTTTGCCATGCCATGTTTCATTAAACTGGACATGCATCATACTCGATTGTGCATCATGCCATGTTGATGTGTTGGTTGTTTACTATGTTGTTTGCTTCTTTCCGATGTTGCTTCTTCGGGTTGGTTCCGATAACGTCGTGTGTGTGAGTATCCGTTTGACTACGTCCGTTTATCTTCTTCATGGACTCGTTCTTCTTCCTTGCGGGATTTCAGGCAAGATGATCATACCCTCGAAATCACTTCTATCTTTGCTTGCTAGTTGTTCGCTCTTTTGCTATGCCTATGCTACAATGCCTACCACTTGCTTATCATGCCACCCATATTGTTGAACTAAGCCTCTAACCCACCTTGTCCTAGCAAACTGTTGATTGGCTATGTTACCGCTTTGCTCAGCCCCTCTTATAGCGTTGTTAGTTGCAGGTGAAGATTGAAGATTGTTTCCTTGTTGGAACATGGAGATGCTGTTCCTTGTTGGAACATGTTTACTTGTTGGGATATCACAATATATCTTATTTAATTAATGCATCTATATACTTGGTAAAGGGTGGAAGGCTCGGCCTTATGCCTGGTGTTTTGTTCCACTCTTGCCACCCTAGTTTCCGTCATATTGGTGTTATGTTCCCGGATTTTGCGTTCCTTACGCGGTTGGGTTAATGGGAACCCCTTGACAGTTCGCTTTGAATAAAACTCCTCCAGCAAGGCCCAACCTTGGTTTTACCATTCGCCACCTAGCCTTTTTTCCCTTGGGAGTCGTGCATCCTGAGGGTCATCTTTATTTTAACCCCCCGGGCCAGTGCTTGTCTAAGTGTTGGTCCAAACTAGAGCCACTTGCGGCGCCACCTCGGGGAAACTTGAGGGCTGGTTTTAGCTATACGTAGTGTTCACCCGGTGTTGCCCTGAGAACGAGATATGTGCATCTCCTATCAGGATGTCAGCGCATTGGGCGGTCTTGCTGGACTTGTTTTACCATTGTCGAGGATGTCTTGTAACCGGGATTCCGAGTCTGATCGGGTCTTCCCGCTAGGAGGTCTATTCCTTCGTTGACCGTGAGAGCTTGTCATGGGCTAAGTTGGGACACCCCTACAGGGATTTGAACTTTCGAAAGCCGTGCCCGCGATTATGGGCAGATGGGAATTTGTTAACGCTCAGTTGTAGAAAACCTGAAGTTGACCTTAATTAAAATGCATCAACCGCGTGTGTAACCGTGATGGTCTCTTTCCGGCGGAGTCCGGGAAGTGAACACGGTGTTGGAGTTATGCTTGACGTAGGTTGTTCTAGGATCACTTCTTGATCATAGTTTCTCGATCGTGCTTTGCCTTCTCTTCTCGCTCTCATTTGCGTATGTTAGCCACCATATATGCTAGTCGCTTGCTGCAGCTCCACCTCATACCTTTTACCTTACCCATAAGCTTAAATAGTCTTGATCGCGAGGGTGCGAGATTGCTGAGTCCCCGTGGCTCACAGATACTTCCAAAACCAGCTTGCAGGTGCCGATCAGTCCGTGCAGATGACGCAACCAAGCTCAGGAGGAGCTCGATGAAGATCTTGTCCTTTGTGTTGTTTCGTTCTAGTTGATCAGTAGTGGAGCCCAGTTGGGGTCGATCAGGGACCTTTGTCGCATTTGGGGTTCTTCTTTTATTTTGGTTCCGTAGTTGGACCTTGAGTGCATTTGGATGATGTAATGCTTTATTCATGTTTTTGTGTGAAGTGGCGATTGTAAGCCAACTATGTATCTCTTTCCCTTATGTATTACATGGGTTGTGTGGAGATTACCTCACTTGCGACATTGCTTTCAATGCGGTTATGCCTCTAAGTCGTGCTTCGACACGTGGGAGATATAGCCGCATCGAGGGCGTTACAAGTTGGTAATCAGAGCCTTCCCTGACCTTAGGAGCCCCTACTGCTTGATTGAATTAGCGGACGAGTTGAGTCTAGAAAAAATGTTTTGAGTCATTTAGGAATTATATATCGGAGAGTTTAGGAATTCTTTTTACTCCCCAGTCCCTTCATCGCCCTGGTGAGGCATCCTGACGTAGAGTTTTGACTCTTCTCTTCTCAAATTTCACTAAAAAAATTTAGGATCATGCGGATATCTTGGAATCGTTCCGATGGTTTTGTGACGGGAACATTGTTCTTGGTGCCTCCTGTTCCCGGGAGTTGAGCTTCAAGGTGTTGTCGTCACAATTTTATCATTGCAGTTCTGGAATACCTGAGTTTAGTACGCCGACATCGAAAATCTCTTTTATGCAGTTGTTGGTGAGATAACCTCGACGCCACCCAGTACTGGGGCGGGAGTTCGGGAGTATTGCCATAACTCGTATAACGGATGCTTTTCGAAGGTTGAGGTAGACGATTTCCGAAGGTTTCTTGGTTATGTGTTGAAGGATGGATACAGCTGGATGTAGGATTTGCTAGTTTTGGGTGAGATATTATGCTTCCCCTGTATCCCCAACACCTGATTGCATAACCGGAAAATTCGGGAGTTTATAAGTGGGAATTCAAGTAGCTCTTAGGATATCTTTCCGACAGATGTATGATATGGAATTGGGGTTCGACGTCTAGTGGTCCGCCTATTCACGGTCGGTTTTACAGTGGTCTCGTTGTGTCTTAAAGAGTCCTTGGCTATGCCGACTCGGGGACGCTTCGTATGTCATGTGCACTGCCTTGTACATGATGGTGCTGTACGATCGAGCCCGTGTAGGCCCCACCACGAAAACTTCGGACGAAATCTCTATCATATGTTTGTTCCGGCTTATTCCACAAGCCAATCCTTTGTTTTGTTTTGAGTTGTGGTATTCGAGTTGCTTCAAAGTCAAATGTTGATTCCATACCTTCCCCTAAATGGTGTTCTCATACTTCGATGTGAATACTAATCCTTCTCGATCATCGAGTTTGTCATTTCAATTTCTTGTTTAACCGGCGTGTTTTCTCTTCAAGTGTATCCGATCATTTCAACAACCGCAAGATCAAGTATCAGTTCTTCTCAACGGTGTTCATTTCATCCATTCCAAATTGTCTTTGTTTTTCCCACCCTCCCTCCCTTTGTTTTTCTCCAAGGATTCAGATCTCTTAATCAATTATCCATTTATTGTTGGAAGTCTCTCCATTCTTACCCGGTGGTCCTCAAGAAGATGTTCCACTAGTTCATCATTCTTCGTGTTTTTTCTTCTCTAGTGGATTCAAGTAAAGCTTTGTTGATCATACCCTTTCCTCGTTTCAATGTTTTCTCATACCAGTGCACCTCATTACCATCCACTTCTCGCTATTCTATTATTCCGGAGTGCTCAAGATTTTTCGAAGATTCATGTTACCACTCTGCTTTCGTACAAACTCTTTTGAGGATGTTATATCATTTAAGCCTTTTAATTCAACCGGTGCAATCTCTCTTTTCAAGCAATTGTTCTACGGTGTTTCTTTTGAGTGGGCCCTAACCCACAGGTCTTTTCCCAGGATCTTACCTGACTCTTCTTATTTTCCCGGAGCTATCCTCAAATTTCTTTTCGAAGTTTGACGTAAGAATGATTTATCATCAGTCAAATGCCTTCTCCTAGATCTTTCACAATTCTTTTCATCGTTGGCTCAACCTCTTCGCTTTTGATTCTTCCGAAGTGCCTAAACAATTCTTGATGGTGTTTCTCGTCGTCATTCTCAGATTCGGAGACCGAAGAAGAGTTTCTTTTAAATCTTGCCCCATTCTCTGCCATCCTCTCATAATTGTTTGATTATGAGAATTCTTTTCACCTATCCGGAGATATTCAAGAGTCTTCTCAGTTTGATCATCCGGAGTCCATAATTTCAGGTTTTTATTCTCAGCTTTCAGCTATCATTCTACAAATTTTACCGGTGCATCATCCGAATATCCTCTAATTGGCTCGTGATCTCTTCGTTCTCATGTATCTAAATCCTCTCAAGCATCTTCGTTCATTTTATAATTCTTCCCAGCGATTTGTGCCTTTTTCCAATTCCATTTTCAAATTCTTACCGGTGATTCACCCCTTTTACTTCGTTCGTTTTCAATTCTTACCGGTGGCTCGTTCAAGATTTCTCTTCCTTTGTTATTGTATTGATTCATTTGTTATTTCTATCCTAACGGTGGTTCATGCAAGATTTCTCGTCATTCGTTATCGTATATATTCATTTGTTCTTCCCAATCCTACCGGTAACTTGTTGAAGACATTCTCAAGTCATGCTATATCTATCTTAATCCTTTTTACAGGGATAAGTAGTGTGCCAAATCCATTGTTTATCATCAATTTAATTGATGAAGGATAAGCATAATGTAATTCTTATTCTTGTTTTTCACCCAAGTGATTAATTCCTTATTCCGGAGGTTCATCTTATCACATTCTCGGTTCGAAATGCTTATCTTTTCTTTTCCGGAGTTCTGAGGTTTTTCCATTTTATCTCGTCGCCAAGATCCATCTAAATAATCGCAAGGCTTTACCTTGTGTTTTCAACTTCTTTTCCCTTTTGTTTGATCATCCTTTTGTTACCGGAGTTCATCATGGATGCTCTACATGTTGGTTCATCAAGCACGTAATTCCTTCTCGAAGTGCCCATCGAGATTATTTTCAGAGGAGCTCAAGCATTCTTCATATTGTAATCCGGAGTGCAATTCTTTCTTCCGTATCATTGGAGGTGGTATTATGTCATTCTTGATAATTTGAGTTCATGTTTCATGATTCAAAAGTTGTCAGGAATGAGGTATTTTAAATCCATCAACCTCTTTGTTGGAGTTATCTGGGTTATATTTCACCTAAAGCTTCTCCTAAGGATTGTCGCTATTTATGGTGCTCATGTTTGATCCAAGTTCTTCATTTATCCTGCCCAGTGAAATAAGCTTCTCAACTCCTTGTTGACATCAATCCAATCTTTCGTTTCTGTTAGTGGCAGAATTTCACCTCTTGATTTTGAGTTGTATTCCATAAGACCGTATCAAGCTTATTCTTTTCGTTGTTGGTTTTCCAACAACTCCGTTCTAGAATTTGTTGTAAGCGTGCTCCCTCGAGGTCGTGTTTCCCTTCGTTCATTCCATTCCATTCTTATCTTTGTTCCGGAGGCATTGTGATATTGCTTTCTTCAACTATCATCCTGTTGCCAAAGTTCAGGTTCTTTTCATGCTTATCCATTCAACCGGAGTGCTTTCAACTTCATTTATCTCCGTTGTATTCTTTTCTCGGAATGGCTTAACCTCTTCAAGGTTCGTGGTTTCACTCGTTTGTCAAAGAAGCAACTTAGTTTTACCTCTTCTCTTTCTCTTCCGTTTTCCCCTCCGATGCCATTCTAGATCTCGGGACGAGATCCTCTCGTAGTGGTGGAGTGTTGTAACGCCCCGAGACCGTTGTGCCAGTTGTCGTCCAGTTATTCGCTGTTGTTGCCATGTCATTTGCTTGCGTGTTGCATCTTATCATGTCATCATGTGCATTGCATCATCATGTTTTAAAATTTGCATTCGTCCGGGTTCTCCGAGTTCTCTCCGTTGTCCGTTCTGAGCCCAACCACACTTGCACGCGCCCGCGGCCATGTCCGAGATAGTATTTTATAAGTGGCCGGAAAAATGTTCTCGGAATGGGTTGAAAGTTGGCATGCGGTGTTGTTTTAGTTTTAGTAGGTCGCCTGCCAAGTTTCATCGCATTCGGAGTTCGTTTGATAGCCCAACCGTTAAATTATAGCGACATTATAGTCGGTCTAACGTCGGATGTTTTCGGTCTCCGGAAACAGTCGCCGAGCCTCCCTCTCTTCCCTTCTCTCAGCTCGAGACTGTCTGCACAGTCTACCTCTCACCGCCAGGCCCTACCTAACCTCTCTCGTCAGTCCGCGGACCTCCTCCCGCGCGCGTCCGAAATCTGTCCCGGACCCGACCCAGACTGTCGCTACCGTTGTGTCCGGATCATCCCCGAACGTCTACAAAACATCACCGTTTTCTCATTTGGTCTCCCTAGCCTATTTTTCTTGACTGCCCGATTATGATCGGAGGGACGAGTTAACCCCTAACCTAAACTCTTCTGATATAAATATCAGATCAAACCTAACCTATCATGTCCCATCCATCCGTGTCCGTCGCCGCCACTGTTCTCTCGGGATCTATCCCGCATCCTCCTCGCTTTCAGCCTTCCACCAACCAGAGCAGTGCCTGTTCTATCGACCCATCCATCCATCGATCCCACCAACCCCCCGCTCCTCCTCAGTTTCCACGCCCGACCAATCAGCCTTTTTATGCCCGATTCCCAGATCGAGCTCCCGAGCTCCTCAACGCCGCCGTCCGGCGAGTCACCAGACCAGCCCCGACGGAGTTGCCTCGTCCCGCGCCTCCCTTCTCTTCTGACCCTCCTCCCGTTTTCCTTCTTCCCCTGCCTCTCTGTGTAATCTCCCTCTCTCTCTGTACTGCATCGCTGCAGGAACGACGCCATGGCCGTTGAATCCGCGCCAGGTGCCCCTTCCCTGCACCTGAAATCAGCCGGTGCCACCATCTTCAGTGACGGGCTCCCGCCGGCCGGATCCGACGCAGTCCCCGCGTCCCCGGCCATCTCCGATGTTCCCGCGCCTGCGGAACCCCTCGCCAAGTTCCCCTCCTCGAGCCGCTCCTGTCCGCTGCTGCTCTTCTTCGTCAAGCCCACCGCCACCGGGAACGGGCTTCCCGCGCCTTGGATCCATTCGTGCTGAGCTTCCCCATGCCTGAGAGCCCGTGACGGCCTTCTTCCTCGTCAAAGTGCCCCGTTTCCTGCCTCCACTGCAACCGGGGAATCCTCTGCTCGTTGTGGTCGTGGGCACGTTGACCACTCCCTGCCTCCTGGTTCGATCACGCCAAGGCCCAGCGCCAAGCCAGTCGGCCTCCAGATCCACCGAACTGGGCCGCCTCCATCGACGGGCGCCAAGGCCCAGCGCCGCCCCAGCTTCATCCAGCCCAGCGCAAGGCCCGAGGCCCAGAAACGCTATCGCCGGCCTCCTCTGCTTCCAGCTGGGCCGAAGCCCATGGTGAGCTGCCCCCACCTATACATCGCACTGGGCGCAACATGCTATTCCGCGCCCATGCTCCTGTTCTAGGTTCGGCCTGCGATGTTTTTTTCTAGCGCCTGGGATTTTCCTAATTATCTAGAGTTTGCCAGTTTTGCAGAAAAGCCCTTGTGGGTCATGCATATAATAACTCACAATTGGTGCGTCGGATTAAAATGAATTATATATGAAAGTTGCTTAGAATTTTGTCTAGTTTAATAATATCCAGCTTTCATCCATGTTTAAAATGTTTAAAATGTTGTTTGCATATATTTGCTCCTATGACATGTTAAAATGCTTTAATTCATAACTAAATAACCGTAACTCGGAATTTAATAAACTTTATATGTAAATGGGGTAGAAAAATGCCTAGATTTAGTTGGTGCACTCATCTTGCATGTTTAACAACTCTAAAATAATGTTTAGGGCAGAACAGTACCAAATCTATAATATGCTCATGAGGAGTTTCCGGAATTGTTGTTCGTTGCTTCCGGCCTCATTTAAACTTGCCTAGATTAGATAGTTTTCATTTGCTTCACCCTCTTGCCATGTTTAACAACATTTAATATTGTTGGGTACATAAACAAGATCGAAACTAAATAACTTGAATGTGGTGTTTCGTCAATATGCAACTCGTTGCATATTGAGCTCCACTTAATTTGTAGGATTGTTTTGTGCATTTTGCCATGCCATGTTTCATTAAACCGGACATGCATCATACTCGATTGTGCATCATGCCATGTTGATGTGTTGGTTGTTTACTATGTTGTTTGCTTCTTTCCGGTGTTGCTTCTTCGGGTTGGTTCCGATAACGTCGTGTGTGTGAGGATCCGTTCGACTACGTCCGTTTATCTTCTTCATGGACTCGTTCTTCTTCCTTGCAGGATTTCAGGCAAGATGATCATACCCTCGAAATCACTTCTATCTTTGCTTGCTAGTTGCTCGCTCTTTTGCTATGCCTATGCTACGATGCCTACCACTTGCTTATCATGCCACCCATATTATTGAACCAAGCCTCTAACCCACCTTGCCCTAGCAAACCGTTGATTGGCTATGTTACCGCTTTGCTCAGCCCCTCTTGCGTTGTTAGTTGCAGGTGAAGATTGAAGATTGTTTCCTTGTTGGAACATGGAGATGTTGTTCCTTGTTGGAACATGTTTACTTGTTGAGATATCACAATATATCTTATTTAATTAATGCATCTATATACTTGGTAAAGGGTGGAAGGCTCGGCCTTATGCCTGGTGTTTTGTTCCACTCTTGCCGCCCTAGTTTCCGTCATATCGGTGTTATGTTCCCGGATTTTGCGTTCCTTATGCGGTTGGGTTATAATGGGAACCCCTTGACAGTTCGCTTTGAATAAAACTCCTCCAGCAAGGCCCAACCTTGGTTTTACCATTCGCCACCTAGCCTTTTTTTCCCTTGGGAGTCGCGCATCCTGAGGGTCATCTTTATTTTAACCCCCCGGGCCAGTGCTTGTCTAAGTGTTGGTCCAAACTAGAGCCACTTGCGGCGCCACCTCGAGGAAACTTGAGGGCTGGTTTTAGCTGTACGTAGTGTTCATCCGGTGTTGCCCTGAGAACGAGATATGTGCAGCTCCTATCAGGATGTCGGCGCATCGGGCGGTCTTGCTGGACTTGTTTTACCATTGTCGAGGATGTCTTGTAACCGGGATTCCGAGTCTGATCGGGTCTTCCCGCTAGGAGGTCTATTCCTTCGTTGACCGTGAGAGCTTGTCATGGGCTAAGTTGGGACACCCCTGCAGGGATTTGAACTTTCGAAAGTCGTGCCCGCGGTTATGGGCAGATGGGAATTTGTTAACGTCCGGTTGTAGAAAACCTGAAGTTGACCTTAATTAAAATGCATCAACCGCATGTGTAACCGTGATGGTCTCTTTCCGGCGGAGTCCGGGAAGTGAACACGGTGTTGGAGTTATGCTTGACGTAGGTTGTTCTAGGATCACTTCTTGATCATAGTTTCTCGATCGTGCTTTGCCTTCTCTTCTCGCTCTCATTTGCGTATGTTAGCCACCATATATGCTAGTCGCTTGCTGTAGCTCCACCTCATACCTTTTACCTTACCCATAAGCTTAAATAGTCTTGATCGCGAGGGTACGAGATTGCTGAGTCCCCGTGGCTCATAGATACTTCCAAAACCAGCTTGCAGGTGCCGATGAGTCCGTGCAGATGACATAACCAAGCTCAGGAGGAGCTCGATGAAGATCTTGTCCTTTGTGTTGTTTCGTTCTAGTTGATCAGTAGTGGAGCCCAGTTGGGGTCGATCGGGGACCTTTGTCGCATTTGGGGTTCTTCTTTTATTTTGGTTCCGTAGTCGGACCTTGAGTGCATTTGGATGATGTAATGCTTTATTCATGTATTTGTGTGAAGTGGCGATTGTAAGCCAACTATGTATCTCTTTCCCTTATGTATTACATGGGTTGTGTGGAGATTACCTCACTTGCGACATTGCTTTCAATGCGGTTATGCCTCTAAGTCGTGCTTCGACACGTGGGAGATATAGCCGCATCGAGGGCGTTACACCCAACCACTACAAAGTCGAAGCCTCCTCCTTCCTGATCAACCCAACCATCACCCGATCCTCTCAGCCTCCACCTCTCCAGCAGCGCCCGCAGCCAGCTTCCTCCCCGAGTTCCCTGCTCCCGTGCGTGTCCAGCACCAAGGAGATGAGCACCTCGAGCTCTCTGTTGTGTTAATCACGTCGCCAGTTTATTTGTTTTTCTGTTAAGTGGGCTACATTAGTTAGTAGGCCCATCAAGTTTGCTTATTCATTGAGATTTGCTTTGGGTCAGAGGCATGATGCGTTCACTCTGCGACCAAGGGTTTAGCGCTGGGTTTGTTAGGCCACGCCGTGGAGATCGTGGGATGGCGCGATCGTAGCGCGGCATGGCGATGGAGCCGGGTCAGCCGGCGATCCGCATTGTAAGCCCTGAATAAGATGAAGAGAAAACAGAAAAGCTGGGAGCCAGTTTGGGCACAGCGCAAAAAGAAAAACCTGAGCGTGTGTGCGTGTACCGTTCTTGGTCTTCCATCTCTGTTAGCGCGAGCGAGTTGCCGATCTGCAACGACACTCTCGATCCAGCGCGCAGGCGCCCGAGCGCCTCCTCACCTTGTCCCCGCGCCGCTCGTCGCTAGAAGCCAGCAGGTCGCCGCACCTCTCCTCCATCTCCTTCCTCTTGATCTCTCTCTTACCCGACTCCCCTTCCTCTCAGTTTGCCTATAGGAGGAGCCCCGCCTCCGCCCGAGGGCCTCGCCCGACCTCGCACACCTCCACTGGCCGGTGACCTCACCTGAACCTCTTCGATGAGGAGCCGCCAGGCCAGGCCAGTCCGCTCCGTCCGGCCGCCTCCTGCCATCCCCATCGCCATTGGACTGCACCGCCGCACCGGAGCTCCTTCCATGACACCCGTGCCCGAGCTCCTCGCAGCCCCAGCGACATGACCTCACTGACAAGCAGCACACAGGCCCGTCGCCCTTGCTCTCCGCTTCCCTGGTCTCTCTCTTCCTTCGCCCTCTCAAGTCTCTACTGCTCAGTCCCTCTTCCCTCGTCCGCAGGAGACCAACGCTATGGCCACCGCTCCATTGCTCCGAGACCAGCTATCGTTCCTTGCTGGCAGCCGTTGTTTTCCTAGGCATCAAGCCATGTGCCTCCTCTGCATCGTGTGAAGCCGCCAGCGCAGGGTCCCGCTCCCCTGCGTCCTCTGCATCGCAGCCGCGGCAAGGCCTTTGCTTCTACTGTGTTGACCGCGCCTCCCCTACCTGCCCGTTCGATCTAGCTGCATCGCCCCGAGCCGGCCTCTTCTCCCTGTGGGCCACGCAAGCACGCTGTGGCCCAAATCCTTCAGTCCGCCCCAGCCCAGCCTCTGCACCAGCGGGCCGTGGCCCAGTGGTGAGCACTCTAGTGCCCCCCGTGTGCAGCCTGCCACTGTTTTGGCCCGTAGCGAGTCTCGGCCCATGTCCTGCTTTTTTAGTCTCTGCAAATTTACTATATCTCCAGGGAATAACAGTTTTACAGAAAACCCCCTATTGTTCATGCATTTAATATCTCACAAACCATGCATCGGATTAAAATGATTTTAATATGTATAATTCTTAGAATTTCATGTACTCTCACAATATGCCACTTTCATCTATGTTTAAAATGTTTAAAATTTTACTTGATTAAATTTGCTCAAATAACATGCTAAAATGGTTTATTTCATAACTAAATAACCGTAGCTCCGAATTTAATAATCTTTATATGTAAATGGGGTAGAAAAAATGCATAGATTAACATGGTGGCATTACTTTGCATGTTTAACTACTCTATAATATGGTTTAGGGCAAAACAGTACCAAATTGCTACATTTCATATGTTTTTTTCCGGAATTGCTGTTTGATGTTTCCGGCCTCATTTAAACTTGCCTAGATAGGTAGTTTTATTATGCTTCATCTCTTGCCATGATTAACAACATTTAATATTGTTGAGTAGCTTAAATGAGAGCAAATTAAATAATTGAATGTGGTGTTTTGTCAATATGCAACTCGTTGCATATTGAGCCCCACTTAATTTGTAGTGTTGTTTGTTGCACTTTGCCATGCCATGAATCATTAAGCCGGACATGCATCATACTTGATTGTACATCATGCCATGTTTATGTGGTGGTTGTTTACCATGTTGTTTGCTTATTTCCGGTTGTGCTTCTTCTCGATAGTTCCGGTTATCATTGCGATTGTGAGGATTCGTTCGACTACGCCCGTTCGTCTTCTTCATGGAGTCAATCTTCTTCCTAGCGGGGTTTCAGGCAAGATGACCGTCACCTTGGATCTCACTACTATCTTTGCTATGCTAGTGGTCTCGATGATATCGCTATGTCGCGCTACCTACCACTTGTTTATCGAGCCTCCAATTTCCATGACAGCCTTTAACCTTTTTACCCTTCCTAGCAAACCGTTGTTTGGCTATGTTACCGCTTTGCTCAGCCCCTCTTATAGCGTTGTTAGTTGGAGGTGCAGTTGCAGGTTGTTCCATGTTGGGACATGGTTAACATGGGATATCACAATATCTCTTATTTAATTAATGCATCTATATACTTGGTAAAGGGTGGAAGGCTCAGCCTTATGCCTGGTGTTTTGTTCCACTCTTGCCGCCCTAGTTTTTGTCATACCAGTGTTATGTTCCTTGATTTTGCGTCCCTAACACGGTGAGGGGTATGGGGCCCTGTTGACAGTTCTCTTTGAATAAAACTCTTCCAGCAAGGCCCAACATTGGTTTTAACATTTGCCATAATAATACTTGCACTAAATAATTAATTTGCATAGGGCGTCATGAACCCGAGTTTTTTTCCTACATAGCAGGGGGGCAGTGCTGATGGTGTTGGTCCCAAACGGGCAGCCCGCAGGGCCACCTCGGGGAAACTCGAGGGCCGGTATTACTCGTAGCTTGTCCCATCCAGTGTACCCTGATAACAAGATCGCACAACTCCTATCAGGCTAGGTTGGTGCATCAGGAGGTCTTACTGGACTTGTTTTACCATTATCAAAATGTCTTGTGCACCGGGATTCCGAGTCTGATCGGAGGGTCCCGAGATGGAGGATTGTCTCCGCGGATCGCGAGCTTGTCATGGGCTAAGTTGGGACACCCCTGCAGGGTTTAAACTTTCGAGAGACGTGCCCGCGGCTATGTGGCAGATGGGAATTTGTTAATATCCGGTTGTAGAGGACTTGAAGTAAACTCAATTAAAATACGCCAACCGCGTGTGTAACCATGACTGTCTCTTTTCGGGGAAGTTCGAGAGGAGAACACAGTTGGGTTATGTTTGAACATAAGTAGTTCAGGATCACTTATTGATCATTACTAGTTTGCGACCGTTTGCGTACTTTCTCATCTTACTCTTGTATTCATAAGTTAGCCACCATACATTGCTTAGTCGCTTGCTGCAACCTCATCACTTATCCTTTTCGTACCCATTAAGCTTTGCTAGTCTTGATACCCATGGTAATGGGATTGCTGAGTCCTCGTGGCTCACAGATTACTACAACAACAGTTGTAGGCACAGGTAGTGCGAAGCTCTGATGTGAGAGCGATGCTTGATTGCTTTTGGAGTTCTTCTTCTTATTTGATCAAGGGATAGGTTCCGGGTCAGGGAGGCTGGGATTAGCAGGGTGGATGTCGTTCTTCTTTTTCGTTTGTGTTCATCCATAGCCAGATCCTGCTTTTATGTATGATGATTGATGTGTATTGATGAACTGATGTATTCATGATGTAGCTTGTGGCGAGTGTAAGCCTTTATCTTGTATTCTCATCTATTCAGTACATGGTATATTGTAATGGTATCCACCTTGCTAGGCGCTCGAAATGCGATAGTGCCCCAATCATGAGTTCACCACGTGATTGGGATAGAATCGCATCTTGGGTGCTACAAACTACCTCTGCAGCACGAGATCGTTTCTACGGTAACACACCGAAATCCGTTATTTTCGGAAAATTTATCCAACAGTCTGCAAATACCTTTCCTTACGCCAGTCAAATGTTCAAGCTTCTAAATAAACCTCTTTCTATTTTGTCTAAAGAAAAAATAATAAATATAACACCGGTTAGGTTGTTCCTAACAGGACAAACACATGACTAATTTTGTACAAAAATTTCAGTGTCCTTAGCAAGAAGCAGGGACCAACCTTTGTGGATACTATGTTTGCAGACACATGATCTCCATTTGCAAATCTGCTGATAGTTGTGACGATCCTCACGAATTAGTACCAGTAAGTCTATCTTAATTAATATCTTCTACTCCACTCATATGGCACATTCTGATCTTAAAAATACTACAGCTCATCTTTAAACCGAGGACCCCTGAACCGCTTCCGGCTGGTGAATTGTTGATGGTTCGGAGATTTATCAACGACTTCTTCCTGGATCACTACATCAATCCCACTGGTGATAATGAAGATTTCAGCATGCCTTCTCCTGAAACATTGAGTAAGAGTTAGCTGCTAAAAATATAACGCATGGATCCATTGTTTTTCATCTGATGAGGTCTTCGTATTTCGTACACTATGATTAATTATGTAATGCATATATGTGTGAACAAATCATTGGAATTTAGCTACCATATATTCAATTGCAATTGTTGCAAAATCTGATGAATGTTCTTCATGTGGACACTATTTGTTCAATTCAATATTGTGGCGAATTTGCTTTTTGCATGCCGATTCAAAATGGGATATTTTTGTTTATTTGTTCAATTGAATATTGTGGCGAATTTGCTTTTTGCGTGCTGATTCAAAATGGGATATTTTTGTTTTAACCTGGCAATTGCTCCGCACACGGTTCAATTAAATGAGTGTGTGCGATCCACAACGGAAAGCATACGTCAATCGTAGCGGAACCGTCGGTGATACACAGCAGATCACAAATGATTTTCTGCGCTACTACATGTGCGTAGGGTCTCCGGAACCCTTTGTGATATCGCGTTATCGCACACGGGAACTAGGAGTAAACCGTGCTAAATGCAAAATACAATCCCAGTCGTAATTTTTCAGGAAACATGTGGGATCCCAAACGAAAAGCACACGTCACTCTTGCGGCAACCGTCGGTGATACTCAACAAATCACAAACGGTCTGCAGTAGTTGTATGTGTGCGAAGGGGCTCCTGAACCGTTTGTCATAAAACATTATCGCAGACGGTAATTGTTGGCAAACGTGTGTGATGGAGTTTAGCATGGCAAACGGGTTACGCAGAAAACTCATGTGCGATGGGGCACAAATCGTGCATAGTTCATATGTTGGCTCGTGTGCCTTACATACTGTTTCCCAAAAGGTTCATTACGACAGACCGCATGGTTTCACTGCGTCATTAGAAATGCTTAATCACCAATACCACACGTGCGAAAAAATTTAGTGTGTGCTGGATGGCACACGATTACATTTTGGAAGGCTTCTGGTCACTGCTCCATACCCCCAACAGTTTCTGGGTCGTGTGGCAAGGACACCCTATCGCACACACTCACTTGGCGACGGTCCCAAATGCCGTCGTGGAAAGGGGTTAAAAATTGTTTGTATAGCACTGACGCGTACCAGTGATGATCGAATCCCCCTCCAGTAGGATGCCTGAAAAGGCCCCAAGATGGGATCTCAAGGGAACAAAAGGGTGCGGCAGCGTAAAAGTATTTTCGTGGACTCTAATAACCCACAAGTATAAGGGATCAATTGTAGCCTCTTTCGATAAGTAAGAGTGTCGAACCCAATGAGGAGCTAAAGGTAGAACAAATATTCCCTCAAGTTCTATCGACCACCGATACAACTCTACGCACGCTTGACGTTCGCTTTACCTAGAACAAGTATGAAACTAGAAGTACTTTGTAGGTGTTTTTGGATAGGTTTGCAAGAATATAAAGAGAGCGTAAATAAAAAGTAGGGGCTGTTTAGATAAAGACACAACTAAGTTAGTCTCAGTAAAGAGATTTTTGTTACGAGAAACTTATTTGTCCCTAGGCAATCGATAACTAGACCGGTAATCATTATTGCAATTTTTTATGAGGGAGAGGCATAAGCTAACATACTTTCTCTACTTGGATCATATGCACTTATGATTGGAACTCTAGCAAGCATCTGCAACTACTAAAGATCATTAAGGTAAAACCCAACCATAGCATTAAAGTATCAAGTCCTCTTTATCCCATACGCAACAACTCCCTTACTCGGGTTTGTGTTTCAGTCACTCATGCAACCCACTATAAGCGAATCATGAACGTATTGCAACACCCTACAACGGGGATCCCTCACGCTTGCACGACACGGAGAGCACCATAGGACATCACCAATAATAAAACATGCAACTCAAACCAATCTTGATCATCAAATAGCCCATAGGACAAAACGGATCTACTCAAACATCATAGGATAGCCATACATCATTGGGAAAAAATATATAGCGTTGAGCATCATGTTTAAGTAGAAATTACAGCGGGTAAGAGAGAGGTTACACCACTGCATAGAGGGGGGAAGAGTTGGTGATGATGGCGGTGAAGTTGTTGGTGAAGATCGTGGTGATGATGGTGGGCCCCGGTGGCACTCCGGCGCCACCGGAAGCGAGGGGGAGAGAGCCCCCTTCTTCTTATTCTTCTTCCTTGACCTCCTCCCTAGATGGGAGAAGGGTTTCCCCTCTGGTCCATGGCCTCCATGGCACGGGAGGGGCGAGAGCCCCTCCGAGATTGGATATGTCTCTCTCTGTTTCTGCATTCTCATATTCTACCCCTTCACCGTTTTATATATTCCCGGAGATCCGTAACTCCGATTGGGATAAAATTTTAACACGATCTCTATCCGGATATTAGCTTTCTTGCGGCGAAAGAAGGGCATCAACCGCCTTACGGGGTGGCCACAAGGGTCAGGGGCGCGCCTGCCCCCCTAGGGCGCGCCCCCTGCCTCGTGGCGCCCTCGGGCATCGTCTCGCGTGGATTTTTATTCCCCAAAATCATATATATTCCAAAAAAAATCTCCATCAGTTTTTATCCCGTTTGGACTCTGTTTGATATGGATATTCTACGAAACAAAAAACATGCAACAAACAGGAACTGGCACTGGGCACTGGATCAATATGTTAGTCCCAAAAATAGTATAAAAAGTTGCCAAAAGTGTATGAAAGTTGTAGAACATTGGCATGGAACAATCAAAAATTATAGATACGACGGAGACGTATTAGACTCCTCTGAGGGTTTTGGAATATATGTGAATATATAGGATGAAGGGCTAGGTCAAGGGATCCCCGAGGGGGCCAGAAGGTAGGGGACGCCCCCCCCACCTAGGGCGCGCCCTCCACCCTTGCTGCCGCCTCATGGCTCTCCTGGCTGGACTCCAAGTCCTCTGGGTGTCTTTTGGTCCAAGAAAAACCATCATGAAGTTTTATTCCGTTTGGACTCCGTGTGGTATTCCTTTTCTGTGAAACTCAAAAACAAGGAAAAAACAGAAACTTGCACTGGGCTCTAGGTTAATAAGTTAGTCCCAAAAATAATATAAAATATCATAATAATGCATATAAAACATCCAAAAGAGATAATATAATAGCATGGAACAATAAAAAATTATAGATATGTTGGAGACGTATCAAGGTGATACTTGAATGAGTATCCTATGGTGTGGACATCTCGTGGTGTTTATCAGTTCTAAAAGGGGTTATGAACTCTGAATCAAGACCAACAGTCTTGTCAGAAATCAAAGAAGTTGGAACAATATAGTTCTTATGACTATCATCTGCATTTGTATTGACATCTATATCTACACCAATCTTAGAAGCTACAGAGATGAAGGAATGATTATTGAAATTAGAGAAGTAGGGGGCATGGCTAGTGATCTTACTTTGTTCTTTGAAGACCTCCATGTTTTGTACTTCCTTAAACTACTGAGCCTTCCGAAGGATGGTTATGTTGTCTCCAGCATGCCTAAAGCTCATTCTAGAGGCTTGCACTGGTCCCCATCTCTCTCTTTTGCCAATGATATTTGCAGAGAGGTCTAGGAACTCAGCTTCATAAGGAGGCTAGATCTCTCCCTCTGCTCCATCTTTGACATTTGCGGAGTGGTTTCCTGGTGCTCTTCACTTGTTCCATTCCATTCTTCCTCAGAGCCAAATTCCTCATCAGCCCAACCTTCCATCTTCCTAAGCAGGTCAAACCCATTTTGCATATTTCCAAATTCCCCTAGGAGAAAGTCTAGGGGTTTTGGTTTGGTGTTCTGCAGGTTCTCTGGGCCCTGGTTCTTGAGCAAGGCTGTGGGAGTTGGAGGTACTAACTCATCTTGGCAATGGTGTTTTGTGGGGGTTTTGGTGTGGTTTCCACCCCCAGAACCATTGCTGTTTTCTTTTTTAGCATTAGCATTTTTGAGTCTTGTGAAGAACATTTGCTCCAGAAGAAGGGTCATTTGCTGTCCCAGGGTCCTTGGCCACTTGGTTAGTAGCAATTGGAGTCTTTTTATGTCTCAACACTTCCCTCAGCAACTGGTGTCTCTACTTCTACCTGAATTCTATATAGCTGTCCATGGATACCAAACACTCTTTCTCTTGGGATTTTGGAGTAATCCTTACAGGAAATCTTGACTCTAACTATCTCATAGAAGCTCTGGAAGTTGTATTGCCAATCCACATCTAACAGCACACCAAAGGTGGAGGTGATTTGATCCAATAGGGACCACTCACACCACTTTGGATTTAGTTTCGTGAGTTTAAGCCACACTTCCTGAAGATCATCCTCAGCAGTCACATTTCCAAGCCAAACATCCACCTTGACAATGGTATTCTCTTTTATTAGACCAAAACAGGGGTACCCAGTCACCTGTTCAACATTTATCTCAGGAGGAAAATTGACCAGGAATGTCTACTCATCTAAGGCATTGGTGGGTCGTGGGTGCGTCAGGCTGCAAGTGAAAGTGGGATTAAGTGGGACTAATTAGCCCATCCCACTTAATTTACTTTAGTGGGTGCCCATTGGAAAGAAAATAATAATAATCGGGCTAACCCACCTATCCCGTTGGGAGCCCACCTTTGTCCTGTTAATTAGAGATCGACCCTGGTGGGTCGTGCCCCAAGGAGCAGAGAAGAGGACGGTGCCGCAGCTTGGTCCGGCCGTCGCCAGTCCGCCATCGCACCCCTGCTTCTTCCTCCTCCCACCGCGCCACCGCCGGCGGCCTCCTCATCACCGAGGCCACTCGCGTTGCGTCGGCGCTGCAGGACGAGGAGCCATCGCTGTTCAGGAACATGCCAGGGATCTAGGCGTCGTGAAGCTCGTAATGGACGCCGTGCACGCCGAGGGCGCTGTCTTCTTCTGCTAGCTCCAAGACGCCGGGGCCGTCGTCAGCGATGCCATCCGGCAAAGGCATTAGGTGAGCCCCCAGGTGAGCTTTGAGGGCCGCCGCGAGGAACTCACGTCGCCGAGGAGGGTGGCGGCCGAGGACGCGCCCGACATCATCGACGCGTTCAGACGCGTCGCCAGGAACACCACCGATGTCGATGCGTGCGCGGGAGGTCGTTGTTACAATTTTCTTCAAGTGAAGGAGCCCAGCTTCCCTGTTTCATTTCTAAAATCAGATATCAACCTTACTGTGCCATGGCAGGCTTCGACGATGGCGAGCTCCAACCCATCAATGGTTATTTCGTCGACGACGACGGCGGCCCGGAGAGGCGGTGCTGGGTCGCACCGGAGGTGGTGGATGCATGCTGCTTTGAATGTGTTTTCAGATGTGACCATGTTGCTCTGTACTGGCGTACTGCTGTTCAGTAAACTGCTCTGATTTGTTAAGTGAGAATCCCATTTATTCCCACTTAAGCTATGTTTATTTCGGTGGGATGCTCACTTTTTCAACACCAAACTGTATTAGGACTAGGTGGATTGTGGTGGGACTTCCATCTATAGTCCCACCTGCAGCCTGATGGGTGCGTGTTCATGTATTTGGTCCTTGTGTTGGAGTTGCATGATGAAACATAGATAGAACCGGCGTGGTAGGTTGGAGCCTCGGAGGATACCACGTCAGTTTCGTGGCCTCCTCCTCCATCCCGTGACGTGCCACCCACAATCATATGCTAACCTGACGCCGTCAACTTCTATAGTGTTAAAAACAGATAATGTCGTTACCAGAAAGACCAGGCCCACAGACCACCCCTACGGTCACGAATCTCAACGCATCATTGACCGGCTTGCATACGCCCAAGTCCATACACCGCGTGCACAGCCGCGATATCTCCGCGACACCGCCGCACGACTAGCCTCGTCGTCACTGTAAAGCTTAGATAAAGTCCGGTAGGTCGCGGCAGCGCTCTCAACTCCATCGCCTTCCTCCGATTCCGGCGATCCAGACCGAATCCGGCCGATTCGAGGCGGACTGGGGGTTCGGGTTCGGGGCGGGGAAGAGGGGAGGAGGGGGAGATGGACCAGGTGCTGAACAAGGTGGGGAGCTACTGGTTCAGCAAGAGGGCCAGCAAGGAGATCGACTCCATCGGCGACGACCTCAACGTACGCCCTCCAATCCCTGGTCTGCATTGCGCTTACACTAGGAAGGTCTCCGCCGTCTGCGCCGACGCCTAGTCGCTAAATCGAGGATAAGCTAGACTAAATCGAGGATTATTCGCCTGGGTTTGCCACGAGATCCGAGATGTCCAGGAGGATGGATAATTTCGATTTGTGCATCGTATTAGATTAATCCGTTTCCTTGCGCCGCGGAGATATGATTCCATCTTTGTCTTTCCAGGGTTTTCAGCTGGGAGATTGCTTCTAGATCTAAGTAATGTATTTATTGTGTCATAATTCTCCAACCAGTGTTGAAGTTCCTTGGTAATTGACTCAACTAGATTGGGTTTACAGGGAAAGATGTGATTTAGCATGAGCCTTGTAGTAAGCAGAGTCTACCTGTAACCTCGCATGGGTAATCGATTTATCATTTATGTTAGGCTGTAATAGTGCGTGAATATGCATTCGCCTATTCGATCTATCTCATGCTATTTAAATGTTTCCAGTACTAATGTAGACAGGATAGTATGTGCAAATCTTGAATGTGCACATCGTCTCTCTCCACTTTATCTTGTGGGTCATACTAAAGATGTTTAGCTCGATGTTTCTTTGCTACATGTGTATTTAAACTTGTAGTATTTATGATAAGAAGAATGTCCATGGTTTCCTTCATAGAGTTACAAATCTGATTGACACAACAGAGGAAATTCTTAACCACTTTCCTATAGCATAAGTATAACTAAAGAACCAATAAATAATTATTGTTTCCAGCTCATGCTACTGGGTTAGGCAACCTCACATTCAGATTCCTGAAACTCTGACATGATTGTTACGACTTTTGACTTGAGGAATAATGCATGAAAGACACGCAAAACAATGCTACTTTTTATTGGAATCTAAGCTAATGAATCGTTAGAAATGAGTTCATATACCTGTACGAACATCACCTCTGAAAGTGTGTCAGGCTATTTTGGTCCAGTGCGTCCTACCAAATACACATGTCCACAGCGATGCACATGAGTGATAATACTAGTTATCTCTGTTATGTTCTGCTGTTAGCTTTGTAGCATTGGAAGATTTTTATTTTACAGTAATTTATCTTACTTAAATGTGTTTTCAGTATCAATATGAATGTACTATGTGAAGCATCTCCCACTGTTTTGATGATTTACGTTGTATTTCCAGACCCTGCTTATAGGAAAGCCAAAGCTCTATATGCATTTCCAGCTTCTAACATAACATTATGTACATTTTGAATCCAGTCGGTCTCTTCCAGTATTGGCGGGGGAGCTAAATGGATGGTGAACAAGATCAAAGGTATGCCATGTCTACTCTGTATTTTCTAATGGCAAACTATGTTGTAGCAAATACCAAATATCCATACGATATTACCTATATGGTATACTGCTGGTACAACACTCCAGCAGTATTTAAAAGTTTACTATTATAAGTATGGCACAATATACTTCTTAGTGTATAAATTTTTATGAAGCTCATTAGCTGATGCACATCGATATCTAGTATTGATAGAAAATAGCAATGCTTGTTTACACTTCATAACTAAATGGGGCAGCCTGGTGCTATGTTACATGGTACGGGGATACGAATACGGGGATACGGGTACGGCGATACGGGAAAACGGCATTTTCTGAAAATAGACTTACGGGGATACGGCGAGTATATGTACAAATGCGCAAATAATTCAGTGGTTCAAGCAGCCGCACACAACAGTAGTTTAGTACTGAATAATTAAATAAAACATGGAATAGAAATATGAAGTAAATGTGCTAACTTGAAGGCCAAGGCGTCAAGCTTCAGATGATTCATCTCCTACCATCTCTTGCTCAAATATTGGCTGCGGCTTCACGATCTTCCTCGTGAAGTTGCTCGAGGACAGGATGAGCAATCTTGTTACATATCTTCACACCAGAACTTGAAATCTTCAAAAGATGTGCTCTCACTCTTGAATAACTCCCTAGGAAAACCTCATCACAAAAGTGGCATTTAAATCTTGAAATTCCTCCACGACCAGAGTCACCACCAGCAGTGTTGTATCTTGTAACATGAACCCACAGGGGATATTTAGGATTGGTATGCTGGTTCTCCTCAGCGGCGTTACTCCCAGAACGACAAATAGAGCATGGACAGATCGACATAGACGCCATTCCCTAATGCTGCGGCACTGCCGGCGGCCCAAAAGAGAGATCAGCCCGGCGCTGCGTCTCACTGCCGGCGTCCGGCGGGAGAGATCCGCGAGACGCTGCTTGCTGCCGGCGGCGCGGACAGATCGCAGATGCGATGTGGCAACTGCCAGGTGACGGCGGCGATACGAATGAGTCGTGCGTGAGGGTTTGTTTTAGCGATCATATGTCCATATGAGGCAGCCCATGTCGGCCTCCTGATGGGCTGTGGTTCAAATCTTTACATCCCTACGTATCCCTGAGGTATCCCTTCGTATCCCAGCCGTTTTGCAATTTTTCCTTTTTTTTTAATTCAGAAAAAGTGGATACTTCGGGATACGTGTATCCCCTGCGTATCCATGCGTATCCCTGTTCTGGCCACGTTTTTTGCACCGATACGGCACCTCCCAGCCGTATCCCTGCAACATAGGCCTGGTGCATGTAGCTCCCGCTGGTGCAGGGTCCGGGGAAGGGTCTGACCACTTTGGGTCTATTGTACGCAACCTTTCCCTGCATTTCTGCAAGAGGCTGTTTCCAGGACTCGAACCCGTGACCTCTTGGTCACAATGCAACAGCTTTACCGCTGCGCCAAGGCTCCCCTTCCACTTCACATCTAAATGGGACTTCTTAAAATTGTGATTTATGTCTGGTTGTGGTTTATTTACATTTTTGATATTTCTGATGGCTGTGTGTTAGTGATATTGAGCAATGGCCATCTATAATTTTAAGGCGCTAACATGTGCTCCCTCCGTTTCAGAATAATAAAAAGATGAATTTTTTAGAGCTGGGCACACAAATTTAGTGTTGGTGACGTGTCTATATGGCCCATCTCTTTTTCCTCACAAAGTCATTAAGTTCTCCTTTTCCTCCACAAAGCAAGGCCTTGCAAGCACACTCTTTTTTATGACACTTTTTAAGGGCAAGTAGGAAGACATTGACTAAAATTGCATTGGAACTTTGGAAGTGTAGGACAGTTATTTTGACAAAACTTGGAGAGGCTAAACGGACGTCTATTTTGAAACGAGGGAGCAAGAGGAAACCAAGACATACTCAGATAATTGAAAATATATCACTTACCAGTTATGCACCACCTTTTTAGGGATAAAAAATAATAGCAGATTGTTCATTTTATTGGAGTAAATCTGGAAGGGGCGGCATTTGTTAGTTTTTGGAGCAGTACAAGGTTTTGACGAGTGAATGCCTTGCAGGAAAATATCCACTCATATTTCATATGCCATGTGGTCTAGTACCCAGTTAATGCTGGTTCCCTTTATGTGATAACCAAAAATGTGGGTTTAATTGTATTAACTAGAAACAAAGCAGTATCATGATGATGTATTCTTGAATACCAAAGGCATGTCAGAATCATCCCGAAACTCTGATGAGTTTATGCTCTTATCGGCAACCCTAGTTGTTGTATTATTTTGTTTGCTTTAATGATCATCAATTTCAGGTGACATCTTTTGATTGGCCAAAATGTCAGTTTTGGTAACCATGAGTCACATCTATGTAAAGTAATGTTAGTAAGGGTCCATCTGCATTGCGAGCAAGGCGTTACATGAGAGATTACCTTGAGGGTCATGTTCATGATCTTACTATGTCTCCCCATCTTTTTATAGACATAGCCACTTGTTTTGTTCCTTTCTCTCTGTCTGATTGTCTTGCAACAAAAATTGCTTCTGAAGCAAGCAAAATAGGCAAAAGCTTTGGCATGTTGAGAAGGCTGAAATTTCCAATGTTTACTGATCTTTTTCTTCAAAAACACGTTTGCTGACCTGAGTACAACGTGTCTTGGTCACAGGGAAGCTGCAGAAAGCATTACCAGATCTTCTCAAAGAATATGACATGCCAGCAGGCCTCTTCCCACGGGACACAACTAATTACGAGTTCAATGAAGAGACAAAGAAGCTGACAGTGTACATCCCGTCAGCTTGTGACGTCGGGTACAAGGACTCATCGGTGGTGCGGTTCTTCACCTGTGTGACCGGCTACCTCGAGAAGGGAAAGCTTTCTGACATCGAGGGCATGAAGACCAAGGTGCTTGTATGGACCAAGGTGACCTCCATCAAGACCGAGGGCTCAAAGGTCCATTTCACTGCCGGCATGAAGAAGACCCGCAGCCGCGATGCGTATGAGGTTGTCAGAGATGGCATCATCATAGACAAGTTCTAGAGCATACCTGTACCTGGGCTGGCAGGTGCAATGTAATTACTTAGATATGCTACATTGGAATCTGTTGTGCTATCGGATCGGCCTATTAATCAACTGTGTTGCTCAAATCTCCCATCCATGACTTTCTCTATATCTTGACAATGTGTGCTTGTTTTGCTGTCATCCTGATTCTTACACCAGACCAGAAAGGGCGACCGGACCGGGGCGCCATGTTGTATCCAGTTTTTAGTTTTGAATTCCTCTTGATCTTTGGGTGTGATGTGGCCTGTAAACGCCATCAAGTTTGGATGCAGGTGGCAATGCAGGAAATGGAGAGAAAAATAGATTATGGGTGTGATTTTTGCTTGTTTTCTGGGGGAGGGCTTCATCGACCTCAAACCGTGCTTGTGCTCTAGTCTCTACATTTTTGCTTGTTATCTGATTGAGGCTTTGCCCAACACATTGCATCCTTGTACGTTTTGTTTGTTGCTTTTTGGCCCGGTAGATGACTTTGTTAATTCAAAGTTGGTTCGTTGTAATTTTATTTTGGGCGGTAGATGACTTTGTTAATTTAAAAGTAGGACCTTGAGCCTTAGTTCTACTCTGCGTTCGGAATTACTTGTCTCGGAAATGGATGTATCTAGAACTAAAATACGTTTAGATACATTCATTTTTGTGACAAGTAATTCCGAACGGAGGGAGTAGTAGAAAATAAAACAAACAAATGCATATTATAACAGATCATAAACGCAAAATACTATGAACTGCCTAAACCTAGAGTTTGCAAACAGGAAAATGTCAGAAATGCGCACCAATGCGCAGCTGTTATGATTTGCATATTGCATACTCCCTCCGTCCGGAAATACTTGTCATCAAAATGGATAAAAGTGGCTGCATCTAGACGTATTTTAGTTCTGGATACATCTCTTTTTATCCATTTTGATGACAAGTATTTTCGGACGGAGGGAGTATTTGCAAAGCTTAGAACACACTCCCCTCTCTTTTCGCCTCCTCCTGATATCCACCCATCATCTGTACCAAAGCCAGATCGAGGCCGCCGCTTCTCTTTCTCAGCCCTAATGATAGGAACTGAGATCAATTCGAGCGCAAGCACACAAGATAATCAAGAGAACCGGGGAATCAAAGGAGTGATTGGGTTTTAGATACCCCGAATCATGTCACACATACAAGTTCTCTTGGACCGAGCTAATTCTACCAAGTAGCTAGGGTTCTAGAGCTAGTTACAATATTTGAAGAAAAAAATGATGCCCGATCCACGGCAGGAAATGACCCACGGCAGTTAACTGAAGGGCAGTGAACAAGCTTCAGTTATTAACTGTTAAATTTGTCGGACGGTAAACAGGAGAGCTGAGCGTCAACGTGAGCCGTTCGTTGATCTGGCGAGCTTCAATCGTAGCCATCCATCGAATCGTTGTACTTTTCCTGAGCTTGTTTCTTCAGTCCGTGTCTCGCTGTCGATTTCTTCAGTTATCTTCAGGTTCAGATTAGCAGGGTCCTGAGCCTGACACCGAGTCCTCCTCGATCGACCGTCTCCTACCTGGACTGGAGTGGACTCTCCTTCACGTCGCATTGCCGGAGAAGACCCACTCCGCCGGGACGCCGGATTCCTCCTCCCTATCAACTCGGGCTATACAACTCCGACACCAACCCCCTACTCCAGGAACAGGGAGAAAGATGCTATAAAGGGTCAGCCGATCTCCTCAACTTCCTCCTCACATCGCACAGCGAGATCAAGGATCCAAGGATCGTTTACCCACTTTCCCAAGGAAAACAACTGAATCCAATCGAGACAAACGCGCGTCCCATCCCATGGCGAGCCAGGGCGACGCGAGCGGGAAGAAAGACTACTCCACGGCGATCCTGGAGAGGAAGAAGTCGCCGAACCGGCTGGTGGTCGACGAGGCGACCAACGACGAGAACTCCACCGTCGCCCTGCACCCGGACACCATGGACAGCCTCGAGCTCTTCCACGGCGACATCGTCCTGCTCAAGGGCAAGAAGCGAAAGGACACGATCTGCATTCTACTCCCAGAAGACACGTGCGACAAGACCAAGGTCCGGATGAACAAGGTCGTCCGGAAGAACCTAAGGGTCCGGCTCGGCGACGTCGTCTCCGTCCATCAGTGCCCGGACGTCAAGTACGGGAAGCGCGTGCACGTACTCCCCGTTGACGACACCGTCGAGGGGATCGCCGGAAACCTGTTTCGACGCCTTCCTGAGACCCTACTTCCTCGAGGCCTATCGTCCCCTCAGGAAAGGAGACCTGTTCCTGGTGAGGGGCGGCATGACGAGCGTGGAGTTCAAGGTTGTGGAGACCGACCCTGCCGAGTACTGCATCGTCGCCTCTGACACGGAGATATTCTGTGACGGCGAGCCTGACAAGCGGGAGGATGAGGAGAGTCTCGACGACGTCGGCTACGACGATGTCGGTGGAGTCAGGAAGCAGATGGCCCAGATCAGAGAGCTGGTTGAGCTCCCGCTGCGCCACCCCAGCTGTTCAAGTGCATCGGTGTGAAGCCTCCAAAGGGTATCTTGCTGTATGGGCCACCTGGGACCGGCAAGACCCTCATTGCCAGAGCTGTGGCTAATGAAACAGGCGCCTTCTTCTTCCTGATCAATGGCCCGGAGATCATGTCGAAGATGGCCGGAGAGAGCGAGAGCAACCTCAGGAAGGCGTTTGAAGAGGCCGAGAAGAATGCGCCGGCCATCATCTTCATCGACGAGATCGATTCCGTAGCCCCAAAGAGAGACAAGACCAATGGAGAGGTCGAAAGGCGTATTGTCTCGCAGCTGCTCACTCTCATGGATGGGCTCAAGTCCCGCTCACATGTTATTGTCATGGGTGCTACCAACCGCCCGAACAGCATCGACCCTGCTCTCAGAAGGTTTGGCAGGTTTGACCGGGAGATCGACATTGGAGTCCCCGATGAAGTTGGGCGGCTTGAGGTTCTCCGGATTCACACCAAAAACATGAAGCTGGCTGAAGATGTTGAGCTGGAGCATGTCTCGAGGGACACTCATGGGTATGTCGGCGCTGATCTCGCCGCCCTATGTACCGAGGCTGCTCTTCAGTGCATTCGCGAGAAGATGGATGTTATCGACCTCGAGGATGACACCATTGATGCTGAGATACCGAATTCTATGGCTGTCACCAACGACCACTTCAAGATTGCACTGGGGACAAGCAACCCTTCCGCCCTTCGTGAAACTGTCGTGGAAGTTCCAAATGTCTCTTGGGAAGATGTTGGCGGTCTGGAGGGTGTCAAAAGGGAGCTGCAGGAGACCGTCCAGTATCCGGTGGAGTACCCAGAGAAGTTTGAGAAGTTTGGCATGTCTCACTCCAAAGATGTTCTGTTCTATGGCCCTCCGGGCTGCGGCAAGACCTTGTTGGCCAAGGCGATGCTAACGAGTGCCAGGCTAACTTCATCAGCATCAAAGGACCGGAGCTGCTTACCATGTGGTTTGGTGAGAGCGAGGCCAATGTGCGTGAGATTTTCGATAAGGCAAGGCAGTCGGCACCATGTGTCCTCTTTTTCGATGAGCTCGACTCGATTGCCACCCAGAGAGGAAACAGTGTCGGCGATGCCGGAGGCGCCGCTGATAGAGTGCTGAATCAGCTTCTTACCGAAATGGACGGAATGAATGCCAAGAAAACCGTGTTCATTATCGGTGCCACCAACAGGCCAGACATCATAGACCCAGCCTTGCTTAGGCCTGGGCGCCTTGATCAGCTCATTTACATTCCTCTGCCTGATGTCGAATCAAGGCTCCAGATCTTCAGGGCCTGCCTTAGGAAGTCTCCTGTGGCCAAGGACGTTGACCTGAATGCACTCGCCAAATACACGCAAGGGTTCAGCGGCGCAGACATCACGGAGATCTGTCAGCGTGCGTGCAAATACGCCATCAGAGAGAACATTGAGAAGGACATGGAAAAGGAGAGGCGGCTGAAGGAAAATCCTGAAGCCATGGAGGAAGACGAGGTGGACGAGATCAAGGCTGCTCACTTCGAGGAGAGCATGAGGTATGCACGCCGGAGTGTGAGCGATGCTGATATTCGCAAATACCAGGCCTTTGCTCAGACGCTGCAGCAGTCCCGTGGTTTCGGTACCGAGTTCCGGTTCGTTGATCAGCCGGCGGCAGGCACTACCGCTGCGACAGATCCTTTCGCATCCTCTACCACGGCAGCTGAAGAAGATGATTTGTACAGTTAAATTATCTGTTGTCTCTTGAACTTACTGTATTATATTAGGAGTGTGCATCTGTAAGACATAGGAAGATCAAGGCAGCTGAAGAAGATGATTTGTACAGTTAAATTGTCTGTTGTCTCTTGAACTTACTGTATTATATTAGGAGTATGCATCTGTAAGACATAGGAAGATCATGTAATCATATTTTTACGTGCGGTGTTGTGATGTATATATATATGCTGAAGTTTGAAGATTGTATCCTCCACCTAAAAGAAAGAAAAAAAACATTTCCTCTCGTCTCCTATTCCAGTCTGTGTGACAAGGATATATCCATTGGCCTGTGGTTCTCTTGTTCTGTACAGGCCCCAGCAAAGGGTAATAGCAATTTAGCATTATATGTGATGCCATTTTTTTCTTTGAAATGTACTAATTCGATTCCTTTTGGTATCTAATAAACCTTCTGTCATATAATGCTAAATAAACCTTCTATCATACTGTACATTTTGTTGTTGCAATGAGTACCTCTACTGAGAAAATACCCCAGCCTCTCCAGAATGATGACAAATTAGTTCAGCATTACCTGAAAGTCTCTACAATGCACGAATATCAAATTTTTGGATTCTCTAACAAAGTAACCGAAATAATTTGCAAGGGAGTAGATTATTCATGTTGATATTAATTAGTTAGTTATTCACATAAGATCCTTTGGCATCTGCTGTCGTGTCAGCAGAAGAAGACGATGATTTATACTACAGTTGAATTTTCTGTTGTGCCATGAACTTACTCTTAAGAAACACAAACCTTTGATGTCCTACTGTCTAGTGTCCACGAGTCGAGTCCAATCAGTGTGCCAGGTATTGGCATGTGGTAATTGTTGTCCCTGTAGATAGTACCTTTGCTGCTCCCTTAGATGCTCAGTATTGGCCTGTTTACTCCGATCCAGGTATTGGCCATGCTCTCAAGCTTTAACTTGGGAAGAAACTTTACCCCAGCTGTGATGGATTTTTGGTATGAGGTAGAGCAGATTGCCTCCAGCATTAACAAGGTCAATGGCATGGCTGCCCAGAAATATCTGGCAATATACCGACAGCGGATTTACTCAACCAACTCACTCTAGAAAATTATTAAATATATGCTCCTTCAGAAGTTGAGATTTCCCTCTGGCTAGTAAGTGGTACCTCATGGCAAAATGATGACCATGGACAATCTGAGAAGGGGAAACATGAATAAAGCAGAGGATCATGTCTTCTATTCAGAAACTGAAACTGTGCATCTATCACCTACAAACCTTTTCCTATTTCTGTCGTTCCTCCGTTCCTACGGCTTTTTATCTTCTATTCCGAACAGGGCCTTAGATATGTTTTCTCCGCTAGCTTACATTCAAATCGTTGTGCTATATGATCGGCCTATTAACCAACTGTGTTGCTGAAAACTCCCATCCATGACTTTTTCTGTATCTCCACAATTTAGTGCTTGTTTTGCTGTCATCCTGAATCTTCCACCAGACCAGAAAGGGTGACCGGACCGGGGCGCCATGTTCTATCCAGTTTTTAGTTTGAATTCCTCTAGATCTTGGGTGTGATGTGGCCTGTAAAGGTCATCAAGTTTGGATGCAAGTGGCAATGCAGGAAATGGAGAGAAAAATAGACTATGGGTGTGATTTTTGCTTGTTTTCTGGCGGAGGGCTTTCATCGACCTCAAGCAGTGCTCGTGCTTTAATCTCTACATTTTTGCTTGTTATCTGATTGATGCTTTGCACAACACATTGTATCCTTGTCCGTTTTATTTGTTGCTTTTTAAGTCGTTGAAATTTTATTTTGGCCGGTAGATGACTTTGTTAATTCAAAGTTGGATCTTGAACCTTAGTTCTAGTAGAAAATAAAAAAACAAATGCATATTACAACAGATAATAAACACAAAATACTATGAACTGCCTAGACCTATAGAGTTTGCAAACAGGAAAATGTCAAAGTGCGCACCGTCACGCACACAACCATTATGATTTGCATATTTGCAAAGCTCAGAGCGCACTCCTCTCTCTTTTCGCCTCCTACTGCTACCCACCCATCATCTGTACCGAAGCCAGATCGAGGCCGCCGCTTCTCTTTCTCAGCCCTAGTGATAGGAACCGAGATCTTGAGCGCAAGCACACAAGATAATCAAGAGAACTGAGGAATCAGAGGAGCTTTTGTATCACTCCCTTTGTCCATCCTCCTCTGGCGCTCCCGCGGGCAGCAGGGGAGGAACCCTAGCCGCCGCCCGCCTCTCCTCCTCCCCCTCCCGCTGGCGCCAGAGGGGGCCGGCGCCGGTGGCGGCGGGGTCTTCTCACCTCCTCGCTCATCAGGGGCTGGCGCGGGCCGGCGATGGTGGGCCAGGGAGCTGCGGTGCACGGGACGCGGCGGCGCGGTGGTGGTGGTTCGTGCTGGTGGTGGCGCCGGCGGCGGTGTGGGCTTCGGCCGACCTTGCGTGCGGCGGCCGTTGGCGGCGAGGGTGGTGGCGCTGGCTTGGGGCTGCCCCTCGGGGTCCCGACGTGGATGTGGGCTGCCACGGCGTGGTGGTGGCCCATGGCGGTGGTCTGGGTCGTTTCACGGCGGCGGCTGGACTTCTTCGGCGTCTGCCTGTCGGTGAGCACCCTTATCGACCTTCGATTCATCTCCCTGTCGCTTGGGCGTTACCTTCATCGGAGGGTTGGTCCTCTCCCAGCTGCGGCCCATCACTCGTCTCGCGCCCGGCAACAGGACCGAGCTTGTCTCGCACCCGGCAGCAGGACTGGACTCGTCTCGCGCCCGGCAGCAGGACCGAGCTCGTCTCGCGCCCGGCTGCAGGACCTGACTCGTCTCGCGCCCGACAGCAGGACCTGACTCATCTCGCGCCCGGCGGCAGGACGAGTCGATGGTGGCCAGTTTTGGCCGGCCTATTGGGCCTCGACGTTGGAGAATGCTCAGGGGTGCGAAAGGCGGTTCCTTTTCACTCGTCTCTTTGGTTGGGGTAGCGGTGGGTGGCGGGTGAGGTGGCATCGAGGTGCTGGATGCCGGGGCGGCGGCCCTGGTGGTGGTGTCGCGGTGCTCATGGGCAAAGCCCATGGCTTGGTGCTGCCTGGCGGCCATGGCCGTGTGGGCGGCGTGGTAGTCAGGGTGTGACGTTCGGTGGTGGTGAATATTAGTCGGGGTGAAAATCTATTCTATCTTCGGACGGACCAGTGGTGGCGAAGTTCGTTCCCTTCTTGAAGGCATCGTCGCGGCTCTCAGTTCCCGTCGTGTTGCTCCAGGGGAAACCCCGACCCTTGGATCGGGCGGTGGCGGCGCTTCGGTGTCGTAACCTTCCTGTAGGCACCGCCTTGGAGCCCATGGTTCGTCGTATGTAGCTTCTTCTCTTCATGGTGGCGTGTTCACGGTTGAGGCCCCCGGTTGCTCTTGTAGTGCTAGGGATGGTGTTGCTACGTTCAGCGCCTTTGTATCCTGCCTTGGGTGTGTGCATGTGTTCTGGTGGTGTGCGTTGTACCGAGTTGTTGATGATCTTTGCTTTATATATAAAGCGGGGCGAAAGACTTTTTCGGTAATCATGTCACACATACAAGTTCTCTTGGACCGATCTAATTCTACCAAGTAGCTAGGGTTCTAATTCCCAAGGAAGACAGTCCTGATAACCTAGGTAGACATGTTGGGGAACGCAGTAATTTCAAAAATTTTCCTACGCACACGCAAGATCATGGTGATGCATAGCAACGAGAGGGGAGAGTGTTGTCTACGTACCTACGCAGACCGACTGCGGAAGCGTTGACGCAACGTAGAGGAAGTAGTCGTACGTCTTCCCGATCCGACCGATCCAAGCACCGTTACTCCGGCACCTCCGAGTTCTTAGCACACGTACAGCTCGATGACGATCCCCGGGCTCCGATCCAACAAAGCGTCAGGGAGGAGTTCCGTCAGCACGACGGCGAGGTAACGATCTTGATGTTCTACCGTCGCAGGGCTTCGCCTAAGCACCGCTACAATATGATTGAGGTGGAATATGGTGGCAGGGGGCACCACACACGGCTAAGGAACGATCTCAAGGATCAACTTGTGTGTCTAGAGGTGCCCCCTACCTCCGTATATAAAGGATCCAAGGGGAGGTGCTGGCCGGCCAAGAGGGGCGCGCCAGGAGAGTCCTACTCCCTCTGGGAGTAGGATTCCCCCCCCAATCCTAGTTGGAATAGGACTCCTTGAGGGGGGGGAAGAGAGATAGGGGGCCGACCACCTCTCCTAGTCCTAATAGGACTAGGGAAGGGGGGAGGCGCGCGGCCACCTTGGGCTGCCCCTTTCTCCTTTCCACTAAAGCCCACTAAGGCCCATATAGCTCCCGGGGGATTCCGGTAACCTCCCGGTAATCCGGTAAAATACCGATTTCACCCGAAACACTTCCGATATCCAAACATAGGCATTCAATATATCAATCTTTATGTCTGACCATTTCGAGACTCCTCATCATGTCCGTGATCATATCCGGGACTCCGAACTAACTTCGGTACATCAAAATGCATAAACTCATAATAACTGTCATCGTAACGTTAAGCGTGCGGACCCTACGGTTCGAGAACAATGTAGACATGACCGAGACACGTCTCCAGTCAATAACCAATAGCGGGACCTGGATGCCCATATTGGCTCCTACATATTCTAGAAGATCTTTATCGGTCAGACCGCATAACAACATACGTTGTTCCCTTTGTCATCGGTATGTTACTTGCCCGAGATTCGATCGTCGGTATCCAATACCTAGTTCAATCTCGTTACCGGCAAGTCTCTTTACTCGTTCCGTAATACATCATCTCGCAACTAACTCATTGGCTGCAATTCTTGCGAGGCTTATGTGATGTGCATTACCGAGAGGGCCCAGAGATACCTCTCCGACAATCGGAGTGACAAATCCTAATCTCGAAATACGCCAACCCAACATCCACCTTTGGAGACACCTGTAGAGCTCCTTTATAATCACCCAGTTACGTTGTGACGTTTGGTAGCACACAAAGTGTTCCTCCGGTAAACGGGAGTTGCATAATCTCATAGTCATAGGAACATGTATAAGTCATGAAGAAAGCAATAGCAACATACTAAACGATCGGGTGCTAAGCTAATGAAATGGGTCATGTCAATCAGATCATTCAACTAATGATGTGACCTCGTTAATCAAATAACAACACCTTGTTCATGGTTAGGAAACATAACCATCTTTGATTAATGAGTTAGTCAAGTAGATGCATACTAATGACACTAAGTTTGTCTATGTATTCACACATGTATTATGTTTCCGGTTAATACAATTCTAGCATGAATAATAAACATTTATCATGATATAAGGAAATAAATAATAACTTTATTATTGCCTCTAGGGCATATTTCCTTCAGTCTCCCACTTGCACTAGAGTCAATAATCTAGATTACACAGTAATGATTCTAACACGCATGGAGCCTTGGTGCTGATCATGTTTTGCTCGTGGAAGAGGCTTAGTCAACGGGTCTGCAACATCCAGATCCGTATGTATCTTGCAAATCTCTATGTCTCCCACCTGGACTAGATCCCGGATGGAATTGAAGCGTCTCTTGATGTGCTTGGTCCTCTTGTGAAATCTGGATTCCTTTGCCAAGGCAATTGCACCAGTATTGTCACAAAAGATTTTCATTGGACCCGATGCACTTGGTATGACACCTAGATCGGATATGAACTCCTTCATTCGCTGCTTCCGAAGCAGCTATGTATTCCGCTTCACATGTAGATCCCGCTACGACGCTTTGTTTAGAACTGCACCAACTGACAGCTCCACCGTTTAATGTAAATACGTATCCGGTTTGCGATTTAGAATCGTCCGGATCAGTGTCAAAGCTCGCATCAACGTAACCTTTTACGATGAGCTCTTTGTCACCTCCATATATGAGAAACATATCCCTAGTCCTTTTCAGGTATTTCAGGATGTTCTTGACCGCTGTCCAGTGATCCACTCCTGGATTACTTTGGTACCTCCCTGCTAAACTTATAGCAAGGCACACATCAGGTCTGGTACACATCATTGCATACATGATAGAGCCTATGGCTGAAGCATAGGGAACATCTTTCATTTTCTCTCTATCTTCTGCAGTGGTCGGGCATTGAGTCTTACTCAACTTCACACCTTATAACACAGGCAAGAACCCTTTCTTTGCTTGATCCATTTTGAACTTCTTCAAAACTTTGTCAAGGTATGTGCTTTGTGAAAGTCCAATTAAGCGTCTTGATCTATCTCTATAGATCTTAATGCCTAATATGTAAGCAGCTTCACCGAGGTCTTTCATTGAAAAACTTTTATTCAAGTATCCCTTTATGCTATCCAGAAATTCTATATCATTTCCAATCAGTAATATGTCATCCACATATAATATCATAAATGCTACAGAGCTCCCACTCACTTTCTTGTAAATACAGGCTTCTCCAAAAGTCTGTATAAAACCAAATGCTTTGATCACACTATCAAAGCGTTTATTCCAACTCCGAGAGGCTTGCACCAGTCCATAAATGGATCGCTGGAGCTTGCACACTTTGTTAGCACCCTTTGGATTGACAAAACCTTCTGGTTGCATCATATACAACTCTTCTTCCAGAAATCCATTCAGGAATGCAGTTTTGACATCCATCTGCCAAATTTCATAATCATAAAATGCGGCAATTGCTAACATGATTCGGACAGACTTAAGCATCGCTACGGGTGAGAAGGTCTCATCGTAGTCAACCCCTTGAACTTGTCGAAAACCTTTTGCGACAAGTCGAGCTTTGTAGACAGTAACATTACCATCAGCGTCAGTCTTCTTCTTGAAGATCCATTTATTCTCAATTGCTTGCCGATCATCGGGCAAGTCAACCAAAGTCCATACTTTGTTCTCATACATGGATCCCATCTCAGATTTCATGGCTTCAAGCCACTTTGCGGAATCTGGGCTCACCATCGCTTCTTTATAGTTCGTAGGTTCATCATGATCTAGCAGCATGATTTCCAGAACAGGATTACCGTACCACTCTGGTGCGGATCTCGCTCTGGTTGATCTACGAGGTTCAGTAGTATCTTGTCCTGAAGTTTCATGATCATCATCATTAGCTTCCTCACTAATTGGTATAGGTGTCGCAGAAACAGTTTTCTGTGATGTACTACTTTCCAATAAGGGAGCAGGTACAGTTACCTCGTCAAGTTCTACTTTCCTCCCACTCACTTCTTTCGAGAGAAACTCCTTCTCTAGAAAGGATCCATTCTTAGCAACGAATGTCTTGCCTTCGGATCTGTGATAGAAGGTGTACCCAACATTCTTCTTTCGGTATCCTATGAAGACACATTTTTCCGATTTGGGTTCGAGCTTATCAGGTTGAAGCTTTTTCACATAAGCATCGCAGCCCCAAACTTTAAGAAACGACAACTTTGGTTTCTTGCCAAACCACAGTTCATAAGGCGTCGTCTCAACGGATTTTGATGGTGCCCTATTTAACGTGAATGCGGCCGTCTCTAAAGCATAACCCCAAAATGATAGCGGTAAATCAGTAAGAGACATCATAGATCGCACTATATCTAGTAAAGTACGATTACGACGTTCGGAAACACCATTGCGCTGTGGTGTTCCGGGTGGCGTGAGTTGCGAAACTACTCCACAATTTTTCAAATGTACACCAAACTCGTAACTCAAATATTCTCCTCCACGATCAGATCGTAGAAACTTTATTTTCCTGTTACGATGATTTTCAACTTCACTCTGAAATTCTTTGAACTTTTCAAATGTTTCAGACTTATGTTTCATTAAGTAGATATACCCATATCTGCTTAAGTCATCTGTGAAGGTGAGAAAATAACGATATCCGCCACGAGCCTCAATATTCATCGGATCACATACATCTGTATGTATGATCTCCAACAAATCTGTTGCTCTCTCCATAGTACCGGAGAACGGTGTTTTAGTCATCTTGCCCATGAGGCACGGTTCGCAAGTACCAAGTGATTCATAATCAAGTGGTTCCAAAAGTCCATCAGTATGGAGTTTCTTCATGCGCTTTATACCGATATGACCTAAACAGCAGTGCCACAAATAAGTTGCACTGTCATTATCAACTCTGTATCTTTTGGCTTCAACATTATGAATATGTGTGTTACTACTATCGAGATTCATCAAAAATAGACCACTTCTCAAAGGTGCATGACCATAAAAGATATTAGTCATATAAATAGAACAACCATTATTCTCTGATTTAAATGAATAACCGTCTCGCATCAAACAAGATCCAGATATAATGTTCATGCTCAACGCTGGCACCAAATAACAATTATTTAGGTCTAATATTAATCCCGAAGGTAGATGTAGAGGTAGTGTGCCGACTGCGATCACACCGGCTTTGGAACCGTTTCCCACGCGCATCGTCACCTCGTCCTTTGCCAGTGTTCGCTTAATCCGTAGTCCCTGTTTCGAGTTGCAAATATTAGCAACAGAACCAGTATCAAATACCCAGGTGCTACTGCGAGCTCTAGTAAGGTACACATCAATAACATGTATATCACATATACCTTTGTTCACCTTGCCATCCTTCTTATCCGCCAAATACTTGGGGCAGTTCCGCTTCCAGTGACCAGTCTGCTTGCAGTAGAAGCACTCAGTTTCAGGCTTAGGTCCAGACTTGGGTTTCTTCTCCTGAGCAGCAACTAGCTTGCCGTTCTTCTTGAAGTTCCCCTTCTTCTTCCCTTTGCCCTTTTTCTTGAAACTAGTGGTCTTGTTAACCATCAACACTTGATGCTCCTTCTTGATTTCTACCTCCGCAGCTTACAGCATTGCGAAGAGCTCGGGAATAGTCTTGTTCATCCCTTGCATATTATAGTTCATCACGAAGCTCTTGTAGCTTGGTGGCAGTGATTGGAGAATTCTGTCAATGACGCAATCATCTGGAAGATTAAGTCCCATCTGAATCAAGTGATTATTATACCCAGACATTTTGAGTATATGCTCACTGACAGAACTGTTCTCCTCCATCTTGCAGCTATAGAACTTATTGGAGACTTCATATCTCTCAATCCAGGCATTTGCTTGAAATATTAACTTCAACTCCTGGAACATCTCATATGCTCCATGACGTTCAAAACGTCGTTGAAGTCCCGATTCTAAGCCGTAAAGCATGGCACACTGAACTATCGAGTAGTCATCAGCTTTGCTCTGCCAGACGTTCATAACATCTGGTGTTGTTCCAGCAGCAGGCCTGGCACCCAACGGTGCTTCCAGGACGTAATTCTTCTGAGCAGCAATGAGGATAATCCTCAAGTTACGGACCCAGTCCGTGTAATTGCTACCATCATCTTTCAACTTTGCTTTCTCAAGGAACGCATTAAAATTCAACGAAACAACAGCACGAGCCATCTATCTACAATCAACATAAACAAGCAAGATACTATCAGGTACTAAGTTCATGATAAGTTTAAGTTCAATTAATCAAATTACTTAAGAACTCCCACTTAGATAGACATCCCTCTAATCCTCTAAGTGATCACGTGATCCAAATCAACTAAACCATAACCGATCATCACGTGAGATGGAGTAGTTTTCAATGGTGAACATCGTTATGTTGATCATATCTACTATATGATTCACGCTCGACCTTTCGGTCTCTGTGTTCCGAGGCCATATCTGCATATGCTAGGCTCGTCAAGTTTAACCTGAGTATTCTGCGTGTGCAAAACTGGCTTGCACCCGTTGTAGATGGACGTAGAGCTTATCACACCCGATCATCACGTGGTGTCTGGGCACGACGAACTTTGGCAACGGTGCATACTCAGGGAGAACACTTCTTGATAATTTAGTGAGAGATCATCTTATAATGCTACCGTCAATCAAAGCAAGATAAGATGCATAAAAAGATAAACATCACATGCAATCAATATAAGTGATATGATATGGCCATCATCATCTTGTGCTTGTGATCTCCATCTCCGAAGCACCGTTATGATCACCATCATCACCGGCGCGACATCTTGATCTCCATCGTAGCATCGTTATTGTCTCGCCAATCTTATGCTTCCACGACTATCGCTACCGCTTAGTGATAAAGTAAAGCATTACATCGCGATTGCATTGCATACAATAAAGCGACAACCATATGGCTCCTGCCAGTTGCCGATAACTCGGTTACAAAACATGATCATCTCATACAATAAAATTCAGCATCATGCCTTGACCATATCACATCACAACATGCCCTGCAAAAACAAGTTAGACGTCCTCTACTTTGTTGTTGCAAGTTTTACGAGGCTGCTACGGGCTTTAAGTAAGAACCAATCTCACCTATGCATCAAAACCACAATGATAGTTTGTCTAGACTCCGTTTTAACCTTCGCAAGGACCGGGCGTAGCCACACTTGGTTCAACTAAAGTTGGAGAGACTATCGCCCGCAAGCCACCTATGTGCAAAGCACGTCGGGAGAACCGGTCTCACGTAAGCGTACGCGTAATGTCGGTCCGGGTCGTCTCGTCCAACAATACCGCCGAACCAAAGTATGACATGCTGGTAGGCAATATGACTTATATCGCCCACAACTCACTTGTGTTCTACTCGTTCATATAACATCAAACCATAAAACCTAGGCTCGGATGCCACTGTTGGGGAACGCAGTAATTTCAAAAAAATTCCTACGCACACGCAAGATCATGGTGATGCATAGCAACGAGAGGGGAGAGTGTTGTCTACGTACCTACGCAGACCGACTGCAGAAGCGTTGACGCAACATAGAGGAAGTAGTCGTACGTCTTCCCGATCCGACCGATCCAAGCACCGTTACTCCGGCACCTCCGAGTTCTTAGCACACGTACAACTCGATGACGATCCCCGGGCTCCGATCTAGCAAAGCGTCGGGGAGGAGTTCCGTCAGCACGACGGCGTGGTGACGATCTTGATGTTCTACCGTCGTAGGGCTTCGCCTAAGCACCGCTACAATATGATCGAGGTGGAATATGGTGGCAGGGGGCACCGCACACGGCTAAGGAACGATCTCGAGGATCAACTTGTGTGTCTAGAGGTGCCCCCTGCCTCCGTATATAAAGGATCCAAGGGGAGGGGCTGGCCGGCCAAGGGGGGCGCGCCAGGAGTGTCCTACTCCCTCTGGGA
>NC_041380.1:404785052-404797761 GCF_002162155.2 Triticum dicoccoides
GACCACCTCTCCTAGTCCTAATAGGACTAGGGAAGGGGGGAGGCGCATGGCCACCTTGGGCTGCCCCTTTCTCCTTTCCACTAAAGCCCACTAAGGCCCATATAGCTCCCGGGGGGTTCCGGTAACCTCCCGGTACTCCGGTAAAATACCGATTTCACCCGGAACACTTCCGATATCCAAACATAGGCTTCCAATATATCAATCTTTATGTCTCGACCATTTCGAGACTCCTCGTCATGTCCGTGATCACATCCGGGACACCGAACTAACTTCGGTACATCAAAATGCATAAACTCATAATAACTGTCATCGTAACATTAAGCGTGCGGACCCTACGGTTCGAGAACAATGTAGACATGACCGAGACACGTCTCCGGTCAATAACCAATAGCGGGACCTGGATGCCCATATTGGCTCCTACATATTCTACAAAGATCTTTATCGGTCAGACCGCATAACAACATACGTTGTTCCCTTTGTCATCGGTATGTTACTTGCCCGAGATTCGATCGTCAGTATCCAATACCTAGTTCAATCTCGTTACCGGCAAGTCTCTTTACTCGTTCCGTAATACATCATCTCGCAACTAACTCATTGGCTGCAATGCTTGCAAGGCTTATGTGATGTGCATTATCGAGAGGGCCCAGGGATACCTCTCCGACAATCGGAGTGACAAATCCTAATCTCGAAATACGCCAACCCAACATCCACCTTTGGAGACACCTGTAGAGCTCCTTTATAATCACCCAGTTACGTTGTGACGTTTGGTAGCACACAAAGTGTTCCTCCGGTAAACGGGAGTTGCATAATCTCATAGTCATAGGAACATGTATAAGTCATGAAGAAAGCAATAGCAACATACTAAACGATCGGGTGCTAAGCTAATGAAATGGGTCATGTCAATCAGATCATTCAACTAATGATGTGACCTCGTTAATCAAATAACAACACCTTGTTCATGGTTAGGAAACATAACCATCTTTGATTAATGAGTTAGTCAAGTAGAGGCATACTAATGACACTAAGTTTGTCTATGTATTCACACATGTATTATGTTTCCGGTTAATACAACTCTAGCATGAATAATAAACATTTATCATGATATAAGGAAATAAATAATAACTTTATTATTGCCTCTAGGGCATATTTCCTTCAGTCTCCCACTTGCACTAGAGTCAATAATCTAGATTACACAGTAATGATTCTAACACCCATGGAGCCTTGGTGCTGATCATGTTTTGCTCGTGGAAGAGGCTTAGTCAACGGGTCTGCAACATTCAGATCCATATGTATCTTGCAAATCTCTATGTCTCCCACCTGGACTAGATCCCGGATGGAATTGAAGCATCTCTTGATGTGCTTGGTCCTCTTGTGAAATCTGGATTCCTTTGCCAAGGCAATTGCACCAGTATTGTCACAAAAGATTTTCATTGGACCCGATGCACTAGGTATGACACCTAGATCGGATATGAACTCCTTCATTCGCTACTTCCGAAGCAACTATGTATTCCGCTTCACATGTAGATCCCGCTACGACGCTTTGTTTAGAACTGCACCAACTGACAGCTCCACCGTTTAATGTAAATACGTATCCGGTTTGCGATTTAGAATCGTCCGGATCAGTTACAAAGCTCGCATCAACGTAACCTTTTACGATGAGCTCTTTGTCACCTCCATATATGAGAAACATATCCTTAGTCCTTTTCAGGTATTTCAGGATGTTCTTGACCGCTGTCCAGTGATCCACTCCTGGATTACTTTGGTACCTCCCTGCTAAACTTATAGCAAGGCACACATCAGGTCTGGTACACATCATTGCATACATGATAGAGCCTATGGCTGAAGCATAGGGAACATCTTTCATTTTCTCTCTATCTTCTGCAGTGGTCGGGCATTGAGTCTTACTCAACTTCACACCTTGTAACACAGGCAAGAACCCTTTCTTTGCTTGATCCATTTTGAACTTCTTCAAAACTTTGTCAAGGTATGTGCTTTGTGAAAGTCCAATTAAGCGTCTTGATCTATCTCTATAGATCTTAATGCCTAATATGTAAGCAGCTTCACCGAGGTCTTTCATTGAAAAACTTTTATTCAAGTATCCCTTTATGCTATCCAGAAACTCTATATCATTTCCAATCAGTAATATGTCATCCACATATAATATCAGAAATGCTACAGAGCTCCCACTCACTTTCTTGTAAATACAGGCTTCTCCAAAAGTCTGTATAAAACCAAATGCTTTGATCACACTATCAAAGCGTTTATTCCAACTCCGAGAGGCTTGCACCAGTCCATAAATGGATCGCTGGAGCTTGCACACTTTGTTAGCTCCCTTTGGATTGACAAAACCTTCTGGTTGCATCATATACAACTCTTCTTCCAGAAATCCATTCAGGAATGCAGTTTTGACATCCATCTGCCAAATTTCATAATCATAAAATGCGGCAATTGCTAACATGATTCGGACAGACTTAAGCATCGCTACGGGTGAGAAGGTCTCATCGTAGTCAACCCCTTGAACTTGTCGAAAACCTTTTGCGACAAGTCGAGCTTTGTAGACAGTAACATTACCATCAGCGTCAGTCTTCTTCTTGAAGATCCATTTATTCTCAATTGCTTGCTGATCATCGGGCAAGTCAACCAAAGTCCATACTTTGTTCTCATACATGGATCCCATCTCAGATTTCATGGCTTCAAGCCACTTTGCGGAATCTGGGCTCACCATCGCTTCTTCATAGTTCGTAGGTTCATCATGATCTAGCAGCATGATTTCCAGAACAGGATTATCGTACCACTCTGGTGCGGATCTCGCTCTGGTTGATCTACGAGGTTCAGTAGTATCTTGTCCTGAAGTTTCATGATCATCATCATTAGCTTCCTCACTAATTGGTATAGGTGTCGCAGAAACAGTTTTCTGTGATGTACTACTTTCCAATAAGGGAGCAGGTACAGTTACCTCGTCAAGTTTTACTTTCCTCCCACTCACTTCTTTCGAGAGAAACTTCTTCTCTAGAAAGGATCCATTCTTAGCAACGAATGTCTTGCCTTCGGATCTGTGATAGAAGGTGTACCTAACATTCTTCTTTTGTTATCCTATGAAGACACATTTCTCCGATTTGGGTTCGAGCTTATCAGGTTGAAGCTTTTTCACATAAGCATCGCAGCCCCAAAATTTAAGAAACGACAACTTTGGTTTCTTGTCAAACCACAGTTCATAAGGCGTCGTCTCAACGGATTTTGATGGTGCCCTATTTAACGTGAATGCGGCCGTCTCTAAAGCATAACCCCAAAACGATAGCGGTAAATCAGTAAGAGACATCATAGATCGCACTATATCTAGTAAACTACGATTACGATTCGGAAACACCATTGCGCTGTGGTGTTCCGGGTGGCGTGAGTTGTGAAACTATTCCACAATTTTTCAAATATACACCAAACTCGTAACTCAAATATTCTCCTCCACGATCAGATTGTAGAAACTTTATTTTCTTGTTACGATGATTTTCAACTTCACTCCGAAATTCTTTGAACTTTTCAAATGTTTCAGACTTATGTTTCATTAAGTAGATATACCCATATCTGCTTAAGTCATCTGTGAAGGTGAGAAAATAACGATATCCGCCACGAGCCTCAATATTCATCAGACCACATACATCTGTATGTATGATCTCCAACAAATCTGTTGCTCTCTCCATAGTACCGGAGAACGGTGTTTTAGTCATCTTGCCCATGAGGCACGGTTCGCAAGTACCAAGTGATTCATAATCAAGTGGTTCCAAAAGTCCATCAGTATGGAGTTTCTTCATGCGCTTTATACCGATATGACCTAAACGGCAGTGACACAAATAAGTTGCACTGTCATTATCAACTCTGTATCTTTTGGCTTCAACATTATGAATATGTGTGTTACTACTATCGAGATTCATCAAAAATAGACCACTTCTCAAAGGTGCATGACCATAAAAGATATTACTCATATAAATAGAACAACCATTATTCTCTGATTTAAATGAATAACCGTCTCGCATCAAACAAGATCCAGATATAATGTTCATGCTCAACGCTGGCACCAAATAACAATTATTTAGGTCTAATATTAATCCCGAAGGTAGATGTAGAGGTAGTGTGCCGACTGCGATCTCATCGGCTTTGGAACCGTTTCCCATGCGCATCGTCACCTCGTCCTTTGCCAGTGTTCGCTTAATCCATAGTCCCTGTTTCGAGTTGTAAATATTAGCAACAGAACCAGTATCAAATACCCAGGTGCTACTGCGAGCTCTAGTAAGGTACACATCAATAACATGTATATCACATATACCTTTGTTCACCTTGCCATCCTTCTTATCCGCCAAATACTTGGGGCAGTTCCGCTTCCAGTGACCAGTCTGCTTGCAGTAGAAGCACTCAGTTTCGGGCTTAGGTCCAGACTTGGGTTTCTTCTCCTGAGCAGCAACTAGCTTGCCGTTCTTCTTGAAGTTCCCCTTCTTCTTCCCTTTGCCCTTTTTCTTGAAACTAGTGGTCTTGTTAACCATCAACACTTGATGCTCCTTCTTGATTTCTACCTCCGCAGCTTACAGCATTGCGAAGAGCTCGGGAATAGTCTTGTTCATCCCTTGCATATTATAGTTCATCACGAAGCTCTTGTAGCTTGGTGGCAGTGATTGGAGAATTCTGTTAATGACGCAATCATCTGGAAGATTAACTCCCATCTGAATCAAGTGATTATTATACCCAGACATTTTGAGTATATGCTCACTGACAGAACTGTTCTCCTCCATCTTGCAGCTATAGAACTTATTGGAGACTTCATATCTCTCAATCCGGGCATTTGCTTGAAATATTAACTTCAACTCCTGGAACATCTCATATGCTCCATGACGTTCAAAACGTCGTTGAAGTCCCGATTCTAAGCCATAAAGCATGGCATACTGAACTATCGAGTAGTCATCAGCTTTGCTCTGCCAGACGTTCATAACATCTGGTGTTGTTCCAGCAGCAGGCCTGGCACCCAACGGTGCTTCCAGGAAGTAATTCTTCTAAGAAGCAATGAGGATAATCCTCAAGTTACGGACCCAGTCCGTGTAATTGCTACCATCATCTTTCAACTTTGCTTTCTCAAGGAACGCATTAAAATTCAACGGAACAACAGCACGAGCCATCTATCTACAATCAACATAAACAAGCAAGATACTATCAGGTACTAAGTTCATGATAAGTTTAAGTTCAATTAATCAAATTACTTAAGAACTCCCACTTAGATAGACATCCCTCTAATCCTCTAAGTGATCACGTGATCCAAATCAACTAAACCATAACCGATCATCACATGAGATGGAGTAGTTTTCAATGGTGAACATTGTTATGTTGATCATATCTACTATATGATTCACGCTCGACCTTTCGGTCTCTGTGTTCCGAGGCCATATCTGCATATGCTAGGCTCGTCAAGTTTAACCTGAGTATTCTGCGTGTGCAAAACTGGCTTGCACCCGTTGTAGATGGACGTAGAGCTTATCACACCCGATCATCACATGGTGTCTAGGCACGACAACCTTTGGCAACGGTGCATACTCAGGGAGAACACTTCTTGATAATTTAGTGAGAGATCATCATATAATGCTACCGTCAATCAAAGCAAGATAAGATGCATAAAAAGATAAACATCACATGCAATCAATATAAGTGATATGATATGGCCATCATCATCTTGTGCTTGTGATCTCCATCTCCGAAGCACCGTTATGATCACCATCGTCACCGGCGCGACACCTTGATCTCCATCGTAGCATCGTTGTTGTCTCGCCAATCTTATGCTTCCACGACTATCGCTACCGCTTAGTGATAAAGTAAAGCATTACATCGCCATTGCATTGCATACAATAAAGCGACAACCATATGGCTCCTGCCAGTTGCCGATAACTCGGTTACAAAACATGATCATCTCATACAATAAAATTCAGCATCATGCCTTGACCATATCACATCACAACATGCCCTGCAAAAACAAGTTAGACGTCGTCTACTTTGTTGTTGCAAGTTTTACGTGGCTGCTACGGGCTTTAAGTAAGAACCAATCTCACCTACGCATCAAAACCACAACGATAGTTTGTCAAATAGACTCCATTTTAACCTTCGCAAGGACCGGGCGTAGCCACACTTGGTTCAACTAAAGTTGGAGAGACTGTCGCCTGCAAGCCACCTATGTGCAAAGCACGTCGGGAGAACCGGTCTCACGTAAGCGTATGCGTAATGTCGGTCCGGGTCGTCTCGTCCAACAATACCGCCGAACCAAAGTATGACATGCTGGTAGGCAGTATGACTTATATCGCCCACAACTCACTTGTGTTCTACTCGTGCATATAACATCAAACCATAAAACCTAGGCTCGGATGCCACTGTTGGGGAACGCAGTAATTTCAAAAAATTTCCTACGCACACGCAAGATCATGGTGATGCATAGCAACGAGAGGGAAGAGTGTTGTCTACGTACCTACGCAGACCGACTGCGGAAGCGTTGACGCAACATAGAGGAAGTAGTCGTACGTCTTCCCGATCCGACCGATCCAAACACCGTTACTCCGGCACCTCCGAGTTCTTAGCACACGTACAGCTCGATGACGATCCCCGGGCTCCGATCCAGCAAAGCGTCGGGGAGGAGTTCCGTTAGCACGATGGCGTGGTGACGATCTTGATGTTCTACCGTCGCAGGTCTTCACCTAAGCACCGCTACAATATGATTGAGGTGGAATATGGTGGCAGGGGGCACCGCACACGGCTAAGGAACGATCTCAAGGATCAACTTGTGTGTCTAGAGGTGCCCCCTGCCTCCGTATATAAAGGATCCAAGGGGAGGGGCTGGCCGGCCAAGGGGGGTGCGCCAGGAGAGTCCTACTCCCTCTGGGAGTAGGATTCCCCCCCCCCCCCAATCCTAGTTGGAATAGGACTCCTTGAGGGGGGGAAAGAGAGAGAGGGGGCCGGCCACCTCTCCTAGTCCTAATAGGACTAGGGAAGGGGGGAGGCGCGCGGCCACCTTGGGCTGCCCCTTTCTCCTTTCCACTAAAGCCCACTAAGGCCCATATAGCTCCCGGGGGGTTCCGGTAACCTCCCGGTACTCCGGTAAAATACCGATTTCACCCGGAACACTTCCGATATCCAAACATAGGCTTCCAATATATCAATCTTTATGTCTCGGCCATTTCGAGACTCCTCGTCATGTCCGTGATCACATCTGGGACTCCGAACTAACTTAGGTGCATCAAAATGCATAAACTCATAATAACTGTCATCGTAACGTTAAGCGTGTGGACCCTACGGTTCGAGGACAATGTAGACATGACCGAGACACGTCTCCGGTCAATAAGCAATAGCGGGACCTGGATGCCCATATTGGCTCCTACATATTCTACGAAGATCTTTATCGGCCAGACCGCATAACAACATACGTTGTTCCCTTTGTCATCGGTATGTTACTTGCCCGAGATTCGATTGTCGGTATCCAATACCTAGTTCAATCTCGTTACCAGCAAGTCTCTTTACTCGTTCCGTAATACATCATCTCGCAACTAACTCATTGGCTGCAATGCTTGCAAGGCTTATGTGATGCGCATTACCGAGAGGGCCCAGAGATACCTCTCCGACAATCGGAGTGACAAATCCTAATCTCAAAATACGCCAACCCAACATCCACCTTTGGAGACACCTGTAGAGCTCCTTTATAATCACCCAGTTACGTTGTGACGTCTGGTAGCACACAAAGTGTTCCTCCGGTAAACGGGAGTTGCATAATCTCATAGTCATAGGAACATGTATAAGTCATGAAGAAAGCAATAGCAACATACTAAACGATCGGGTGCTAAGCTAATGAAATGGGTCATGTAAGTCAGATCATTCAACTAATGATGTGACCTCGGTAATCAAATAACAACACCTTGTTCATGGTTAGGAAACATAACCATCTTTGATTAATGAGTTAGTCAAGTAGAGGCATACTAGTGACACTAAGTTTGTCTATGTATTCACACATGTATTATGTTTCCGGTTAATACAACTCTAGCATGAATAATAAACATTTATCATGATATAAGGAAATAAATAATAACTTTATTATTGCCTCTAGGGCATATTTCCTTCAAGACAGTCCTGAGGTAATAACACATCACAGATCTATTAGTCTCTGTAATGTGGTTTACAAAATGATTTCAAAGATGATTGCTAACAGACTGAAGAGAATTCTCCTAGAAATTATTTCTCATACATAGAATGCATTCGTACCTGGAAGACTTATTACTGATATGTACTGGTGGCATATGAGTGTTTCCACACTATAAAAAACAAAACACATGGGTCTTCTAGTTTCTGTGCAGTAAAGCTGGACATGAATAAAGCTTATGACAGAGTTGGATGGATTTTTTTGGAAAGGATGATGTTGAAGTTGGATTTCATGAGGAATTGGTCCAACTAATAATGGAGTGTGTATCTTCTGTCAGCTACAGGGTCCGCTTCAATGATACCGAGACAGATGAGTTGACACCCACCAAGGGTCTTCGGCAGGGGGATCCTCTTTCACCGTACCTTTTTTGTTATGCTCGGAAGGACTATCTAGTATGCTTGCTTATGAGGAAGAAATTGGGGATCTAGAAGGTATTGAAGTGTGTAGGAATGCCCCTACTATTTCAATCTTCTTTTTGCAGATGATTCCCTAATACCGATGAAAGCAAACATGCAATGTGCAAACACGTTGAAGAGGATCTTGGATGCCTATTGCAGGAGTTTAGGTCAGATGGTGGGTAATCCCAAACCTAGCATTTTCTTTAGCCCTAATACTACGGTTGGTGCAAGAGAAGAGGTATGCGGGGAACTAAACATTGTCACGGAGGCCCTGTCAGATAAATATTTGGGGCTCCCTACTATGGTGGGGGTTGAAATAAGCGATTGTTTCCGGCATCTTATTGACCGGGTATGCCAGCGCCTCAAATGTTGGAAGGTGAAAGTTCTGTCTTTGCAGGGCAAGGAAAATTTATTAAAATCGGTAGCCCAAGCAATACCATCTTATGCAATGCCCGTATTCAAACTGCCTAAAGGAATTTGCAAAACAATCACTGATGAGTTGGATGGATTTTGGTGGGGTGACAATGAGGACAAGAAGAAGATGCATTAGTTCGCATGGTGGAAATTATGTGTACCGAAGAAGAAAGGGGAATTGGGATTTAGAGACCTTCACAGTTTTAACCTTGCTATGTTAGCAAAACAGTGTTGGCGACTGGTCCAGAACCCTGACTCCTTATGTGCACGCGTTTTGAGTGAAAAGTATTATCTAGACGGCAACATTTTGAAGGCAGGACCGAAGAAGGGTTCATCATACACTTGGCAAAGTATTGTCGTGGGCATCCAAGCGTTCCAAAGGGGTTGTATTTGGCGTGTTGGGTCGGGGTCACAAATTAATATTTGAAGAGATCCTTGGATACCAGAAAGTCCTTCACAAAGGTAATCACCCCGAGAGGTGCATCGATGCTCGCTTAGGTTGAGGAGCTTATTAATCTGCATGATGGGCAGTGAGATGAAGTGTTGATTAGAGATATATTCTCCCCGGTGGATACCAATAGGTTTCTTCAGATTCCGTTAAATGTTCAGCTTGTGGAAGACTTTGTTGCTTGGTACTATGCACGGCCGGGGACGTTCTCAGTCTGATCAGCCTATCACAAAGAATTTGAACATCAGTTCAGGCAGCGACTTGTGCGATCAGACGGACAGGGGAATATAAACGCTAATACAATATGGAAAGAGATTTGGAACCTCAAAATTCCAAGGAAGATCAAACATTTTGCATGGAAGGCACTAAATGGTTCACTTCCTTGCTACGGAATTCTTGCAAATAGACACATACCACTCATCCCTTAATGCCCGTTCTGTACGACCGGTATTGAGGATATCCAGCATTGTCTGTTTACCTGTAAGAGAGCAATGGTGGTTTGGTCAGAGCTAGGGGTGAAGGACAGGGTAGAGGAAGTAGTACGACAAGATCACTCGGGGCCTATAACTGTCAATCTTGTGCCGGATGAATGCAGTCATTGACAGGCTGACTGCTGCAAAACTTATGATGGTAGCCGCCTGGTACCTATGGTGGCAACGACATTAGCATGTTAAAAGCGAACCAATCCAGACCCTTGACAGAGCCGCAATCTCTATTAAGGTTTTGGCAACGAACTATACCCGGGCTTATACGGCTAGACAACCAATGAGGATCCATGATCATATGTGGAAGAAACCGACTAGTGATGTGGTTAAAATGAACGTCGACGCGGCGTTCCAAGCTGTAACTTTATCGGGTGCAACTGGCGCTATTGCTTGGGATGGGAGAGGGAATTTTATTGCGGCTGCAACATGGTTTGTTCCTCATGTGGTCGGTGTTGATTCTGTGGAGATGATAGCAATTCGGAATGGACTATAGATAGCAGAGAGGATCGGTTGCAACAAAGTGACCATCGAGTCTGATAGTAGCTTTGTGGTGGAAGTGGTTCAACAATCAGACACATATGTTGGTTCAGACACATATGTTGGAGGTTTTTTCCCAACATGGGTGGCAGCATAACCTCCGGATCGATCCACCGCCGAGTTCGACATAGGCAAAGTGTCAGTCCATAGGACTCTACTGTTGCCGTATTGTCGGTTTTCTTACTTTTTCTAGTGTCAGACTTTGATGTTTGACTGTGTGCATTCTAGTTATGCAGAGGCCGGGTGTTACTCATAATGTTTTGTATCCGCTTGATGCTACATTTGAGACAATAAAATCGCCCTTTATCAAAAAAATGTTGGTTCAGATGTTGCAATGGTGCTCGAGTGCAAACAGTTAGCGATGGACTTCGTAAGTGTTTCTTACACAGTGCCCAGGTGAAGCGAATGAAGTGGCTCATAGCCTAGCCAAGAACTCATTTAGCGAAAATTTCTCTGTTTTGGGAATCTGTAATCCCTGATTTTATTTCTCATTCACTTGTAGACGATATGTCCATTATATAAGAAATAAAATCAGTTGCTTTAAAAAAAAGTAGCTAGGGTTCTAGAGATAGTTACAGTAGTTGAAGAAAAAGATGATGCCCGATCCACGGAATGTGCGAGCTACTTATGGGCAGGAAATGACCCACGGCAGTTAACTGAAGCGCAGTGAACAAGTTTTTTTTTTTTTTTTGCGAAACAAGATTCAGTTTTTAACTGTTATAAATTTGTCGGACGGTAAACAGGGGAGCTGAGCGTCGACGTGAGCCGTTGGTTGATCTGGCGAGCTTCAATCGCAGCCGTCCATCGTGTCGTTCTCTTCGTGCGTCGTTTCTTCACTCCGTGTCTCGCTGTCGATTTCTTCAGTTATCTTCAGGTTCAGATTAGCAGGATCCTGAGCCTGACACCGAGTCTTCCTCGATCGACCGTCTCCTACCTGGACTGGACTCTCGTTCACTTCCCTTTAGTCTCGGACTTGTTTCAGCGACTCCGATTGAGAACTCCGACACCAACCCCCTACTCCAGGAACAGGGAGGAAGAACCTATAAAGGTCAGCCTCAACTTCCTCCTCACATCGCACCACGAGACCAAGGATCCAAGGATCGTTTACCCACTTTCCCAAGGAAAACAACTGAAAAGAATCGAGACAATCCCGCTTGCCATGGCGAGCCAGGGCGACGCGAGCGGGAAGAAGGACTACTCCACGGCGATCCTGGAGAGGAAGAAGTCGCCGAACCGGCTGGTGGTCGACGAGGCGACCAACGACGAGAACTCCACCGTCGCCCTGCACCCGGACACCATGGACAGCCTCGAGCTCTTCCACGGCGACATCGTCCTGCTCAAGGGCAAGAAGCGGAAGGACACGGTCTGCATTCTGCTCCCAGACGACACGTGCGACAAGACCAAGGTCCGGATGAACAAGGTCGTCAGGAAGAACCTGAGGGTCCGGCTCGGCGACGTCGTCTCCGTCCATCAGTGCCCGGACGTCAAGTACGGGAAGCGCGTGCACGTACTCCCCGTCGACGACACCGTCCAAGGGATCGCCGGAAACCTGTTCGACGCCTTCCTGAGACCCTACTTCCTCGAGGCCTATCGTCCCCTCAGGAAAGGGGACCTATTCCTGGTGAGGGGCGGCATGACGAGCGTGGAGTTCAAGGTTGTGGAGACCGACCCTGCCGAGTACTGCATCGTCGCCTCTGACACGGAGATATTCTGTGACGGCGAGCCTGTCAAGCGGGAGGATGAGGAGAGGCTCGACGAGGTCGGCTACGACGATGTCGGCGGAGTCAGGAAGCAGATGGCCCAGATCAGGGAGCTGGTCGAGCTCCCACTGCGCCACCCTCAGCTGTTCAAATGCATCGGTGTGAAGCCTCCAAAGGGCATCTTGCTGTATGGGCCACCTGGGACCGGCAAGACCCTCATTGCCAGAGCGGTGGCTAATGAAACAGGTGCCTTCTTCTTCCTGATCAATGGTCCGGAGATCATGTCGAAGATGGCCGGAGAGAGCGAGAGCAACCTCAGGAAGGCGTTTGAAGAGGCCGAGAAGAATGCGCCGGCCATCATCTTCATCGATGAGATTGATTCCATAGCACCAAAGAGAGACAAGACCAACGGAGAAGTCGAAAGGCGGATCGTCTCGCAGCTGCTCACTCTCATGGACGGGCTCAAGTCCCGCGCACATGTTATTGTCATGGGTGCTACCAACCGCCCGAACAGCATC
>NC_041380.1:404798391-404798865 GCF_002162155.2 Triticum dicoccoides
TGCTAACGAGTGCCAGGCTAACTTCATCAGCATCAAAGGACCGGAGCTGCTTACCATGTGGTTTGGTGAGAGCGAGGCCAATGTGCGTGAGATTTTCGATAAGGCAAGGCAGTCGGCACCATGTGTCCTCTTTTTCGATGAGCTCGACTCGATTGCCACCCAGAGAGGAAACAGTGTCGGCGATGCCGGAGGCGCCGCTGATAGAGTGCTGAATCAGCTTCTTACCGAAATGGACGGAATGAATGCCAAGAAAACCGTGTTCATTATCGGTGCCACCAACAGGCCAGACATCATAGACCCAGCCTTGCTTAGGCCTGGGCGCCTTGATCAGCTCATTTACATTCCTCTGCCTGATGTCGAATCAAGGCTCCAGATCTTCAGGGCCTGCCTTAGGAAGTCTCCTGTGGCCAAGGACGTTGACCTGAATGCACTCGCCAAATACACGCAAGGGTTCAGCGGCGCAGACATCACGGA
>NC_041380.1:404799025-404808080 GCF_002162155.2 Triticum dicoccoides
CAGCGTGCGTGCAAATACGCCATCAGAGAGAACATTGAGAAGGACATGGAAAAGGAGAGGCGGCTGAAGGAAAATCCTGAAGCCATGGAGGAAGACGAGGTGGACGAGATCAAGGCTGCTCACTTCGAGGAGAGCATGAGGTATGCACGCCGGAGTGTGAGCGATGCTGATATTCGCAAATACCAGGCCTTTGCTCAGACGCTGCAGCAGTCCCGTGGTTTCGGTACCGAGTTCCGGTTCGTTGATCAGCCGGCGGCAGGCACTACCGCTGCGACAGATCCTTTCGCATCCTCTACCACGGCAGCTGAAGAAGATGATTTGTACAGTTAAATTATCTGTTGTCTCTTGAACTTACTGTATTATATTAGGAGTGTGCATCTGTAAGACATAGGAAGATCAAGGCAGCTGAAGAAGATGATTTGTACAGTTAAATTGTCTGTTGTCTCTTACGTGCGGTGTTGTGATGTATATATATATGCTGAAGTTTGAAGATTGTATCCTCCACCTAAAAGAAAGAAAAAAAACATTTCCTCTCGTCTCCTATTCCAGTCTGTGTGACAAGGATATATCCATTGGCCTGTGGTTCTCTTGTTCTGTACAGGCCCCAGCAAAGGGTAATAGCAATTTAGCATTATATGTGATGCCATTTTTTTCTTTGAAATGTACTAATTCGATTCCTTTTGGTATCTAATAAACCTTCTGTCATATAATGCTAAATAAACCTTCTATCATACTGTACATTTTGTTGTTGCAATGAGTACCTCTACTGAGAAAATACCCCAGCCTCTCCAGAATGATGACAAATTAGTTCAGCATTACCTGAAAGTCTCTACAATGCACGAATATCAAAATTTTGGATTCTCTAACAAAGTAACCGAAATAATTTGCAAGGCAGTAGATTATTCATGTTGATATTAATTAGTTAGTTATTCACATAAGATCCTTTGGCATCTGCTGTCGTGTCAGCAGAAGAAGACGATGATTTATACTACAGTTGAATTTTCTGTTGTGCCATGAACTTACTCTTAAGAAACACAAACCTTTGATGTCCTACCGTCTAGTGTCCACGAGTCGAGTCCAATCAGCGTGCCAGGTATTGGCATGTGGTAATTGTTGTCCCTGTAGATAGTACCTTTGCTGCTCCCTTAGATGCTCAGTATTGGCCTGTTTACTCCGATCCAGGTATTGGCCATGCTCTCAAGCTTTAACTTGGGAAGAAATTTTACCCCAGCTGTGATGTATTTTTGGTATGAGGTAGAGCAGATTGCCTCCAGCATTAACAAGGTCAATGGCATGGCTGCCCAGAAATATCTGGCAATATACCGACAGCGGATTTACTCAACCAACTCACTCTAGAAAATTATTAAATACATGCTCCTTCAGAAGTTGAGATTTCCCTCTGGCTAGTAAGTGGTACCTCATGGCAAAATGATGACCATGGACAATCTGAGAAGGGGAAACATGAATAAAGCAGAGGATCATGTCTTCTGTTCAGAAACTGAAACTGTGCATCTATCACCTACAAACCTTTTCCTATTTTTGTCGTTCCTCCGTTCCTACGGCTTTTTATCTTCTATTCCGAACAGGGCCTTAGATATGTTTTCTCCGCTAGCTTACATTCAAATCGTTGTGCTATATGATCGGCCTATTAACCAACTGTGTTGCTGAAAACTCCCATCCATGACTTTTTCTGTATCTCCACAATTTAGTGCTTGTTTTGCTGCCATCCTGAATCTTCCACCAGACCAGAAAGGGTGACCGGACCGGGGCGCCATGTTCTATCCAGTTTTTAGTTTGAATTCCTCTAGATCTTGGGTGTGATGTGGCCTGTAAAGGTCATCAAGTTTGGATGCAAGTGGCAATGCAGGAAATGGAGAGAAAAATAGACTATGGGTGTGATTTTTGCTTGTTTTCTGGCGGAGGGCTTTCATCGACCTCAAGCAGTGCTCGTGCTTTAATCTCTACATTTTTGCTTGTTATCTGATTGATGCTTTGCACAACACATTGTATCCTTGTCTGTTTTATTTGTTGCTTTTTAAGTCGTTGAAATTTTATTTTGGCCGGTAGATGACTTTGTTAATTCAAAGTTGGATCTTGAACCTTAGTTCTAGTAGAAAATAAAAAAACAAATGCATATTACAACAGATAATAAACACAAAATACTATGAACTGCCTAGACCTATAGAGTTTGCAAACAGGAAAATGTCAAAGTGCGCACCGTCACGCACACAACCATTATGATTTGCATATTTGCAAAGCTCAGAGCGCACTCCTCTCTCTTTTCGCCTCCTACTGCTACCCACCCATCATCTGTACCGAAGCCAGATCGAGGCCGCCGCTTCTCTTTCTCAGCCCTAGTGATAGGAACCGAGATCTTGAGCGCAAGCACACAAGATAATCAAGAGAACTGAGGAATCAGAGGAGCTTTTGTATCACTCCCTTTGTCCGTCCTCCTCTGGCGCTCCCGCGGGCAGCAGGGGAGGAACCCTAGCCGCCGCCCGCCTCTCCTCCTCCCCCTCCCGCTGGCGCCAGAGGGGGCCGGCGCCGGTGGCGGCGGGGTCTTCTCACCTCCTCGCTCATCAGGGGCTGGCGCGGGCCGGCGATGGTGGGCCAGGGAGCTGCGGTGCACGGGACGCGGCGGCGCGGTGGTGGTGGTTCGTGCTGGTGGTGGCGCCGGCGGCGGTGTGGGCTTCGGCCGACCTTGCGTGCGGCGGCCGTTGGCGGCGAGGGTGGTGGCGCTGGCTTGGGGCTGCCCCTCGGGGTCCCGACGTGGATGTGGGCTGCCACGGCGTGGTGGTGGCCCATGGCGGTGGTCTGGGTCACGACGGCGGCTGGACTTCTTCGGCGTCTGCCTGTCGGTGAGCGCCCTTATCGACCTTCGATTCATCTCCCTGTCGCTTGGGCGTTACTTTCATCGGAGGGTTGGTCCTCTTCCAGCTGCGGCCCATCACTCGTCTCGTGCCCGGCAGCAGGACTGGACTCGTCTCGCGCCCGGCAGCAGGACCGAGCTCGTCTCGCGCCCGGCGGCAGGACCTGACTCGTCTCGCGCCCGACAGCAGGACCTGACTCGTCTCGTGCCCGGCGGCAGGGCGAGTCGATGGTGGCCAGTTTTGGCCGGCCTATTGGGCCTCGACGTTGGAGAATGCTCAGGGGTGCGAAAGGCGGTTCCTTTTCACTCATCTCTTTGGTTGGGGTAGCGGTGGGTGGCGGGTGAGGTGGCATCGAGGTGCTGGATGCCGGGGCGGTGGCCCTGGTGGTGGTGTCGCGGTGCTCATGGGCAAAGCCCGTGGCTTGGTGCTGCCTGGCGGCCATGGCCGTGTGGGCGGCGTGGTAGTCAGGGTGTGACGTTCGGTGGTGGTGAATATTAGTCGGGCTGAAAACCTATTCTATCTTCGGACGGACCAGTGGTGGCGAAGTTCGTTCCCTTCTTGAAGGCATCGCCGCGGCTCTCACTTCCCGTCGTGTTGCTCCAGGGGAAACCCCGACCCTTGGATCGGGCGGTGGCGGTGCTTCGGTGTCGTAACCTTCCTGTAGGCATCGCCTTGGAGCCCATGGTTCGTCGTATGTAGCTTCTTCTCTTCACGGTGGCGTGTTCACGGTTGAGGCCCCCGGTTGCTCTTGTAGTGCTAGGGATGGTGTTGCTACGTTCAGCGCCTTTGTATCCTGCCTTGGGTGTGTGCATGTGTTCTGGTGGTGTGCGTTGTACCGGGTTGTTGATGATCTTTGCTTTATATATAAAGCGGGGCGAAAGACTTTTTCGATAATCATGTCACACATACAAGTTCTCTTGGACCGATCTAATTCTACCAAGTAGCTAGGGTTCTAATTCCCAAGGAAGACAGTCCTGATAACCAAGGTAGACATGTTGGGGAACGTAGTAATTTCAAAAAATTTCCTACGCACACGCAAGATCATGGTGATGCATAGCAACGAGAGGGGAGAGTGTTGTCTACGTACCTACGCAGACCGACTGCGGAAGCGTTGACGCAACGTAGAGGAAGTAGTCGTACGTCTTCCCGATCCGACCGATCCAAGCACCGTTACTCCGGCACCTCCGAGTTCTTAGCACACGTACAGCTCGATGACGATCCCCGGGCTCCGATCCAGCAAAGCGACGGGGAGGAGTTCCGTCAGCACGACGGTGTGGTGACGATCTTGATGTTCTACCATCGCAGGGCTTCGCCTAAGCACCGCTACAATATGATCGAGGTGGAATATGGTGGCAGGGGGCACCGCACACGGCTAAGGAACGATCTCAAGGATCAACTTGTGTGTCTAGAGGTGCCCCCTACCTCCGTATATAAAGGATCCAAGGGGAGGTGCTGGCCGGCCAAGGGGGCGCGCCAGGAGAGTCCTACTCCCTCTGGGAGTAGGATTCCCCCCCAATCCTAGTTGGAATAGGACTCCTTGAGGGGGGGAAAGAGAGAGAGGGGGCCGGCCACCTCTCCTAGTCCTAATAGGACTAGGGAAGGGGGGAGGCACGCGGCCACCTTGAGCTGCCCCTTTCTCCTTTCCACTAAAGCCCACTAAGGCCCATATAGCTCCCGGGGGGTTCCGGTAACCTCCCAGTACTCCGGTAAAATACCGATTTCACCCGAAACACTTCCGATATCCAAACATAGGCTTCCAATATATCAATCTTTATGTCTCGACCATTTCGAGACTCCTCATCATGTCCGTGATCACACCCGGGACTCCGAACTAACTTCGGTACATCAAAATGCATAAACTCATAATAACTGTCATCGTAACGTTAAGCGTGCGGACCCTACGGTTCGAGAACAATGTAGACATGACCGATACACGTCTCCGGTCAATAACCAATAGCGGGACCTGGATGCCCATATTGGCTCCTACATATTCTAGAAGATCTTTATCGGTCAGACCGCATAACAACATACGTTGTTCCCTTTGTCATCGGTATGTTACTTGCCCGAGATTCGATCGTCGGTATCCAATACCTAGTTCAATCTCGTTACCGGCAAGTCTCTTTACTCGTTCCGTAATACATCATCTCGCAACTAACTCATTGGCTGCAATGCTTGCAAGGCTTATGTGATGTGCATTACCGAGAGGGCCCAGAGATACCTCTCGGACAATCGGAGTGACAAATCCTAATCTCGAAATACGCCAACCCAACATCCACCTTTGGAGACACCTGTAGAGCTCCTTTATAATCACCCAGTTACGTTGTGACGTTTGGTAGCACACAAAGTGTTCCTCCGGTAAACGGGAGTTGCATAATCTCATAGTCATAGGAACATGTATAAGTCATGAAGAAAGCAATAGCAACATACTAAACGGTCGGGTGCTAAGCTAATGAAATGGGTCATGTCAATCAGATCATTCAACTAATGATGTGACCTCGTTAATCAAATAACAACACCTTGTTCATGGTTAGGAAACATAACCATCTTTGATTAATGAGTTAGTCAAGTAGATGCATACTAATGACACTAAGTTTGTCTATGTATTCACACATGTATTATGTTTTCGGTTAATACAATTCTAGCATGAATAATAAACATTTATCATGATATAAGGAAATAAATAATAACTTTATTATTGCCTCTAGGGCATATTTCCTTCAGTCTCCCACTTGCACTAGAGTCAATAATCTAGATTACACAGTAATGATTCTAACACCCATGGAGCCTTGGTGCTGATCATGTTTTGCTCGTGGAAGAGGCTTAGTCAACGGGTCTGCAACATTCAAATCCGTATGTATCTTGCAAATCTCTATGTCTCCCACCTGGACAAGATCCCGGATGGAATTGAAGCGTCTCTTGATGTGCTTGGTCCTCTTGTGAAATCTGGATTCCTTTGCCAAGGCAATTGCACCAGTATTGTCACAAAAGATTTTCATTGGACCCGATGCACTAGGTATGACACCTAGATCGGATATGAACTCCTTCATTCGCTGCTTCCGAAGCAGCTATGTATTCCGCTTCACATGTAGATCCCGCTACGACGCTTTGTTTAGAACTGCACCAACTGACAGCTCCACCGTTTAATGTAAATACGTATCCGGTTTGCGATTTAGAATCGTCCGGATCAGTGTCAAAGCTCGCATCAACGTAACCTTTTACGATGAGCTCTTTGTCACCTCCATATATGAGAAACATATCCTTAGCCCTTTTCAGGTATTTCAGGATGTTCTTGACCGCTGTCCAGTGATCCACTCCTGGATTACTTTGGTACCTCCCTGCTAAACTTATAGCAAGGCACACATCAGGTCTGGTACACAGCATTGCGTACATGATAGAGCCTATGGGTGAAGCATAGGGAACATCTTTCATTTTCTCTCTATCTTCTGCAGTGGTCGGGCATTGAGTCTTACTCAACTTCACACCTTATAACACAGGCAAGAACCCTTTCTTTGCTTGATCCATTTTGAACTTCTTCAAAACTTTGTCAAGGTATGTGCTTTGTGAAAGTCCAATTAAGCGTCTTGATCTATCTCTATAGATCTTAATGCCTAATATGTAAGCAGCTTCACCGAGGTCTTTCATTGAAAAACTTTTATTCAAGTATCCCTTTATGCTATCCAGAAATTCTATATCATTTCCAATCAGTAATATGGCATCCACATATAATATCAGAAATGCTACAGAGCTCCCACTCACTTTCTTGTAAATACAGGCTTCTCCAAAAGTCTGTATAAAACCAAATGCTTTGATCACACTATTAAAGCGTTTATTCCAACTCCGAGAGGCTTGCACCAGTCCATAAATGGATCGCTGGAGCTTGCACACTTTGTTAGGTCCCTTTGGATTGACAAAACCTTCTGGTTGCATCATATACAACTCTTCTTCTAGAAATCCATTCAGGAATGCAGTTTTGACATCCATCTGCCAAATTTGATAATCATAAAATGCGGCAATTGCTAACATGATTCGGACAGACTTAAGCATCGCTACGGGTGAGAAGGTCTCATCGTAGTCAACCCCTTGAACTTGTCGAAAACCTTTTGTGACAAGTTGAGCTTTGTAGACAGTAATATTACGATCAGCATCAGTCTTCTTCTTGAAGATCCATTTATTCTCAATTGCTTGCCGATCATCGGGCAAGTCAACCAAAGTCCATACTTTGTTCTCATACATGGATCCCATCTCAGATTTCATGGCTTCAAGCCACTTTGCGGAATCTGGGCTCACCATCGCTTCTTCATAGTTCGTAGGTTCATCATGATCTAGCAGCATGATTTCCAGAACAGGATTACCGTACCACTCTGGTGCGGATCTCGCTCTGGTTGATCTACGAGGTTCAGTAGTATCTTGTCCTGAAGTTTCATGATCATCATCATTAGCTTCCTCACTAATTGGTATAGGTGTCGCAGAAACAGTTTTCTGTGATGTACTACTTTCCAATAAGGGAGCAGGTACAGTTACCTCGTCAAGTTCTACTTTCCTCCCACTCACTTCTTTCGAGAGAAACTCCTTCTCTAGAAAGGATCCATTCTTAGCAACGAATGTCTTGCCTTCGGATCTGTGATGGAAGGTGTACCCAACATTCTTCTTTCGGTATCCTCTGAAGACACATTTCTCCGATTTGGGTTCGATCTTATCAGGTTGAAGCTTTTTCACATAAGCATCGCAGCCCCAAACTTTAAGAAACGACAACTTTGGTTTCTTGCCAAACCACAGTTCATAAGCCGTCGTCTCAACGGATTTTGATGGTGCCCTATTTAACGTGAATGCGGCCGTCTCTAAAGCATAACCCCAAAACGATAGCGGTAAATCAGTAAGAGACATCATAGATCGCACTATATCTAGTAAAGTATGATTACGACGTTTGGAAACACCATTGCGCTGTGGTGTTCCGGGTGGCGTGAGTTGCGAAACTATTCCACAAATTTTCAAATGTACACCAAACTCGTAACTCAAATATTCTCCTCCACGATCAGATCGTAGAAACTTTATTTTCTTGTTACGATGATTTTCAACTTCACTCTGAAATTCTTTGAACTTTTCAAATGTTTCAGACTTATGTTTCATTAAGTAGATATACCCATATCTGCGTAAGTCATCTGTGAAGGTGAGAAAATAACGATATCCGCCACGAGCCTCAATATTCATCGGACCACATACATCTGTATGTATGATCTCCAACAAATTTGTTGCTCTCTCCATAGTACCGGAGAATGGTGTTTTAGTCATCTTGCCCATGAGGCACGGTTCGCAAGTACCAAGTGATTCATAATCAAGTGGTTCCAAAAGTCCATCAGTATGGAGTTTCTTCATGCGCTTTATACCGATATGACCTAAACGGCAGTGCCACAAATAAGTTGCACAGTCATTATCAACTCTGTATCTTTTGGCTTCAACATTATGAATATGTGTGTTACTACTATCGAGATTCATCAAAAATAGACCACTTCTCAAAGGTGCATGACCATAGTTCGCTTAATCCGTAGTCCCTGTTTGGGTCGTCTCGTCCAACAATACCGCCGAACCAAAGTATGACATGCTGATAGGCAGTATGACTTATATCGCCCACAACTCACTTGTGTTCTACTCGTGCATATAACATCAAACCATAAAACCTAGGCTCGGATGCCACTATTGGGGAACGCAGTAATTTCACAAAATTTCCTACGCACACGCAAGATCATGGTGATGCATAGCAACGAGAGGGGAGAGTGTTGTCTACGTACCTACGCAGACCGACTGCGGAAGCGTTGACGCAACGTAGAGGAAGTAGTCGTACGTCTTCCCGATCCGACCGATCCAAGCACCGTTACTCCGGCACCTCCGAGTTCTTAGCACACGTACAGCTCGATGTCGATTCCCGGGCTCCGATCCAGCAAAGCGTCGGGGAGGAGTTCCGTCAGCACGACGGCGTGGTGACGATCTTGATGTTCTACCGTCGCAGGGCTTCGCCTAAGCACCGCTACAATATAATCGAGGTGGAATATGGTGGCAGGGGGCACCGCACACGGCTAAGGAACGATCTCAAGGATCAACTTGTGTGTCTAGAGGTGCCCCCTGCCTCCGTATATAAAGGATCCAAGGGGAGGGGCTGGCCGGCCAAGGTGGGCGCGCCAGGAGAGTCC
>NC_041380.1:404808399-404882970 GCF_002162155.2 Triticum dicoccoides
TTGGAATAGGACTCCTTGAGGGGGGGGGGAAGAGAGAGAGGGGGCCGGCCAACTCTCCTAGTCCTAATAGGACTAGGGAGGGGGGGAGGCGCGCGGCCACCTTGGGCTGCCCCTTTCTCCTTTCCACTAAAGCCCACTAAGGCCCATATAGCTCCCGGGGGGTTCCGGTAACCTCCCGGTACTCCGGTAAAATACCGATTTCACCCGGAACACTTCCGATATCCAATCATAGGCTTCCAATATATCAATATTTATGTCTCGACCATTTCGAGACTCCTCGTCATGTCCGTGATCACATCCGGGACTCCGAACTAAGTTAGGTACATCAAAATGCATAAACTCATAATAATTGTCATCGTAACGTTAAGCGTGCGGACCCTACGGTTCGAGAACAATGTAGACATGACCGAGACACGTCTCCGGTCAATAACCAATAGAGGGACCTGGATGCCCATATTGGCTCCTACATATTCTACGAAGATCTTTATCGGTCAGACCGCATAACAACATACGTTGTTCCCTTTGTCATCGGTATGTTACTTGCCCGAGATTCGATCGTCGGTATCCAATACCTAGTTCAATCTCGTTACCGGCAAGTCTCTTTACTCGTTCCGTAATACATCATCTCGCAACTAACTCATTGGATGCAATGCTTGCAAGGCTTATGTGATGTGCATTACCGAGAGGGCCCAGAGATACCTCTCCGACAATCGGAGTGACAAATCCTAATCTCGAAATACGCCAACCCAACATCCACCTTTGGAGACACCTGTAGAGCTCCTTTATAATCACCCAGTTACGTTGTGACGTTTGGTAGCACACAAAGTGTTCCTCCGGTAAACGGGAGTTGCATAATCTCATAGTCGTAGGAACATGTATAAGTCATGAAGAAAGCAATAGCAACATACTAAAGGATCGGGTGCCAAGCTAATGAAATGGGTCATGTCAATCAGATCATTCAACTAATGATGTGACCTCGTTAATCAAATAACAACACCTTGTTCATGGTTAGGAAACATAACCATCTTTGATTAATGAGTTAGTCAAGTAGAGGCATACAAGTGACACTAAGTTTGTCTATGTATTCACACATGTATTATGTTTCCGGTTAATACAATTCTAGCATGAATAATAAACATTTATCATGATATAAGGAAATAAATAATAACTTTATTATTGCCTCTAGGGCATATTTCCTTCAAGACAGTCCTGAGGTAATAACACATCACAGATCTATTAGTCTCTGTAATGTGGTTTACAAAATGATTTCAAAGATGATTGCTAACAGACTGAAGAGAATTCTCCTAGAAATTATTTCTCATACATAGAATGCATTCGTACCTGGAAGACTTATTACTGATATGTACTGGTGGCATATGAGTGTTTCCACACTATAAAAAACAAAACACATGGGTCTTCTAGTTTCTGTGCAGTAAAGCTGGACATGAATAAAGCTTATGACAGAGTTGGATGGATTTTTTTTGGAAAGGATGATGTTGAAGTTGGGATTTCATGAGGAATTGGTCCAGCTAATAATGGAGTGTGTATCTTCTGTCAGCTACAGGGTCCGCTTCAATGATACCGAGACAGATGAGTTTACACCCACCAAGGGTCTTCGGCAGGGGGATCCTCTTTCACCGTACCTTTTTTTGTTATGCTCGGAAGGACTATCTAGTATGCTTGCTTATGAGGAAGAAATTGGGAATCTGGAAGGTATTGAAGTGTGTAGGAATGCCCCTACTATTTCAATCTTCTTTTTGGAGATGATTCCCTAATACCGATGAAAGCAAACATGCAATGTGCAAACACGTTGAGGAGGATCTTGGATGCCTATTGCAGGAGTTCAGGTCAGATGGTGGGTAATCCCAAACCTAGCATTTTCTTTAGCCCTAATACTACGGTTGGTGCAAGAGAAGAGGTATGCGGGGAACTAAACATTGTCACGGAGGCCCTGTCAGATAAATATTTGGGGCTCCCTACTATGGTGGGGGTTGAAATAAGCGATTGTTTCCGGCATCTTATTGACCGGGTATGCCAGCGCCTCAAATGTTGGAAGGTGAAAGTTCTGTCTTTGCAGGGCAAGGAAAATTTATTAAAATCGGTAGCCCAAGCAATACCATCTTATGCAATGCCCGTATTCAAACTGCCTAAAGGAATTTGCAAAACAATCACTGATGAGTTGGATGGATTTTGGTGGGGTGACAATGAGGACAAGAAGAAGATGCATTAGTTCGCATGGTGGAAATTATGTGTACCGAAGAAGAAAGGGGAATTGGGATTTAGAGACCTTCACAGTTTTAACCTTGCTATGTTAGCAAAACAGTGTTGGCGACTGGTCCAGAACCCTGACTCCTTATGTGCACGCGTTTTGAGTGAAAAGTATTATCTAGACGGCAACATTTTGAAGGCAGGACCGAAGAAGGGTTCATCATACACTTGGCAAAGTATTGTCGTGGGCATCCAAGCGTTCCAAAGGGGTTGTATTTGGCGTGTTGGGTCGGGGTCACAAATTAATATTTGAAGAGATCCTTGGATACCAGAAAGTCCTTCACAACATCACCCCGAGAGGTGCATCGATGCTCGCTTAGGTTGAGGAGCTTATTAATCTGCATGATGGGCAGTGAGATGAAGTGTTGATTAGAGATATATTCTCCCCGGTGGATACCAATAGGTTTCTTCAGATTCCGTTAAATGTTCAGCTTGTGGAAGACTTTGTTGCTTGGTACTATGCACGGTCGGGGACGTTCTCAGTCTGATCAGCCTATCACAAAGAATTTGAACATCAGTTCAGGCAGCGACTTGTGCGATCAGACGGACAGGGGAATATAAACGCTAATACAATATGGAAAGAGATTTGGAACCTCAAAATTCCAAGGAAGATCAAACATTTTGCATGGAAGGCACTAAATGGTTCACTTCCTTGCTACGGAATTCTTGCAAATAGACACATACCACTCATCCCTTAATGCCCGTTCTGTACGACCGGTATTGAGGATATCCAGCATTGTCTGTTTACCTGTAAGAGAGCAATGGTGGTTTGGTCAGAGCTAGGGGTGAAGGACAGGGTAGAGGAAGTAGTACGACAAGATCACTCGGGGCCTATAACTGTCAATCTTGTGCCGGATGAATGCAGTCATTGACAGGCTGACTGCTGCAAAACTTATGATGGTAGCCGCCTGGTACCTATGGTGGCAACGACATTAGCATGTTAAAAGCGAACCAATCCAGACCCTTGACAGAGCCGCAATCTCTATTAAGGTTTTGGCAACGAACTATACCCGGGCTTATACGGCTAGACAACCAATGAGGATCCATGATCATATGTGGAAGAAACCGACTAGTGATGTGGTTAAAATGAACGTCGACGCGGCGTTCCAAGCTGTAACTTTATCGGGTGCAACTGGCGCTATTGCTTGGGATGGGAGAGGGAATTTTATTGCGGCTGCAACATGGTTTGTTCCTCATGTGGTCGGTGTTGATTCTGCGGAGATGATAGCAATTCGGAATGGACTATATCTAGCAGAGAGGATCGGTTGCAACAAAGTGACCATCGAGTCTGATAGTAGCTTTGTGGTGGAAGTGGTTCAACAATCAGACACATATGTTGGTTCAGACACATATGTTGGAGGTTTTTTCCCAACATGGGTGGCAGCATAACCTCCGGATCGATCCACCGCCGAGTTCGACATAGGCAAAGTGTCAGTCCATAGGACTCTACTGTTGCCGTATTGTCGGTTTTCTTACTTTTTCTAGTGTCAGACTTTGATGTTTGACTGTGTGCATTCTAGTTATGCAGAGGCCGGGTGTTACTCATAATGTTTTGTATCCGCTTGATGCTACATTTGAGACAATAAAATCGCCCTTTATCAAAAAAATGTTGGTTCAGATGTTGCAATGGTGCTCGAGTGCAAACAGTTAGCGATGGACTTCGTAAGTGTTTCTTACACAGTGCCCAGGTGAAGCGAATGAAGTGGCTCATAGCCTAGCCAAGAACTCATTTAGCGAAAATTTCTCTGTTTTGGGAATCTGTAATCCCTGATTTTATTTCTCATTCACTTGTAGACGATATGTCCATTATATAAGAAATAAAATCAGTTGCTTTAAAAAAAAGTAGCTAGGGTTCTAGAGATAGTTACAGTAGTTGAAGAAAAAGATGATGCCCGATCCACGGAATGTGCGAGCTACTTATGGGCAGGAAATGACCCACGGCAGTTAACTGAAGCGCAGTGAACAAGTTTTTTTTTTTTTTTTGCGAAACAAGATTCAGTTTTTAACTGTTATAAATTTGTCGGACGGTAAACAGGGGAGCTGAGCGTCGACGTGAGCCGTTGGTTGATCTGGCGAGCTTCAATCGCAGCCGTCCATCGTGTCGTTCTCTTCGTGCGTCGTTTCTTCACTCCGTGTCTCGCTGTCGATTTCTTCAGTTATCTTCAGGTTCAGATTAGCAGGATCCTGAGCCTGACACCGAGTCTTCCTCGATCGACCGTCTCCTACCTGGACTGGACTCTCGTTCACTTCCCTTTAGTCTCGGACTTGTTTCAGCGACTCCGATTGAGAACTCCGACACCAACCCCCTACTCCAGGAACAGGGAGGAAGAACCTATAAAGGTCAGCCTCAACTTCCTCCTCACATCGCACCACGAGACCAAGGATCCAAGGATCGTTTACCCACTTTCCCAAGGAAAACAACTGAAAAGAATCGAGACAATCCCGCTTGCCATGGCGAGCCAGGGCGACGCGAGCGGGAAGAAGGACTACTCCACGGCGATCCTGGAGAGGAAGAAGTCGCCGAACCGGCTGGTGGTCGACGAGGCGACCAACGACGAGAACTCCACCGTCGCCCTGCACCCGGACACCATGGACAGCCTCGAGCTCTTCCACGGCGACATCGTCCTGCTCAAGGGCAAGAAGCGGAAGGACACGGTCTGCATTCTGCTCCCAGACGACACGTGCGACAAGACCAAGGTCCGGATGAACAAGGTCGTCAGGAAGAACCTGAGGGTCCGGCTCGGCGACGTCGTCTCCGTCCATCAGTGCCCGGACGTCAAGTACGGGAAGCGCGTGCACGTACTCCCCGTCGACGACACCGTCCAAGGGATCGCCGGAAACCTGTTCGACGCCTTCCTGAGACCCTACTTCCTCGAGGCCTATCGTCCCCTCAGGAAAGGGGACCTATTCCTGGTGAGGGGCGGCATGACGAGCGTGGAGTTCAAGGTTGTGGAGACCGACCCTGCCGAGTACTGCATCGTCGCCTCTGACACGGAGATATTCTGTGACGGCGAGCCTGTCAAGCGGGAGGATGAGGAGAGGCTCGACGAGGTCGGCTACGACGATGTCGGCGGAGTCAGGAAGCAGATGGCCCAGATCAGGGAGCTGGTCGAGCTCCCACTGCGCCACCCTCAGCTGTTCAAATGCATCGGTGTGAAGCCTCCAAAGGGCATCTTGCTGTATGGGCCACCTGGGACCGGCAAGACCCTCATTGCCAGAGCGGTGGCTAATGAAACAGGTGCCTTCTTCTTCCTGATCAATGGTCCGGAGATCATGTCGAAGATGGCCGGAGAGAGCGAGAGCAACCTCAGGAAGGCGTTTGAAGAGGCCGAGAAGAATGCGCCGGCCATCATCTTCATCGATGAGATTGATTCCATAGCACCAAAGAGAGACAAGACCAACGGAGAAGTCGAAAGGCGGATCGTCTCGCAGCTGCTCACTCTCATGGACGGGCTCAAGTCCCGCGCACATGTTATTGTCATGGGTGCTACCAACCGCCCGAACAGCATCGACCCTGCTCTCAGAAGGTTTGGGAGGTTTGACCGGGAGATCGACATTGGAGTCCCCGATGAAGTTGGGCGGCTTGAGGTTCTCCGGATTCACACCAAAAACATGAAGCTAGCTGAAGATGTTGAGCTGGAGCATGTCTCGAGGGACACTCATGGGTATGTCGGCGCTGATCTCGCCGCCCTATGTACCGAGGCTGCTCTTCAGTGCATTCGCGAGAAGATGGATGTTATCGACCTCGAGGATGACACCATTGATGCTGAGATACTGAATTCTATGGCTGTCACCAACGACCACTTCAAGATTGCACTGGGGACAAGCAACCCTTCCGCCCTTCGTGAAACTGTCGTGGAAGTTCCAAATGTCTCTTGGGAAGATGTTGGCGGTCTGGAGGGTGTCAAAAGGGAGCTGCAGGAGACCGTCCAGTATCCGGTGGAGTACCCAGAGAAGTTTGAGAAGTTTGGCATGTCTCCCTCCAAAGGTGTTCTGTTCTATGGCCCTCCGGGCTGCGGCAAGACCTTGTTGGCCAAGGCGATTGCTAATGAGTGCCAGGCTAACTTCATCAGCATCAAAGGACCGGAGCTGCTTACCATGTGGTTTGGCGAGAGCGAGGCCAATGTGCGTGAGATTTTCGATAAGGCAAGGCAGTCGGCACCATGTGTCCTCTTTTTCGATGAGCTCGACTCGATTGCCACCCAGAGAGGAAACAGTGTCGGTGACGCCGGAGGTGCCGCTGATAGGGTGCTGAATCAGCTTCTTGCCGAGATGGACGGAATGAATGCCAAGAAAACCGTGTTCATCATCGGTGCCACCAACAGGCCAGACATCATAGATCCTGCCTTGCTGAGGCCGGGGCGCCTTGATCAGCTTATCTACATTCCTCTGCCTGACGTTGAATCCAGGCTCCAGATCTTCAGGGCCTGCCTCAGGAAGTCTCCTGTGGCCAAGGACGTCGACCTGAATGCACTCGCTAAATACACGCAAGGGTTCAGCGGCGCAGACATCACGGAAATCTGCCAGCGTGCGTGCAAATACGCCATCAGAGAGAACATTGAGAAGGACATGGAAAAGGAGAGGCGGCTGAAGGAAAACCCTGAAGCCATGGAGGAAGACGAGGTGGACGAGATCAAGGCTGCTCACTTCGAGGAGAGCATGAGGTATGCACGCCGGAGTGTGAGCGATGCTGATATTCGCAAATACCAGGCCTTTGCTCAGACGCTGCAGCAGTCCCGTGGTTTTGGCACCGAGTTCCGGTTCGCTGATCAGCCGGCGGCAGGAACTACCTCTGCGACAGATCCTTTCGCATCCTCTACCACAGCAGCTGAAGAAGATGATCTGTATAGTTAAATTGTCTGTTGTGCCATGAACTTACTGTATTATATTATGCATCTGTAAGACATATAGGAAGATTATATAAGATACCCTTTCAATCAAAAATATTGGATTGTTCTGATATCTTGTTTGATGCATTGGGAAAGTAGGATGTAGAATTAGTTGGTCCTGAATGCATGAGAATACCCTCTTTAAGTAACTTTAAGAGTGGTGCAAACTTTTAATGAGGGTGTACCAAAGCAAAACTCTGATATTTGTATGTGCAGTGTTGTGATATACTTATATATATACTGAAGTTTGAAGATTGTATCCACGTAAAAGAAAGAAAAAACATTTCCTCGTCTCCTATTCCAGTTACAATTCTCTTGTTCTCTAGAGGCTCCATCAAGGGCATTAGCAATTTAGCGTTATATGTGATGATATTTTTCTTTCTTGTAAATGTACTAGTTCAAAAATCTTCTGTTATACCGCACCTCTTTTTTTCCGCAAAAATGATTAAACCTCTACTGAGAAATGCCGCAGCCTCTCCAGAATGTTGACAAATTAGTTTAGTAGTAGCTGAAAGTTTCTGCAATGCACCAAAACAATTTTTTGGATTCTCCAGCATAACTGAAATAATTTGCAAGGTAATAGATTATTCATGTTGATGTTGAATAGTTATTCACTGCAAGGGCTACCTTTGACATCCGCTGTCGCGGAAGCTGAAGACAATACAATTTATATAGTTGAATTGTCTATTGTGCCATAAACTTACTCCTAAGAAGAGATACAAACCTTTGATGTTCTCCATGTAGTACCTTTGCTGCCCGCCTGCTCCACGGGCTGTGTTGACTAGCACCACCCTAAGCACCTTGCATTTGAATAAAGTACCTTCAGAAGTTGAGAATTTCCTCTGGCTAGTATCTCATAACAAAATGATGACCATGGACAACCTGAAAAGGGGAAAGATGAATAAAGGAGAGGATCGTGTCTTTTGCTCACAAACTGAAACTGTGCATTCATCACCTGCTTCTTTGATTGCTTAGTTGTTGTTCTTAAAAAAGGATTGTGTAGTTACTAAGAATATCTATGGCTGCATGCATCTTCATGATGCAGAGGCCGGGGCCTTGTCTCCATTTCCAAAAAAAGTTACTAAGAATATCTGGGAAATTACCCTTTTCTGGCTCCACATTGGGCACTGATTATGAATATGTGGCTAATTTTTGGGTTTCTGTTAAAAAAGCACTCTACTCTCGCTCAAGTAAAGATAAGGAACCCGCCAGAGGATTTCTTCGGTTTCGGCAGGGAAGCCATTGGTTCATATTATGCTATGATTGAGGGACCTTCTCGGTTCAAAGCTAACAAATACTCCCTCTGTCCGGAATTACTTGTCGCTCAAACGGATGTAGAGAAAGGTCTCATTTGGCATTCAATCGCTAAGAGCAGCCACAAATTTAACGTGCAGTGCAGTTTGTGCCTGTGCTCTTTGGTGCACCTGGAAAATTAGAAACACCCTCGTCCATATAATAAGCAACCAGCATATTGATAATATCAGAGACAATTCAAATAAATAGGATCACAAGTTCACAGCAGCTTCTCACACTAACCCAATCGATTTATTTCTTTGTTCTTTCCTTCAAGGTAAATGAAATATGGTAATGGAATGAATCGTTGCGTGGTAATCATATCAATGTTAAACACCAGTGCCAACTGGCACCAAAAACAACTTTGGACAATCGACGAGTTCTTGGTAAGTGCCATCATGCCCACACGCTTGAATGATAAATTTAAGGCTGGTGACTTCAGCGGGAACCTGGAGGTCTGACACATACAAGGCAACACCAAGAAAGCTTCAGGAAGCCTCGACATTTGAATCAGCAAGCAACTTCTCCACATATATGTTATATTTCATGAATGATGCTTGATGGCTGGTATTCAGCTTCCAGTTAATTTTCAGATTCAGAAGCTTAGACGTGTTGGAATTGCTTGACCAAGAGATGTACTTGCCTTCTGTCACCCATGATTCTGCTGAAGGGAACCGTGTGTCTTCGTCTATGTTCCGGATGCTTATGTGGCCCAGTGATTCATGGTAAGGCGACGATTTATCTACATTTTCTTCTGGGCTATCTCCCTCTGCTTGTGAATTGATTTTGCCAGTGGTTTTCAGTGTGCAGACAATGTTGATTCCAGTTAATGTGTGGCTGGCACTGGACTGGACAGTTGCTCGGTAGAGGACCCAGTTTTGGTTATCAGATTGAACATATGAGCTGTACAAGCGATGATATTTCTTTCTACTGAATGTCGCTATGTCCTCTACAATGAGAATGGAGGTATTCCCCTTGTTTCTGGATGACGAGTCCAAGGACAATCCTATGTCACAGTTTGCATCAGCTTTGACCTGAATCAATCATCAGGAAGGAACTATAACATTTTGCTGAGAAGAATAAGGCTTATAGAAAAAGCAGAACAGTAAGGTAAGGGTGTGATACTGTACATACTTTCTCCTGCTCCCCCGCGTCGCTACCGCATCGGGCAGCTCGGCCGGGCTGCTACCCTAGCCGCCGCCGAGCCCCGATCTACTCCCTCCTCTCCTCCCGTCACCACTGTGTGACGCCGTCGGGCTAAGCCTGGGGGCAAATGGCGGTGACGGGGGTCTTTCCTTCTCTCCCAAGGCTTGGGGTGGGCCAGGTCCCCCGGCTTGTGGAGGCACGGCTGGTCGGGTCCTGCGGCGCAGCGATGGCGGCCAGCCTTGCGTATGGTCGGATCTCGGATTGTCAGCGGCGGCATGGAGGGCCTGGTGGATGGATCGGCTGTACATGTGGTCTGGCATTCGGTCAGAACTGGTCTACGCGGTGCGGCCTACTCCATGCGCGGCAGCGGTAATCGATGGCGGTCCCGTGGACACGAGGCTGGATGGAGGTTCCTCAAGTGGATCCGGGTGAAAACCCTAATCTTGGGGTGTTGCCAAGGCTGGCGATGGTGCCATTTTCTGCATCGTCCCCTTCCTGAAGGTACCGTCGTGGAGAAGCTCTAGACCCCTATCCGCCACCTCCGGGGGATGAAGAAAATATGCCCTAGAGGCAATAATAAAGTTATTATTTATTTCCTTATATCATGATAAATGTTTATTATTCATGCTAGAATTGTATTAACCGGAAACATAATACATGTGTGAATACATAGACAAACAGAGTGTCACTAGTATGCCTCTACTTGACTAGCTCGTTAATCAAAGATGGTTATGTTTCCTAACCATGAACAAAGAGTTGTTATTTGATTAACGGGATCACATCATTAGGTGAATGATCTGATTGACATGACCCATTCCATTAGCTTAGCACCCGATCGTTTAGTATGTTGCTATTGCTTTCTTCATGACTTATACATGTTCCTATGACTATGAGATTATGCAACTCCCATTTGCCGGAGGAACACTTTGTGTGCTACCAAACGTCACAACGTAAATGGGTGATTATAAAGGTACTCTACAGGTGTCTCCAAAGGTACATGTTGGGTTGGCGTATTTCGAGATTAGGATTTGTCACTCCGATTGTCGGAGAGGTATCTCTGGGCCCTCTCGGTAATACACATCACATAAGCCTTGCAAGCATTGCAACTAATGAGTTAGTTGTGAGATGATGTATTACGGAACGAGTAAAGAGACTTGCCGGTAACGAGATTGAACTAGGTATGGGATACCGACGATCGAATCTCGGGCAAGTAACATACCGATGACAAAGGGAACAACGTATGTTGTTATGCGGTCTGACCGATAAAAGATCTTCGTAGAATATGTAGGAGCCAATATGAGCATCCAGGTTCCGCTATTGGTTATTGACCGGAGACGTGTCTCGGTCATGTCTACATTGTTCTCGAACCCGTAGGGTCCGCACGCTTAAGGTTTCGATGACAGTTATATTATTAGTTTATGAGTTTTGATGTACCGAAGTTAGTTCGGAGTCCCGGATGTGATCACGGACATAACGAGGAGTCTCGAAATGGTCGAGACATAAAGATTGATATATTGGACGGCTATATTCGGACACCGGAAGTGTTCCGGGGAAGTTTCGGATAAAACCAGAGCATCGGGGGGTTACCGGAACCCCCCGGGGGGTTAATGGGCCTCATGGGCCTAAAGTGGAGAAGAGGAGGGGCTGCCAGGGCAGGCCGCGCACCCCCTCTCCCCCTAGTCCGAATTGGACAAGGAGGGAGGGGCGGCGCCCCCCCTTTTTCCTTCTCTCCTTCCCCCTCTCCTACTTGGACAAGGAAAGGGAGGGGAGTCCTACTCCCGGTAGGAGTAGGACTCCTCCTGCGCGCCTCCTACTAGGGCCGGCCGCACCCCCCCCCCTTGGATCCTTTATATACGGAGGCAAGGGGCACCCCTAGACACACAAGTTGATCCACGTGATCATATTCTTAGCCGTGTGCGGTGCCCCCTTCCACCACAGTCCTCGATAATATTGTAGCAGTGCTTAGGCGAAGCCCTGCGACGGTAGTACATCAAGATCGTCACCACGCCGTCGTGCTGACGGAACTCTTCCCCGACACTTTGCTCGATCGGAGTCCGGGGATCGTCATCGAGCTGAACGTGTGCTAGAACTCGGAGGTGCCGTAGTTTCGGTGCTTGATCGGTCGGGCCGTGGAGACGTACGACTACATCAACCAAGTTAACGCTTCCGTTGTCGATCTACAAGGGTACGTAGATCACACTCTCCCCCTCTCGTTGCTATGCATCACCATGATCTTGCGTGTGCGTAGGATTTTTTTTTGAAATTACTACGAAACCCAACAGTGGCATCCGAGCCTAGGTTTTATATGTTGATGTTATATGCACGAGTAGAACACAAGTGAGTTGTGGGCGATATAAGTCATACTGCTTACCAGCATGTCATACTTTGGTTCGGCGGTATTGTTGGACGAGACGACCTGGACCGACATTACGCGTACGCTTACGTGAGACCGGTTCTCCCGACGTGCTTTGCACATAGGTGGCTTGCGGGTGACAGTTTCTCCAACTTTAGTTGAACCGAGTGTGGTTACGCCCGGTCCTTACGAAGGTTAAAACAGCACCAACTTGACAAACTATCGTTGTGGTTTTGATGCGTAGGTAAGATTGGTTCTTGATTAAGCCCGTAGCAGCCACGTAAAACTTGCAACAACAAAGTAGAGGACGTCTAACTTGTTTTTGCAGGGCATGTTGTGATGTGATATGGTCAAGACATGATGCTGAATTTTATTGTATGAGATGATCATGTTTTGTAACCGAGTTATCGGCAACTGGCAGGAACCATATGGTTGTCGCTTTATTGTATGCAATGCAATCGCACTGTAATGCTTTACTTTATCACTAAGCGGTAGCGATAGTCGTGGAAGCATAAGATTGGCAAGACAACAATAATGCTACGATGGAGATCAAGGTGTCGCGCCGGTGACGATGGTGATCACGACGGTGCTTCGAAGTTGGAGATCACAAGCACAAGATGATGATGGCCATATCATATCACTTTTATTGATTGCATGTGATGTTTATCTTTTATGCATCTTATCTTGCTTTGATTGACGGTAGCATTATAAGATGATCTCTCACTAATTATCAAGAAGTGTTCTCCCTGAGTATGCACCGTTGCGAAAATTCTTCGTGCTGAGACACCACGTGATGATCGGGTGTGATAGGCTCTACGTTCAAATACAACGGGTGCAAAACAGTTGCACGCGCAGAATACTCAGGTTATACTTGACGAGCCAAGCATATACAGATATGGCCTCGGAACACGGAGACCGAAAGGTCGAGCGTGAATCATATAGTAGATATGATCAACATAGTGATGTTCACCAATGAAACTACTCCATCTCACGTGATGATCGGACATGGTTTAGTTGATTTGGATCACGTAATCACTTAGAGGATTAGAGGGATGTCTATCTAAGTGGGAGTTCTTTAAGTAAATTAATTGAATCTAAATTTATCATGAAACTTAGTACCTGATAGTATCTTGCTTGTTTATGCTTGATTGTAGATAGATGCCATGCTTTACGGCTTAGAATCGGGACTTCAACGACGTTTTGAACGTCATGGAGCATATGAGATGTTCCAGGAGTTGAAGTTAATATTTCAAGCAAATGCCCGGATTGAGATATATGAAGTCTCCAATAAGTTCTATAGCTGCAAGATGGAGGAGAACAGTTCTGTCAGTGAGCATATACTCAAAATGTCTGGGTATAATAATCACTTGATTCAATTGGGAGTTAATCTTCTAGATGATTGCGTCATTGACAGAATTCTCCAATCACTGCCACCAAGCTACAAGAGCTTCATGATGAACTATAATATGCAAGGGATGAATAAGACTATTCCCGAGCTCTTCGCAATGCTGAAAGCTGCGGAGGTAGAAATCAAGAAGGAGCATCAAGTGTTGATGGTCAACAAGACCACTAGTTTCAAGAAAAAGGGCAAAGGAAAGAAGAAGGGGAACTTCAAAAAGAACAGCAAGCAAGTTGCTACTCAAGAGAAGAAACCCAAACCTGGACCTAAGCCTGAAACTGAGTGCTTCTACTGCAAGTAGACTGGTCACTGGAAGCGGAACTGCCCCAAGTATTTGGCGGATAAGAAGGATGGCAAGGTGAACAAAGGTATATGTGATATACATGTTATTGATGTGTACCTTACTAATGCTCGCAGTAGCACCTGGGTATTTGATATTGGTTCTGTTGCTAATATTTGCAACTCGAAACAGGGACTACGGATTAAGCGAAGATTGGCTAAGGACGAGGTGACGATGCGCGTGGGAAACGGTTCCAAAGTCGATGTGATCGCAGTCGGCACGCTACCTCTACATCTACCTTCGGGATTAATATTAGACCTAAATAATTGTTATTTGGTGCCAGCGTTAAGCATGAACATTATATCTAGATCTTGTTTGATGCGAGACGGTTATTCATTTAAATCTGAGAATAATGGTTGTTCTATTTATATGAGTAATATCTTTTATGGTCATGCACCCTTAAAGAGTGGTCTATTTTTATTGAATCTCGATAGTAGTGACACACATATTCATAGTGTTGAAGCCAAAAGATGCAGAGTTGATAATGATAGTGCAACTTATTTGTGGCATTGCCGTTTAGGTCATATCGGTGTAAAGCGCATGAAGTAACTCCATACTGATGGACTTTTGGAACCACTTGATTATGAATCACTTGGTACTTGCGAACCATGCCTCATGGGCAAGATGACTAAAACACCGTTTTCCGGTACTATGGAGAGAGCAACAGATTTGTTGGAAATCATACATACAAATGTATGTGGTCCGATGAATATTGAGGCTCGTGGCAGATATCGTTATTTTCTCACCTTCACAGATGACTTAAGCAGATATGGGTATATCTACTTAATGAAACATAAGTCTGAAACGTTTGAAAAGTTCAAAGAATTTCAGAGTGAAGTTGAAAATCATCGTAACAAGAAAATAAAGTTTCTACGATCTGATCGTGGAGGAGAATATTTGAGTTACGAGTTTGGTGTGCATTTGAAACAATGCGGAATAGTTTCGCAACTCACGTCACCCGAAACACCACAGCGTAATGGTGTGTCCGAACGTCGTAATCGTACTTTACTAGATATGGTGCGATCTATGATGTCTCTTACTGATTTACCGTTATCGTTTTGGGGATACACTCTAGAGACAGCCGCATTCACGTTAAATAGGGCACCATCAAAATCCGTTGAGACGACGCCTTATGAACTGTGGTTTGGCAAGAAACCAAAGTTGTCGTTTCTGAAAATTTGGGGCTGCGATGCTTATGTGAAAAAGCTTCAACCTGATAAGCCCGAACACAAATCGGAGAAATGTGTCTTCATAGGATATCCAAAGGAGACTATTGGATACTCCTTCTATCACAGATCCGAAGGCAAGACTTTTGTTGCTAAGTTCGGAAACTTTCTAGAGAAGGAGTTTCTCTCGAAAGAAGTGAGTGGGAGGAAAGTAGAACTTGATGAAGTAACTGTACCTGCTCCCTTATTGGAAAATAGTGCATCACAGAAAACTGTTTCTGTGACACCTACACCAGTTAGTGAGGAAGCTAATGATGATGATCATGAAACTTCAGAACAAGATACTACTGAACCTCGTAGATCAACCAGAGTGAGATCCGCGCCAGAGTGGTACGGTAATCCTGTTCTGGAAGTCATGATACTAGATCATGATGAACCTACGAACTATGAAGAAGCGATGGTGAGCCCAGATTCCGCAAAATGGCTTGAAGCCATGAAATCTGAGATGGGATCCATGTATGAGAACAAAGTATGGACTTTGGTTGACTTGCCCGATGATCGGCAAGCAATTGAGAATAAATGGATCTTCAAGAAGAAGACTGACGCTGACGATAATATTACTGTCTACAAATCTCGACTTGTCGCAAAAGGTTTTCGGCAAGTTCAAGGGATTGACTACGATGAGACCTTCTCACCCGTAGCAATGCTTAAGTCTGTCCGAATCATGTTAGCAATTGCCGCATTTTATGATTATGAAATTTGGCAAATGGATGTCAAAACTGCATTCTTAAATGGATTTCTGGAAGAAGAGTTGTATATGATGCAACCAGAAGGTTTTGTCGATCCAAAGGGAGCTAACAAAGTGTGCAAGCTCCAGCGATCCATTTATGGACTGGTGCAAGCCTCTCGGAGTTGGAATAAACGCTTTGATAGTGTGATCAAAGCATTTGGTTTTATACAGACTTTTGGAGAAGCATGTATTTACAAGAAAGTGAGTGGGAGCTCTGTAGCATTTCTGATATTATATGTGGATGACATATTACTAATTGGAAATGATATAGAATTTTTGGATAGCATAAAGGGATACTTGAATAAGAGTTTTTCAATGAAAGACCTCGGTGAAGCTGCTTACATATTAGGCATTAAGATCTATAGAGATATATCAAAACGCTTAATTGGACTTTCACAAAGCACATACCTTGACAAAGTTTTGAAGAAGTTCAAAATGGATCAAGCAAAGAAAGGGTTCTTGCCTGTGTTACAAGGTGTGAAATTGAGTAAGGCTCAATGCCCGACCACTGCAGAAGATAGAGAGAAAATGAAAGATGTTCCCTATGCTTCAGCCATAGGCTCTATCATGTATGCAATGCTGTGTACCAGACCTGATGTGTGCCTTGCTATAAGTCTAGCAGGGAGGTACCAAAGTGATCCAGGAGTAGATCACTGGACAGCGGTCAAGAACATCCTGAAATACCTGAAAAGGACTAAGAATATGTTTCTCATATATGGAGGTGACAAAGAGCTCATCGTAAAAGGTTACGTTGATGCAAGCTTTGACACAGATCCGGACGATTCTAAATCGCAAACCGGATACGTGTTTACATTAAATGGTGGAGCTGTCAGTTGGTGCAGTTCTAAACAAAGCGTTGTAGCGGGGTCTACATGTGAAGCGGAGTACATAGCTGCTTCGGAAGCAGCAAATGAAGGAGTCTGGATGAAGGAGTTCATATCCGATCTAGGTGTCATACCTAGTGCATCGGGTCTAATGAAAATCTTTTGTGACAATACTGGTGCAATTGCCTTGGCAAAGGAATCCAGATTTCACAAGATAACCAAGCACATCAAGAGACGCCTCAATTCCATCCGGGATCTAGTCCAGGTGGGAGACATAGAGATTTGCAAGATACATACGAATCTGAATGTTGTAGACCCGTTGACTAAGCCTCTTCCACGAGCAAAACATGATCAGCACCAAGGCTCCATGGGTGTTAGAATCATTACTGTGTAATCTAGATTATTGACTCTAGTGCAAGTGGGAGACTGAAGGAAATATGCCCTAGAGGCAATAATAAAGTTATTATTTATTTCCTTATATCATGATAAATGTTTATTATTCATGCTAGAATTGTATTAACCGAAAACATATTACATGTGTGAATACATAGACAAACAGAGTGTCACTAGTATGCCTCTACTTGACTAGCTCGTTAATCAAAGATGGTTATGTTTCCTAACCATGAACAAAGAGTTGTTATTTGATTAACGGGATCACATCATTAGGTGAATGATCTGATTGACATGACTCATTCCATTAGCTTAGCACCCGATCGTTTAGTATGTTGCTATTGCTTTCTTCATGACTTATACATGTTCCTATGACTATGAGATTATGCAACTCCCGTTTGCCGTAGGAACACTTTGTGTGCTACCAAACGTCATAACGTAAATGGGTGATTATAAAGGTACTCTACAGGTGTCTCCAAAGGTACATGTTGGGTTGGCGTATTTCGAGATTAGGATTTGTCACTCCGATTATCGGAGAGGTATCTCTGGGCCCTCTCGGTAATACACATCACATAAGCCTTGCAAGCATTGCAACTAATGAGTTAGTTGTGAGATGATGTATTACGGAACGAGTAAAGAGACTTGCCGATAACGAGATTGAACTAGGTATGGGATACCGACGATCGAATCTCGGGCAAGTAACATACCGATGACAAAGGGAACAACGTATGTTGTTATGCGGTCTGACCGATAAAAGATCTTCGTAGAATATGTAGGAGCCAATATGAGCATCCAAGTTCCGCTATTGGTTATTGACCGGAGACGTGTCTCGGTCATGTCTACATTGTTCTCGAACCCGTAGGGTCCGCACGCTTAAGGTTTCGATGACAGTTATATTATGAGTTTATGAGTTTTGATGTACCGAAGTTAGTTCGGAGTCCCGGATGTGATCACGGACATAACGAGGAGTCTCGAAATGGTCGAGACATAAAGATTGATATATTGGACGGCTATATTCGGACACCGGAAGTGTTCCGGGGAAGTTTCGGATAAAACCGGAGCATCGGGGGGTTACCGGAACCCCCCGGGGGGTTAATGGGCCTCATGGGCCTAAAGTGGAGATGAGGAGGGGCTGCCAGGGCAGGCCGCGCACCCCCTCTCCCCCTAGTCCGAATTGGACAAGGAGGGAGGGGCGGCGCCCCCCCTTTTTCCTTCTCTCCTTCCCCCTCTCCTACTTGGACAAGGAAAGGGAGGGGAGTCCTACTCCCGGTAGGAGTAGGACTCCTCCTGCGCGCCTCCTACTAGGGCCGGCCGCACCCCACCCTTGGATCCTTTATATACGGAGGCAAGGGGCACCCCTAGACACACAAGTTGATCCACGTGATCATATTCTTAGCCGTGTGCTCTGCCCCCTTCCACCATAGTCCTCGATAATATTGTAGCAGTGCTTAGGCGAAGCCCTGCGACGGTAGTACATCAAGATCGTCACCACACCGTCGTGCTGACGGAACTCTTCCCCGACACTTTGCTCGATCGGAGTCCGGGGATCGTCATCGAGCTGAACGTGTGCTAGAACTCGGAGGTGCCGTAGTTTCGGTGCTTGATCGGTCGGGCCGTGGAGACGTACGACTACATCAACCAAGTTAACGCTTCCGTTGTCGATCTACAAGGGTACGTAGATCACACTCTCCCCCTCTCGTTGCTATGCATCACCATGATCTTGCGTGTGCGTAGGAATTTTTTTTTGAAATTACTACGAAACCCAACAGGGGAAACCCTAGATCGGTCGAATAGATGACAGCGACACTCTTGTGATGTATCCCTCTTGGGGGCGTCATTCTTGGAGGTATGCATAGGCTCGAGGGACCATTGGACGACATCTGCGGTGGAGCGGCGTTCCATGTGACGCATCGACGACGTGGAGTCTCAGCGGCGTGGCGTGGCAGGGCCTCGTCGACAGATGTGTGATGATGGACACGTGTAGGGAGGAGGTGTTTTTTGGAGCCGTGGTGGCGTCGACAGCAGGCCCGGTAAGGTCGATGCGTCAGTATCTGCTCTGAAGATGGATCGATGGAAGACGGCGGCGACGACCTGTGAGAGTACGTCGGACCGGTCTGTGCCCCAGACCTAGTGTGTGGCTTGGTTGGGGCCTCCGGCTTTAGATGTTAGGCTTAGGTGAGGGTCTGGGTATTCGGCTCACACTTTCTGCACCCCTTCATCAACGAATAGGAGTAGCGACAGATGTTGCCAAGATGGCGGCTTCAGACATATAGATGTATTACTTTGTAAGGTATTTATGAATAATTAATAAGTGGCTGCATGCATCTCCCAGATGCAGAGGGGGGGGGGGGTTCATCCTCCTTTAAAAAAAGTAAGGTAAGGGCCTGCATGTAGTGTTATCATGGACATACTTTTCCTTGGCACCTAGGGATCCCCTTTCAATGTTAGTTAATAAATAACAAGAACCATTTCTGTAGTGTGCTCGTCTTTCCTCATGTTTGCTCCGGAGGAAACTTTGGATCCCGGGTCTTTCGGATCAGGCGATGGTAACGCTCAACGTCACATTCGCCACATGGGGCTTCGTCTTTGAGCTTGCCTTGCTAGGGTGATCGGTGGCTCGAGGTGGTTTCGTTGGTGGTATGTGTGGGCGATGACAGAGGAGGGGGTGGTGTTCTGTCTTCGTGTTCTGGGCCTAGCCATGCCATGAAGTGGGACTGATTTTTCATCCGAAGATGGGTTGGCGAGGTTAATCCTACATCTGATCTCCCTCGTTCCAACCTCCCCTCTTTCGGGGTGTGGTTGGGTGGCAACCGGACGGCCAACGTCAAGGCACTTCACCTTGCTTGGTCAAATGAAGATGGAAGCCGACGTCCTAGTTCGTGCTGGCCACGCTGATGAGTTTGTGGTGGTGGTGCGGCCTGTTGGGGTCGACGGTGGTTTGAGCTCTTCTTTGACGGTGTTCTCATGCTCTTGCTCCCGTGCTTCTCGGTATGTCTCTGCTTGGCGATGTCAAGCGACTATGGCGGTGGCACACAGGTGCCGTGGCGTCGTCTCGGCCTCGCGTGACCTTTCGAATGTGCCCCGCGGCGCAGGTGGTGTCGCGGCATTGTGCAGTCTTGGATGCGTGGAGCCTTTCGATTTGCGTCCATGGTACAGTGTCATGGGCTTGTCTGCTTGGCAATGCCAACTTTGCCTGCGGTACACAGGCGCCGTGGCGTCATCTCGGCCTCGCGTGACCTTTCAAATGCACCCTCGACGCAGGTGGTGCCGTGGTGTTGTCTCAGATGTGTGAAGCCTCTGATTGTGTCGATGGTGGAGTGCCATGGCTTGGTCTTGGTTGGCCAATGCTGTTCGATCTCACTGGTGGTGATTTGTATTGTGTCGGGTGTGTCTTCCCTCTTTGTTTCTCCCCTGTTTGTATGTTGTGGTGTGTGTTATTTTTGCTTTATTTCTTCTCCTCCTGTGCCCCCCTGTAATTCTAGTTCACTTGAACCCATCCTGCAAAAGGGTGCGAAGCTGCAAATGAATATAATTCAGGTGGGGAAGTGACCATGCTCAATGATCAGTTGGAAGATAGTTAAAATGGCATAACAAGTGGAATGTATTTTCTCACCCAAAAAAAGAGATGTACATATCCATCTTGCATGGAAAGTCCTCCATTTTTTTAGAACGAAGACGCTAGGAAAGTCCTCCATTTTTTTCTTTTTCTTTTTCTGCTCTGAGAAAATTGCGTTCTGCCCGAGGCTTCCTTGGACTGTCACACAATCCCCTCCACTGTACGGCTTATCCCTGAAACTATGTATCAACCAGCGAAAATATGGTTATAAATTGGAAAACCTTTAGAAGCGATAATATGACATGTAGAAGGAAAATAAAAATGATGGGCTCAGTGATAATAAGACACATAAAGGAAGCACACATTAAATTAGCACAATAAATAAATGACAAACAGCCAGTCTGGTTGTCCAGCAAAGTACACCTTTCTAGTTCTAGCATAAGAAATGGAAAATAATAAGAATGCAAGGCACACATATTTATATCTAAACTTTACGATGAGCTTACTTGATAGAAGTTTGTACTGGTGGTTGAACTCCATCTCCAGTGTACTTGAGCATCGGCTGGTAAAAATGGGGCCATCATGACATGTTAGTTCAGGATTGGTTGGCATTGAAGTCACCTTTAAATCACTTAAAGAAAGCAACAATTTTAAAAGGCAGGCATGGCAATGGCATTTTTCAAACATAGTTTAACCCCTGCAGTTTAAACCTTTTCTGGTAACATATCACATTTTATAGAGGTGCAGAGAAAGAAGTGCTAAATGATCAACGTATCAGTCAGGTAGGAAATTTCAATTGAAACCACGCAAGACAACATGTATAAGGTGCTTTTGTGTGAACATCATATATAAAAGACATGATCCAACAGGATCTGTTGGCAGAATAGTACCTGAAAACTTTGGCAAGGAATATTGTTCCATGGATCACCTGAGACCTGTTGACCTTTAGAAGATACCTGGTAACCATGACCCTGGAGGAAACCAAAAGTTTAAAGCCATTTAACATAACAAATACAAAAAGGTGAAATTTCAACAATTGGATAGAGAAACTGCAACTATGAATATATGATATGAAGGAAAGCAACTCATATACTATCCACTAGATATACTCACTGATAAGCACCAATTGTTGCATATCAAATCATTCCACATTGTGCTAATACTAAAAAGATACTTGGCAATGTAAATATATACTCACAGTGATAAAGTACTCCCTCCATCCCAAAATAAGTTGAGGCACTTATTTTGAGACGGAGGGAGTAGTATATACATTACCACACCAGGAGTATATGAGATGTCTATAACAACAACTAGTAAGTACGTGTAATGTCAGATACAGCCGCTGAACATGCAGATTGAAGATATGAGCACTTAGGTACTACTCCCTCCGTCTCATATACTCCTGGTGTACTACTAGAACATGACAAAGTTTTAAGAGCTATTTCTTCTCAAAAGTTAGCATCGAGAATTACTGTATCAGCATTCCTGGGGTTAGAGGTTTTGTAAACAGCTTCAACATCATATGACATGCCTAAGCTGCAAAATCTATCAACTTCTGCACCCAGTATAATAAATAACAGTGTTCAGATAATTAGCGTCACAATAATGACTGACGGTAAAGGCGACGGCAGTTAACTGAAGCGCAATGAACAAGCTTCAGTTAACTGTTAAATTTGCCGACAGAGGAGCTGTGAGCGTCAACGTGAGCCGTTCGTTGATCAGGCGACTTCAATGGTAGCCATCCATTGAATCGTTTTCTTCGATCGACCGTCTCCTACCTGGACTGGAGTGGACTCTCCTTCACGTCGCATTGCCGGAGAAGACCCACTCCGCCGGGACGCCGGATTCCTCCTCCCTATCAACTCGGGCTATACAACTCCGACACCAACCCCCTACTCCAGGAACAGGGAGAAAGATGCTATAAAGGGTCAGCCGATCTCCTCAACTTCCTCCTCACATCGCACAGCGAGATCAAGGATCCAAGGATCGTTTACCCACTTTCCCAAGGAAAACAACTGAATCCAATCGAGACAAACACGCGTCCCATCCCATGGCGAGCCAGGGCGACGCGAGCGGGAAGAAAGACTACTCCACGGCGATCCTGGAGAGGAAGAAGTCGCCGAACCGGCTGGTGGTCGACGAGGCGACCAACGACGAGAACTCCACCGTCGCCCTGCACCCGGACACCATGGACAGCCTCGAGCTCTTCCACGGCGACATCGTCCTGCTCAAGGGCAAGAAGCGAAAGGACACGATCTGCATTCTACTCCCAGAAGACATGTGCGACAAGACCAAGGTCCGGATGAACAAGGTCGTCCGGAAGAACCTAAGGGTCCGGCTCGGCGACGTCGTCTCCGTCCATCAGTGCCTGGACGTCAAGTACGGGAAGCGCGTGCACGTACTCCCCGTTGACGACACCGTCGAGGGGATCGCCGGAAACCTGTTTCGACGCCTTCCTGAGACCCTACTTCCTCGAGGCCTATCGTCCCCTCAGGAAAGGAGACCTGTTCCTGGTGAGGGGCGGCATGACGAGCGTGGAGTTCAAGGTTGTGGAGACCGACCCTGCCGAGTACTGCATCGTCGCCTCTGACACGGAGATATTCTGTGACGGCGAGCCTGTCAAGCGGGAGGATGAGGAGAGTCTCGACGACGTCGGCTACGACGATGTCGGTGGAGTCAGGAAGCAGATGGCCCAGATCAGAGAGCTGGTTGAGCTCCCGCTGCGCCACCCCAGCTGTTCAAGTGCATCGGTGTGAAGCCTCCAAAGGGTATCTTGCTGTATGGGCCACCTGGGACCGGCAAGACCCTCATTGCCAGAGCTGTGGCTAATGAAACAGGGGCCTTCTTCTTCCTGATCAATGGCCCGGAGATCATGTCGAAGATGGCCGGAGAGAGTGAGAGCAACCTCAGGAAGGCGTTTGAAGAGGCCGAGAAGAATGCGCCGGCCATCATCTTCATCGACGAGATCAATTCCATAGCCCCAAAGAGAGACAAGACCAATGGAGAGGTCGAAAAGGCGTATTGTCTCGCAGCTGCTCACTCTCATGGATGGGCTCAAGTCCCGCTCACATGTTATTGTCATGGGTGCTACCAACCGCCCGAACAGCATCGACCCTGCTCTCAGAAGGTTTGGCAGGTTTGACCGGGAGATCGACATTGGAGTCCCCGATGAAGTTGGGCGGCTTGAGGTTCTCCGGATTCACACCAAAAACATGAAGCTGGCTGAAGATGTTGAGCTGGAGCATGTCTCGAGGGACACTCACGGGTATGTCGGCGCTGATCTCGCCGCCCTTTGCACCGAGGCTGCTCTCCAGTGCATTCGCGAGAAGATGGATGTTATCGACCTCGAGGATGACACCATTGATGCGGAGATACTGAATTCTATGGCTGTCACGAACGACCATTTCAAGATTGCATTAGGGACAAGCAACCCTTCCGCCCTTCATGAAACTGTCGTTGAAGTTCCAAATGTCTCTTGGGAAGATGTCGGTGGTCTTGAGGGTGTCAAAAGGGAGCTGCAGGAGACCGTCCAGTATCCGGTGGAGTACCCAGAGAAGTTTGAGAAGTTTGGCATGTCTCCCTCCAAAGGTGTTCTGTTCTACGGCCCTCCGGGCTGCGGCAAGACCTTGTTGGCCAAGGCGATTGCTAACGAGTGCCAGGCTAACTTCATCAGCATCAAAGGACCGGAGCTGCTTGCCATGTGGTTTGGTGAGAGCGAGGCCAATGTGCGTGAGATTTTCGACAAGGCAAGGCAGTCGGCACCATGTGTCCTCTTCTTCGATGAGCTCGACTCGATTGCCACCCAGAGAGGAAACAGTGTAGGCGATGCTGGAGGTGCCGCTGATAGGGTGCTGAATCAGCTTCTCACTGAGATGGACGGAATGAATGCCAAGAAAACCGTGTTCATCATCGGCGCCACCAACAGGCCAGACATCATAGACCCTGCCTTGCTGAGGCCGGGGCGCCTTGATCAGCTTATCTACATTCCTCTGCCCGACGTTGAATCCAGGCTCCAGATCTTCAGGGCCTGCCTCAGGAAGTCTCCTGTGGCCAAGGACGTCGACCTGAATGCGCTCGCCAAATACACACAAGGGTTCAGCGGCGCGGACATCACGGAAATCTGCCAGCGTGCGTGCAAATACGCCATCAGAGAGAACATTGAGAAGGACATGGAAAAGGAGAGGCGGCTGAAGGAAAACCCTGAAGCCATGGAGGAAGATGAGGTGAACGAGATCAAGGCTGCTCACTTCGAGGAGAGCATGAGGTATGCACGCCGGAGTGTGAGCGATGCTGATATTCGCAAATACCAGGCCTTTGCTCAGACGCTGCAGCAGTCCCGCGGTTTTGGCAGCGAGTTCCGGTTCCCTGACCAGCCGGCGGTGGGTGCTACAGCTGCGGCCAATCCTTTCGCGGCAGCTGCCACAGCAGCTGAAGAAGATGATCTCTACAGTTAAATTGTCTGTTGTGTCTTACACTTACTGTATTATATTAGGAGTATGCATCTATAAGACATAGGAAGATCATGTAATCATATTTTTAAGTGCAGTGTTGTGATGTATATAATGAAGATTGTACCCTCCAAATGAAAGGAAAAAAAACATTTGTCTCCCATTCCAGTCTGTGTGTCAAGGATATATCCATTGGCCTGTGGTACAATTCTCTTGTTCTCTACAGGCCGCATCAAGGGTATTAGCAATTTAGCATTATATGTGATGCTATTTTTTCTTCTTTTAAATGTACTAGTTCAGTTTTGTTTCGGCATCTTAATTAACCTTCTGTTATACTGCAGTTTTTCTTTCCTTTTTTTGCAAAAGATTATCTCTACTGAGAAATGCCAGAGCCTCTCCAGAATGTTGACAAATTAGTTTAGCTGAAAGGCTCTGCAATGCGCCAATACCAAATTTTGGATTCTCCAACAAAGTAACTGAAATGATCTGTTCATTAGTACCTGGTTTGGCATCTGTCCCCCTAGCTGTTCAGTATTGGCCCCTTTACCACATTCGCAATCAACAGCGCTCCACGAATTCTGAAGCGTGGGATGGCCATACTCTCAAGCTTAACTTTGGAAGAAATTTTAGCCCAGGACAAATCTTGAGCCTCCAGCATTAACCTGGTGAATCTCATGGTTGCCCTGAAAGATATACCAACAGCGGAGTTTACTCAACCAGCTCTGTACATTAATTACAGGGGAGTGACTCGAGCCTTTATTTCTCCCATATAGAAAATACAAGTCCCTTCAGAAGTTGAGGTTTTCCTCTGGCTAGTAAGTAATAGTATCTCATAACAAAATGATGACCATGGGCAATCTGAATTGTCTTTTGTTCAGAAACTGAACTGTGCATCCATCACCTGCTCTTTGATTGTGTAGTTGTTCTTCCGAAAAAAGGATTGTGTAGTTACTACTAACAATATCTTGGAAATTATCCTTTTCTGGCTTCTACACTGGCCATTGATTATGAACCTGTGGCTGAGTTTTGGGTTTCTGATGAAAAATGAAAAATTAGAAACGGCCTCGATTTAAAACATGTTGTTTGGATGGATATCAAACAGGTGTGGTGGCTTAAAGAAAACAGATGCTTCCTGTCTCCAGATCCATTTGAAACCCCTGCAAATTGGATGGGAGTGATGCCGTCAGGCTTTGGAGGGAGCTGGAGGCTCTAAACCTAGCCTCTCTCAACCAGCATAGGATTTCAGACCCGCCACCGACCCCATTTGCTCCTGGATCCCCTCAACAACTACCCCGCTGGAGTAGAAGTGAATCCCAAAGAGCTTCCACATTTTCTAAACATTAAACAAGGCTTTCTCCACAAGCTAAATAAGCACTGCTTGTGTAATAAGCAACCAGCTTACTGGTAATATCAAGAGACAATTCAAGTAAATATGATCACAAGTTCACAGCAGCTTCTCACACCAACCCGGTCGGTTTATTTCTTTGTTCCTTCCTTCAGGGTAAAATGGAATATGGTAATGGAGGGAATCGTTACCTTGTAATTGTATCCATGTTACACACCAGTCTCAACTACTCAACTGGCACCAAAAACAACTTTGGACATTCCTCGAGTCCTTGGCGACTACCATCACGCCCACATGCTTGAATGATAAATTTCAGGCTGGTGACTTCGTCGGGAACTTGGAGGTCTGACATATAGAAGGCTTCAACAGTTGCGACACCAAGAAAGCTTCTGGAAACCTTGGCATTTGAATCCCCAATCAACTTCTCCACATATATGTTATACTTCATGAATGATGCTTGATGGCTGGTATTCAACTTCCAGCTAATTTTCAGACTCAGAAGCTTAGATGTGTTGGAATTATTTGACCAAGAGATGTACTTGCCTTCAGTCACCCATGATTCTGCTGAAGGGAACTGTGTGTTTTCGTCCATGTTCCGGATGCTTATGTGGCCCAGTGATGCATGGTAAGGCCACAACCTATTTGCATCTTCCTCTGAGCTTTCATCTTCATCTGCTTCTGAATTGATTTTGCCACTAGTTTTCAGTGTGCAGACAATGTTGATTCCAATCAATGTGTAGCTGGCACTGGACTGGACAGTTGCTCGGTAGATGACCCAGTTTTGGTTATCTGGAGCATGTGGTTCTACCTTATCAGATTGAACATATGAGCTGTACGAGCGATGCTGTTTCTTTCTACTGAATATCGCTATGTCCTCTGCAATGAGAATTGAGGTATTCTCCTTGTTTCTGGATAAAAAGTCCAGGGACAATCCTAGGTCAGAGTTTGCTTCAGCGTTGACCTGAATCAATCACCAGGAAGGAACTCTTGTCATTTTGCTGAGAAGAAAAGAGCTTACTGAAAAAGCAGATCAGTAAGGTAAGGGTGTGCATGTAGTGTTAGCATGGACATACTTTTCCTTGGCACTTAGGGACCTCGTGTCAATGTTAGTAGGCAACATATCCTATGCATCCGTGGACTTTGTGTATCCATGTATCCGGGCCATCCTCAGCCCTCCGATCCAAATCGTACATGCAACATCAAAATCGTGAGTAATATGCACTTAGACGCCCGCCTAGGCAGCTCAGGTCATTTATCTTTGCAATAGACCCCCTCCGATCGTTGCGGCCCCTTCATCTAAAACAGATCGATTCGTATGGCAACTGCCAAACGTCATGGCCATACAACACGGCGGCGCCCCGGTGGGTGTTGGCCACCAGCCGACCACACAATTTAGCACCCCGCGACGGCGAGTCGGCGACCCCCGCAACTGCTCTAAAAGGAACCATGGCATACATTGAATTTCACGTGCTAGCTAATCAGTTCTGATACGTGTATTCATTACGATTGACATTCAGATCTATATGAATAGTCATTGGATTTGGTAAATGCACAACGACGTCCTGCTTCATTTCTCATGCCGCCGCAACAAGGTAGCGTCACTGCCGCACAACACAACGAGCGCCCGCCTCCCCGCATGCAATGTCAGAGCCACGCTAGCCACAACATGGTCAAAGCTTTATTGGAGCGTCGCCGCTGCGATTCGCCATGACAGTGCCCTCCTGGCAGCACTGTCATTGAGGTGCTGGCCACGACATGGTCGATACTTCAATGCAACATCGCCGCCTTGACTCGTCACGCCTACAGCAGAGCCCTCCTCACAGCACTGTCGGCGAAGCTTCGTCCACGACATGGTCGACGCTTCAATGCAGCAACGCCGCCTTGACTTGGGCGCCCTGCAGAAGCGCCCTTCTCGCAGCACTGCCGGCGAAGCGCCGGCCACGACATAGTCGACGCTTCAATGCAACGTCGCCGCCGCTTCGACTCGTCACGCCCTCGGAGCTGCGCGGCCGGCGCTTCAATGCAGCTTCGCCGCGTCCTCCGAGCAGCGCTGCCGGCGAAGTGTCGGCCTGCAGCGTCGTCGCCTTGACTGGTCGTGCCCTCGGAGCAGCCAAGAAGAAATCAGTTGGTTGATTTTATGCTTTTCCTCTAAGCATTGCCACACTTCCGTAGTCTATCTCATCTAGAAGCGATCATGTGTGTACCGGAAACCTATGTGAATTCCATTGTTTGTTCCCTCTTGTAAAGGGCTTTGAATAGGTGAGAGTCAATTCCTTGCCTGTCAGAGTCCTTATGGTGGAGTTATTGGTCACCGTTGCCATCGACGGCTGCCACGTTGTTTGCTCCACCGGTAGCCAGCGCCCGTCGGCGCTGTGTTGTGTGGTCGGCCGCCATGTTGTTTACTCCAATGGTAGCCGACGCCTGTGCCCGTCGATATGTTTAAGGAAATTGATTGATTGATCTATTCATCTATGTAGAGGCAGAATTGCTTGGAGGGGGGTTATTGCAAAGACACAACAACTTAGCTGCTGAGGCGGGCGTCTAAGTGCATATTAGTCACGGTTTTGATGTTTCATGTACGATTTGGATCGGAGGGCTGAGGATAGCCTGGATGCATGGATACACAAAGTCCACGGATGCATAGGATATGTTGCCATGTTAGTAATAAATAACAAGAAACATTTGTATAGTGTGATTGAAACATTTGTATAGTGTGATTGGGAATGAAGTGAAGGTTTCACAGAGCATGAGGTGCCTATGCTCAATGATCAGTTGGAAGATATTTTCTCACCGAATAAAAGAGATGTACATATCCATCTTCCATGGAAAGTCCTCCATTAAAAAGCTGCTCTGAGAAAATTGCATTCTGCCTGAGACTTCCTTGGACTGTCACACAATTCCCTCCACTGTACGGCTCATCCTTGAAACTATACATCAACCAGCAAAATATGGTCATAAATTAGAAAAGGCTGTAGAAGCAATAATATGACATGTATATAAGCCCAAGTTCAGTTAGCACAACAAAATAATGAACAGTCAGTCTGCTTGCCCAACAAAGTAGAGGGAGTACACCTTTCTAGCTCTAGCATAAGAAATGGAAAATAATAAGAATGCAAGGCACAAATATTTATATCTAAACTTAACGGTGATCTTACTTGATAGAAGTTCGTACTGGTGGTTGAACTTCATCTCCAGTGTACTTAAGCATAGGCTGGTAAAGAAGGGGCCATCATGACACGTTAGTTCAGGATGGGTTGACAAAGAAGTCACCTTTAAACCCCTTAAAGAAAGCAGCAATTTTTAGAGGTAGGCATGGCAATGGTGTTTTTCAAACATAGCTTCACCCCTGCAGTTTAAACCCTTTCTGGTAACACATCATATTTTATAGAGGCGCAGAGAAAGAAGTGCTAAATGATCAATGTATCAGTCAGGTAGGAAATTTCAATTCAAACCATGCAACACAGCATGTATAAGGTGCTTTTAAATTTAATCATTTTGTGTCAAGGTGTAAAGTGTGAACATATATGTAAAAGACATGATCCATCAGGATCTGTTGGCAGTATAGTACCTGAAAACTCTGGCAAGAAATATTGTTCCATGGATCACCTGAGACTTGTAGACCTTCAGAGGAGACCTGGTAACCATGACCCTGGAGGAAATCAAAAGTTTAAAGCCATTTAATATAAAAATATAAAAAGGAGAAATTTCGACAATTGGATAGAGAAACTGAAACTATGAATATATGATATGAAGGAAAAAGCATTAAGCAACTCATATACTATTCCACTAGTTAAACTCAGTATTAGGTATATATTGTTGCATATCAAATCATTGCACATTGTGCTAATATTGGCACTGTAAATATATACTAAGTGATAAAGTAGTATATATATTACCACACTGTAGTATATGAGACATGGCTATAACTACACCTGCTGAACAAGTAGATTGAAGATATGAGCACTTAGGAACTACCACTAGAACGTGGCAAGGCTTTAATAGCTATTCATTCTAAAAAGTCAGCATCAAGAATCACTGTATCATCATTCCTGGGGTTAGAGGTTTTGTAAACAGCTTCAACATCATATGACATGCCTAAGATGCAGATTCTATCATTAATTATATTCTGAGTATGGTTATGTACTGTCTTCTGCATCCAGTATAATTAATAACAATGTTCTGATAATTGGTGCTACAGTAATAATCACTGGAGATGTACCTGATCAAAATCTGAGTAGAAGGGTAATCGTTTCGGATAGCCCCGAAGAACATCCCATGATTTTTCAACGAGACCCCACCAGCTGCACTATTACTGGGTGAATACTTTCAAAAAGTATGTCAGAACTTGGGAGAGTGTTAGCAGTACGTTACCGATTTTGTGCACTCTGAAAGTCAGGTTGTTGCTTAGTTTCATATATCCATCCAGGAGCGAATATGGCAGTTGAGACATCATCTTTTTTGAGTAGATCAAGGGCAACATTTGTCTAGCAAAATGGACAGTTGACAGTTTAATAGAATGCATTTGCATTCGGGCAAAATAGTTAGAAAGGCTGATCTACTACATTACTGTAGTATTCAATCAATGTTGTATAGCCAGCATGTTTTACAACACTTGAGCATTGGAGTATGTATCTATTTAACACTTAATATGCAGGGCAATAGTTGAGTTACACTCAGAATACCTTACTAATTTAGTTGCCAGTTTCGAAACATAGTACAGACAGGAAAGAATGCAATACACTGCAGCAAGAATCGTGAGTTGAACCAAAAAGAGAGAAGATTTCACGTACCTTCCATTGCCCACCACCGAAAGTATTTCGGCCGAAAACATCAATACCCATGTACACATCATACTTCCGGTCACCAGCAGTTGCAGCTGAATCTCGTGGATATTTTTCCTACCAAAATCATCCCAATTTTTGCAGGTAATCATTAAGGGGATATTGCGGGGGACCAGAAAAGGAAAAGAGGGTTACCTTCCATGTATAATTGACAAATAAGCCATCACACAAATCAAAGAATGGCTTGTTATGCTCGTTGAGCTTATCTTGCCAGTCGAGATCGCCACCCACTGTAATTGCATCATACCTGTAGTAGCGCCAAGTCAAAGACGCCAAATAGTTCATAAAACAAGTTTCACAACTAAAACCAGTCATGCTTATTGCACAGTAGGAAATACCATATGACTAAAGATCCAGGAACAGCAGCATGCATTCTCTTGGTTAGATGATTGACAAACTCTTTCAGGTTATCGATGAACTGAATGTCGAGCTTAACCTCAATATTGATCTGAAAGATAATTCAGCATCAGCAACAGACATATCTCCAAGAACGGCAGCATAGACCAGATAAAATTCTTATGGCGAATAAATTACTCTGTAGTGGTCCAATTTAGTCACAAAACGAGAACATTTCACTCTCTCATGTATATCAAGTTTCTCAAATCCAATTTGCATGGGATCATATTGTGAAAAAATGCATCGTTTCTTTCACCAAGTACTGTATCGCTTCAGAAATCAGAACCCCAAATTAAAATATAGAGCATGTAAAGATTACCAGCCAGCCATCAAAGCCTAAGGCAGCAGCCAACTCTGCAAGCCTCTCGGCATACATCTGTGCTGAATCCTGTGTTGCAAACATCTCCCTGCAGATTTCTGCACCTTTATCCCACTCTGTGATGAACGTTCCCAAAACCTTGTCTCAAAAACCGGCAAAACAAAATTACACGACCACTTGAGCGAAGTCAAGAAGCAAGCAGGAGGAAGGCCGGTAATACCAGGCGTGGAGGCAAGAAAACGAACCTTGACGCCGTGGAGGTGGGCGGCGTTGGTCCAGCATGGCGGCGGGAGAGTGACGAGGTAGTGAGAGAAGTAGACGAAGACGTCGACGAGGTGCCAATGCCAGAGCGCGTAGGCATCGGGATTAGCGCCGCCCTGCGGCGCCGCGTCTTCGCGGTAGCCGCCCTGGAAGTCATGGCAGACGAGGAGGCGCCGCCGCGGCGGGAGCGGCGCCCCGGGGGAGGGGAGCGGCGTGGAGGCGCGGTTGAAGGGTAGGTGGAAGTTGGAGTCCTCGGAGAGGTAGGAGCGGGAGGCGAGCGCGGCGAGGTCGGTGATGGGGTAGGAGATGGGCGGCGCCGGCCTGGAAGCGTCGAACGGCGGCTCCCACTGACGCCGCTCTCCTTCGGAGACGGCGGCGTCGTCCGCGGCGGGAAGAGTCATGATGTCGCGGAGGAGACGGAGGAGGCGGCGCAGGGAGAAGGGCATGTGCTCCGCCGCCGTTGAACCGGCGGCGGACGGCGATGGTCTGCCCACCAAAAGTTATTGTCGGTCAATACGCAATTCAGCCCCTGGACTTGGCAACTATTAGTACGAATTTTATGGTGATTTTAGTCCAAAAATGAGCTCCTCCCCTCCTCCAATTTAAATCCTTCGATGAAATGAGATCAATTTCGTGTTACTGAGCACTTGCTAGTTGTTGCTACACACACACGCATCCCACGCGTGGAGGTGAAGACTGACGAAGGACTAAAATAGTCGATCATTTGGAGATTTGGGTGATGGGGGGCTGTTGTTTGTCTGAGAAGCAAAGACTGAGCCACTATCCCAATTTAATCACCCCATGTGATGATCTGTTAGTCACATGCATATGCACGCTATGCTGTCCAATCCTTGTCTATTAGGGCATGTACAATGGGGGCAGCACCATGCTGCTGCCCCAGTATCCACGTCGGAGTAAATATATGAAGCACCAGTTCCAATAACCAGCGTGGTCCATCTTGTACTCTCTCTTTATCATCATCTTCTTTCTTTAAACTAATGGTTGCGCATGTCCTGATGCTTTACTCCTTGCTTTTGCTTCTTCTCTCTCCCTTTCCTCTTCTTTTTGGCTGAAGCACCAGGCTCCTCTGCAAGAGACCGCTAGCCTCTGCAAGCAGCATTCTTTTTCTTTCTCTCTCGTCATGCATCCGACGTGGAACGGCGGGGCAACACTCCAGCGTGGAGCATTGGCCATGCCCTTAAGGATGACGCTAGGCGTTGGTCAACCCACGCGAGCAAGGGATCGGTCGCTTTGAGATCCAGCCGTTCGATTGGCCTTGCATGCAACATGTGGATCAGTGGGTGCTCGTTCCCCTCTCATTTTGCACGCGTCTATACTCTCCCGCATGCCTCGTTGTCGAAGATGTAAGGAGTCATAAGGCTTATGTGTTGCTCCATTGCGGCGGCTGGGGGCCGCAACATCGTCGGGGTCGCACCTAGCACTTCATGCTCCATTTGTAGCATTGCTATCGGCCACGCGTCGTTGGTCATAGCTCCGCTGGCCCGAGCATGCAACACCTACGTGTCGTCGATCATAACTCGCAGCATCATCGTCGGTGGTGGTAGCATCGCCGACTAATGGATGCAACACCGCGACACGGGTCATGACATCATTGGTTGGGGGTAGGCAACACCATGTGTCACCGATGGCAGCACTACCGTCATCGTTGGCTGCATCGTTGGCAGCACAACGCATTGCCTGTCACAACCCCGCAGTCGCCACTTGCAGTAGTGACGGTTGGCACACACCGCCTGCTCGCAAAGCCCTTGTTCGCCACTCACATCGCCTTGTCACTGCGCCCACCGCCCTGCTAGCTTGCTCGAAGTACCCCTGCTACACACTCGCATCGCCATGTCACCATGCTTGTAGCGCATGCTGGTAAGTTCGCAACACCCCCTCTGCCTTGTCGGTGATCTCGCAGAACCATGGCCGCCGCTTCCAGCACTGTCGTCCCCGGCTCTGCAGCAACGGTGCTAGATTTACTACGACCCCCCACCCAGCTCCGCGATAGCACCTTGCCCTCGTCTTCTTCACCCTCTTGAAAGTGCATTTCAATAGTACTCTACTTTTGATGATTAATGACAAAACCATCTGAGAGAACTAATCATTTTAGTGAGTTTATTTCAAGATTTTGGACTAATTTTCATATACTAGTCCATGGCTATAACCTAAAAGTATGACATGATTGGTGACCCTACAAACAACTTTTCTAGTTGTTGTCCTCATCAAGCTCATCATTTGAACTTCCTAGGTATTTTGGCGAATTCAAGATTCATATTGAGTATAGGACAACCGTACTACGAAGAGGGGTGCAAGAAAATACTTTGGGTTTGAATTCCAAGAACAGAGACTCAGCCAAAGCTATCCCAAAATCCACTCCCTAGACATCTTTGAATTAATTCTCTAAGCCTCAATACTTTTGAAGATTTTCTGCTAGTACTGTCGAGCCAGTTAGGGTTATTCATGCTTAGAGATCAAACCCATACAAAACTATTAGAACCACCATCTTGTTGTTTCAAAATTGTAGACCCCTATAATCCACTTTGACAAAAACCTCCTATTTTGGTTGGCACTTCCAAGTCGTCTTGATTTGCTTCCCTTTACTCATGGTATAAGTTTGATGCCTCCGCTTTTTTTTCATCCAAAACTTCCAAGCTATGGCTAGCACTTTTCTGTAGATTTATCAAATCTCGCAGTGACTTTGTTTTGTATGGTACTACTGACCAATCTATTTTACTAGTACTTCCGAGCCATTCTATCATAGTAGGAAGGTGCTTCCTTTTTGTGTTTATAACCACTTTTTCTCATTCACCATCGATACCTCCTAGTGATGTATTTCTTCTAGTTTCTGTACACTACCTTGGCGGCTCAAATTTATTTGAACTGGTTTGGTAGTTCCAATAGGTTTCTATTGGTGCGTTCGATCCTATGCTACTTTTTTGTGTGACAACTAGGTTTTGGATCTCCTTTATATATTCTCTACCATACCCTTTGTGGATCAAAGCATCCATCCCATACCTTCACAACTCATTCCACTCATTGCAACCACTCCACTCCAACGCATCCCACTCCACTCCACTCAACCCATCAACCACATACAGGAAGATAGATCCAAGGCAGGAGAAAAATAAAGAAGTGTTGAGTGATTCCTTGGTTTACTTCTTGTTTTTTGACAAAAAAGAAGCCTCCCTTTCTTGAATCCCTACTCCTCAAGATCATCTCTTTCACCAAATTATATTCTTGTGACAGAGATAGTGTTCCTTCGGATTCTTGAGAAAAGCTTTGATTGATTTTTTTAAAGGGGTTCTTACAAAGTGAATTTACCACTACAGCAGGAAGGTCCTAAGATGACACATGTATCGGAGTGTGCAATGCATGAATCGCAAACAGTATGGTAATAAAATCGTCACCAATAAAATGAACTGTGTGTGATGGTTGATCTATCAAGCATGATTCATATAAGAGTTACATGTGCGATACATTGCATACAATTAATTCATATGGCTATTTGCAATGGGCCAAAATAACGCAAATGGTTGCCTAGATCTAGATGTGTGCGACCGACAACATACAGGTAACCCAGATGAACTATTTGCGATGATCCAGAAGAACACAAACAATTCAGTGTAGCAAGATATGTGCGATACTCGGCAAACAGGCGAGTAATCAGATTTATGTGGGAAGACTGATAATAACACAGACGATTCCTGCTAATAAGTTGTGCATGTTGTGGGCAAACGCTTACTGGTAAACAATTGTCTGTGATTGTTGAAAACATCACCAGCGTGTAGTTTAATCGTGTGCGATGTGATTTGCTCTATCTGCACAACATCTAATTAAACATCCAATTACATAACTGACTACGCATAATATTTGTGCAGTGAAGGAAATATGCCCTAGAGGCAATAATAAAGTTGTTATTTATATTTCCTTATATCATGATGAATGTCTATTATTCATGCTAGAATTGTATTAACCGGAAACTTAGTACATGTGTGAATACATAGACAAACAGAGTGTCACTAGTTTACCTCTACTTGACTAGCTCGTTGAATCAATGATGGTTATGTTTCCTAACCATAGACATGGGTTCTCATTTGATTAACGGGATCACATCATTAGAGAATGATATGATTGACTTGACCCATCCGTTAGCTTAGCACGATGATTGTTTAGTTTGTTGCTATTGCTTTCTCCATAACTATACATGTTCCTATGACTATGAGATCATGCAACTCCCGAATACCGGAGGAACACTTTGTGTGCTACCAAACATCACAACGTAACTGGGTGATTATAAAGGTGCTCTACAGGTGTCTCCGATGGTGTTTGTTGAGTTGGCATGGATCAAGATTAGGATTTGTCACTTCGATTGTCGGAGAGGTATCTCTGGGCCCTCTCGATAATGTACATCACTATAAGCCTTGCAAGCAATGTAGCTAATGAGTTAGTTATGGGATGTAGCATTACGGAATGAGTAAAGAGACTTGCTGGTACCGACGATCGAATCTCGGGCAAGTAACATACCGATGACAAAGGGAACAACGTATATCGTTATGCGGTTTTACCGATAAAGATCTTCGTAGAATATGTAGGAACCAATATGAGCATCCAGGTTCCACTATTGGTTATTGACCGGAGACATGTCTCGATCATGTCTACATAGTTCTCAAACCCGTAGGGTCCGCACGCTTAATGTTTGGTGACGGTTGGTATTACGAGTTTATGTGTTTTGATGTACCAAAGGTACCTCGGAGTCCCGGATTTGATCACGGACGTGACGAGGAGTCTCGAAATGTTCGAGACGTAAATATCGATATGTTGTAAACCTATGTTTGGACATCGGAATGGTTCCGGGTGAAATCAGGAGTATACTGGAGCACCGGGTGAAGGAAATATGCCCTAGAGGCAATAATAAAGTTGTTATTTATATTTCCTTATATCATGACAAATGTTTTATTATTCATGCTAGAATTGTATTAATAGAAAACTTAGTACATGTGTGAATACATAGACAAACTGAGTGTCACTAGTTTGCCTCTACTTGACTAGCTCGTTGAATTAATGATGGTTATGTTTCCTAACCATAGACATGAGTTGTTATTTGACTAACATGATCACATCATTAGAGAATGATGTGATTGACTTGACCCATCCGTTAGCTTAGCACGATGATCATTTAGTTTGTTGCTATTGCTTTCTCCATAACTTATGCATGTTCCTATGACTATGAGATCATACAACTCCCGAATACCGGAGGAACACTTTGTGTGCTACCAAACATCACAATGTAACTGGGTGATTATAAAGGTGCTCTGCAGGTGTCGACTATGGTATTTGTTGAGTTGGCATAGATCGAGATTAGGATTTGTCACTCCGATTGTCGGAGAGGTATCTCTGGCCCTCTCGGTAATGCACATCACTATAAGCTTTGCAAGCAATGTGACTAATGAGTTAGTTGTGGGATGATGCAATACGGAACGAGTAAAGAGACTTGCCGGTAACAAGATTGAACTAGGTATTGAGATACCGACGATCGAATCTCGGGCAAGTAACATACCGATGACAAAAGGAACAATGTATGTTGTTATGCGGTTTGAACGATAAAGATCTTCATAGAATATGCAGGAACCAATATGAGTATCCGGGTTCCGCTATTGGTTATTGACCGGAGATGAGTCTCGGTCATGTCTACATAGTTCTCGAACTCGTAGGGTCCGCACGCTTAATGTTATATGATGATTTGTATTATGAGTTATGTGATTTGATGACCGAAGTTTGATAGGAGTACCGGATGAGATCGGGGACATGACGAGGAGTCTCGAAATTGTCGAGACATAAAAATCGATATATTGGAAGGCTATATTCGGACATCGGAAAGGTTCCGAGTGATTCGGGTATTTTTCGGAGTACCGGAGAGTTACTGGAATTCGTATTGGGCCTTAATGGGCCATACGGGAAAGGAGAGAAAGGCCTCAAGGGTGGCCGCGCCCCTTCCCCATGGACTGGTCCGAATTGGACTAAGGGAAGGGGCGCCCCCTTCCTTCCTTCTCCTTCTTCCTTCCCTTTTTCCTATTTCATGTGGGAGGTGGAATCCTACTAGGACTAGGGAGTCCTAGTAGGACTCCACACTTTGGGCGCGCCCTATGAGGGCTGACCTCCTCCTCCCTCCATCCTTTATATACATGGCCAGAGGGCACCCCATAGACACACAAGTTGATCATTGATCTCTTAGCCATGTGCAGTGCCCCCTCCACCATAATCCACCTCGGTCATATCGCTGCGGTGCTTAGGAGAAGCCCTGTTCCGGTAACTTCATCATCACCATCACCACGCCGTCGTGCTGACGAAACTCTCCCTTGGCCTCAACTGGATCAAGAGTAGGAGGGACGTCACTGAGCTGAACGTGTGTAGATCACGGAGGTGACGTATCTTCGGTGCTAGGATCGGTCGGATCGTCAAGACGTACGACTACATCAACCGCGTTGTCATAACGCTTCCACTTACGGTCTACGAGGGTACGTAGACAACACTCTCCCCTCTCGTTGCTGTGCATCACCATGATCTTGCGTGTGTGTAGGATTTTTTTTTGAAATTACTGCGTTCCCCAACAGTGGCATCCGAGCCAGGTCTATGTGTAGATGTTATATGCACGAGTAGAACACAAAAGGAGTTGTGGGCGTGGGTATATACATATTGCTTGCCGTCACTAGTTGATTCTTGATTCAGCGATATTGTTGGATGAAGCGGCTCAGACCGACATTACGCGTACGCTTACACGAGACTGGTTCTACTGACGTGCTTCCCACACCAGTGGCTAGTGGGTGTCTGTTTCTCCAACTTTAGTTCAATCGGATTCAATGAACAGGGTCCTTTCTGAAGATCAAAAAGCAATCACTATACCGCATTGTGGTTTTTGATGCGTAGGTAAGAACGGTTCTTGCTCAGCCCGTAGCAGCCACGTAAAACTTGCAACAACAAAGTAGAGGACGTCTAACTTGTTTTTGCAGGGCTTGTTGTGATGTGATATGGTCAAGACGTGATGAGATATAAGTTATTGTATGAGATGATCATGTTTTGTTGAAGTTATCGGCAACTGACAGAAGCCTTATGGTTGTCTCTTTATTGCATAAGATGCAAGCGCCAAATAATTGCTTTACTTTATCGCTATGCTATAGCAATAGTTGCAAGAGCAATAGTTGGCGAGACGAGCATGTGATGACACGTTGATAGAGATCAAGATGATGGAGATCATGGTGTCATACCGGTGACGATAGAGATCATGACGGTACTTTGGAGATGGAGTTCAAAGGTGCAAGATGATCATGGACATATCATGTCACATATTTTGATTGCATGTGATGTTTATCCTTTATGCATCTTATTTTGCTTAGTTTGGCGGTAGCATTATAAGATGATCTCTCACTAAGTTTCAAGGTATAAGTGTTCTCCCTGAGTATGCACCGTTGCGACAGTTCGTCATGCCGAGACACCACGTGATGATCGGGTGTGATAAGCTCTACGTTCACATACAACGGGTGCAAGCTAGTTTTGCACACGCGGAATACTCGGGTTAAACATGAGGACCCTAGCATATGGAGATATGGCCTCGGAACACTGGAGACCGAAAGGTCAAGCGTGAATCATATAGCAGATATGATCAACATAATGATGTTCACCATTGAAAACTACTCCATCTCACATGATGATCGGACAAGGTTTAGTTGATTTGGATGACGTGATCATTTAGATGACTAGAGGGATGTCTATCTAAGTGGGAGTTCTTTAGTAATATGATTAATTGAACTTTAATTTATCATGAACTTAGTCCTGATAGTATTTGCATAACTATGTTGTAGATCAATAGCTCGCAATGTAGCTCCCCATTTTTTGATATGTTCCTAGAGAAAAACTATGTTGAAAGATGATAGTAGCAATGATGCGGACTAGGTCCGTGATTTGAGGATTATCCTCATTACTGCACAGAAGAATTATGTCCTTGATGCACCGCTAGGTGATAGACCTATTGCAGGAGCAGATGCAGATGTTATGAATGTTTGACAAGCTTGGTATGATGACTACTTGATAGTTTATTGCACCATGCTTTGCGGCTTAGAACTGGGACTTCAAAAAAAATTTGAACGCCACAGAGCATATAAGATGTTCCAAGCGTTTAAATTGATATCTCATACCCATGCCCGTGTCAAGAGGTATGAGACCTCTGATAGTACTTTGCCTACAAGATGGAGGTGAATAGCTCAACGAGTGAGCATGTGCTCCGAATGTCCGAGTACTACAATCACTTGAATCAAGTGGGAGTTAATCTTCCCGATAAGATAGTGATTGATAGAGTTCTCTAGTCACTATCACCAAGTTACTAGAACTTCGTGATGAACTATAATATGCAAGGGATAATGGAAACGATTCCCAAATCTCTTCGCGATGCTGAAATCAGCGAAGGTAGAAATCAAGAAAAGCATCAAGTGTTGATGGTTGAAAAGACCACTAGTTTCAAGTAAAAGGGCAAGAAAAAAAGGGAACTTCAAGAAGAATGGCAAGAAAGTTTCCACTCCCATGAATAATCCCAAAGCTAGACCCAAGCCTGAAACTAAGTGCTTCTACTGCAAAGGAAATGGTTATTGGAACTGGAACTGCCCTAGATACTTGGCGGATAAGAAGGATGGCATACTGAAGAAAGGTATATAGGATATACATGTTATTGATGTGTACTTTACTAGTGTTTATAGAAACCCCTCGGTATTTGATACTGGTTCAGTTGCTAAGAGTAGTAACTTGAAACGGGAGTTGCAAAATAAACAGAGACTAGTTAAGGGCGAGGTGATGATGTGTGTTGGAAGTGATTCCAAGGTTGATAAGATCACCATCGCACACTCCCTTTACCTTCGGGATTAGTGTTGAACCTAAAATAAATGTTATTTGGTGTTTGCGTTGAGCATGAGTATGATTGGATCATGTTTATTGCAATACGATTATTCATTTAAGTCAAAGAATAATTGTTGTTCTATTTACATGAATAAAACCTTCTATGGTCATACACTCAATATAAATGGTTCATTGAATCTCGATAGTAGTGATACACATATTCATAATATTAAAGCCAAAAGATGCAACGTTAATAATGATAGTGCAACTTATATGTGGCACTGTCGTTTAGGTCATATTGGTGTAAAGCGCATGAAGAAACTCCATGCGGATGGACTTTTGGAATCACTTGATTATGAATCATTTGATGCTTGTGAACCATGCCTCATGGGCAAGATGACTAAGACTTCGTACTCCGGAACAATGGAGCGAGCAACTGATTTATTGGAAATAATACATGCTGATGTATGCGGTCCGATGAGAGTTGAGGCTCGCGGCGGGTATCATTATTTTTCGACCTTCACAGATGATTTGAGCATATATAGGTATATATAGTTGATGAAAGATAAGTCTGAAACATTTGAAAAGTTCAAAGAATTTCAGAGTGAAGTGGAAAATCATCGTAACAAGAAAATAAAGTTTCTACGATCTGATCATGGAAGTGAATATTTGAGTTATGAGTTTGGTCTTCATTTGAAACAATGTGGAATAGTTTCGCAACTCACGCCACCTGGAACACCACAGCATAATGGTGTGTCCGAACGTCATAACCGTACATTATTGGATATAGTGCAATCTATGATGTCTCTTACCGATTTACCACTATCATTTTGGGGTTATGCATTAGGGACAGCTACATTCACGTTAAATAGGGCACCATCTAATCCGTTGAGATGACACTGTATGAACTATGGTTTGGCTAGAGACCTAAGCTATCGTTTCTTAAAGTTTGGGGTTGTGATGCTTATGTGAAAAAGTTTTAGCCTGATAAGCTCAAACCCAAATCAGAAACGTGCGTCTTCATAGGATACCCAAAAGAAACTGTTGGTACACCTTCTATCATAGATCCGAAAGGCAAGATCTTTGTTGCTAAGAGTGGATCCTTTCTAGAGAAGAAGTTTATCTTGAAAGAAGTGAGTGGGAGGAATGTAGAACTTGATGAGGTAATTGTAACTTCTCCTGAATTGGAAAGTAGTTCATCATAGAAATCAGTTCTAGTGATTTCTACACCAATTAGTGAGGAAGCTAATGATGATGATCATGTAACTTCAGATCAAGTCACTACCGAACCTTGTAGGACAACCAGAGTATGCTCCGCACCAGAGCGGTACGGTAATACTTTTTGGAAGTCATGTTACTAGACCATGACAAACCTACGAACTATGAGGAAGCGATGATGAGCCTAGATTCCACGAAATGGCTTAAGGCCATGAAGTCTGAGATGGGATCCATGTATAAAGAACAAAGCATGGACTTTGATTGACTTTCCCAATGATCGGCGAGCCATTGGGAATTAATGTATCTTCAAGAGGAAGACGGACGCTGATAGTAGTGTTACTATCTACAAAGCTCAAGTTGTCTAAAAAGGGTTTTCGACAAGTTCAAGGTGTTAACTATGATGAGATTTTCTCACTCGTAGCGATGCTTAAATCTGTCTGAATCATGTTAGCAATTGTCACTTTTTATGAAATCTGGCAAATGGACGTCAAAACTGCATTCCTTAATGGATTTCTTAAAGAAGAGTTGTATATGATACAACAAGAAAGTTTTTTCAATCCTAAAGGTGCTAACAAAGTGTGCAAGATCCAGCGATCCATCTATGGACTGGTGCAAGCATCTCGGAGTTGGAATATACACTTTGATGAGTTGATCAAAGCATATAGTTTTATACAGACTTTTGGAGAAGCCTATATTTACAAGAAAGTGAGTGGGAGCTCTGTAGCATTTCTGATATTATATGTGGATGACATATTTTTGATCGGAAATGATACCGAATTTCTGGATAGCATAAAATGATACTTGAATACAATATTTTCAAAGAAAGACCTCGGTGAAGCTGCTTACACATTGAGCATCAAGATCTATAGAGATAGATCAAGACGCTTGATAGGAATTTTCAATGAGTACATACCTTGACAAGATTTTTGAAGTAGTTCAAAATGGAACAGTCAAAGAAGGAGTTCTTTCCTGTGTTGCAATGTGTGAAGTTGAGTAAAGACTCAAAACCCGACCACAACTGAAAATAGAAAGAGAATGAAAAGTCATTCCCTATGCCTTAGTCATAGGTTCTATAAAGTATGCTATGTTGTGTACCAGTCCTATTGTATACCTTAGCATGATTCTGGCAAGGGAGTACAATAGTGATCTAGGAGTAGATCACTGGACAGCGGTCAAAATATCCTTAGAGGACTAAGGAAATATTTCTCGGTTATGGAGGAGATAAAAGAGTTCGTCGTAAAGAGTTACGTCGATGCAAGCTTTTTACATTGATCTAGATGACTCTAAGTCTCGATCTGGATACATATTGAAAGTGGGAGCAATTAGCTAGAGTAGCTCCGTGCAGAGTATTGTAGACCTAGAAATTTGCAAAATATATACGGATCTGAATGTTGCAGACCAGTAGACTAAACTTCTCTCACAAGCAAAACATGATCACTCTTTGGGTATTAATCACATAGAGATGTGAACTAGATTATTGACTCTAGTAAACCCTTTGGGTATTAGTCACATGAAGATGTGAACTAATGACATAAAGATGTGAACTATTGGTGTGAAATCACATGATGATGTGAACTAGATTATTGACTCTAGTGCAAGTGGGAGACTGAAGGAAATATGCCCTAGAGACAACAATAAAGTTGTTATTTATATTTCCTTATATCATGATAAATGTTTATTATTCATGCTAGAATTGTATTAACCGGAAACTTAGTACATGTGTTAATACATAGACAAACTGAGTGTCACTAGTTTGCCTCTACTTGACTAACTCATTGAATCAATGATGGTTATGTTTCTTAACCATAGACATGAGTTGTCATTTGATTAATAGGATCACATCATTAGAGAATGATGTGATTGACTTGACCCATCCGTTAGCTTAGCACTATGATCGATTTGTTTGTTGCTATTGCTTTCTCCATAACTTATACATGTTCCTATGACTATGAGATCATACAACTCCCGAATACCAGAGGAACACTTTGTGTGCTACAAACGTCACAACATAACTGGGTGATTATAAAGGTGCTCTGCAAGTGTCTCTGATGGTGTTTGTTGAGTTAGCATATATCGAGATTAGGATTTGTCACTCCGATTGTCGGAGAGGTATCTTTGGGCCCTCTCGGTAATGCACATCACTATAAGCCTTGCAAGCAATGTGACTAATGAGTTAGTTGCGGGATGACGGATTATGGAACGAGTAAAGAGACTTGCCGGTAACGATATTGAACTAGGTATTGAGATATCGATGATCGAATCTCGGGCAAGTAACATACCGATGATAAAGGGAACAATGTATATCATTATGCGGTTTGACCGATAAAGATCTTCATAGAATATGTAGGAACCAATATGAGCATCCAGGTTCCGCTATTGGTTATTGACCAGAGATGAGTCTCAGTCATGTCTACATAGTTCTCGAACTCGTAGGGTCCGCACGCTTAACATTCTGTGACGATTTGTATTATGGGTTATGTGATTTGATGACCGAAGTTTGTTCGGAGTCCCGGATGAGATCGGGGGCATATTGAGGAGTCTCGAAATGGTCGAGACGTAAAGATCTATATATTGGAAGGCTATATTCGGACATCGGAATGGTTCCGAGTGATTCGGGTATTTTTTTGGAGTACCGGAGAGTTACGGGAATTCGTATTGGGCCTTAATGGGCCATACGAGAAAGGAGAGAAAGGCCTCAAGGGTGGCCATGCCCTTCCCCATGGACTGGTCCGAATTGGACTAGGGGAAGGGGGCGCCCCTTCCTTCCTTCCTTCTCCTTCTCCCTTCCCCTTTTCCTATTCCATGTGGGAGGTGGAGTCATACTAGGACTCCACACTTTGGGCGCGCCCTATGAGGGCCGGCCTCCTCCTCCCTCCATCCTTTATATACGTGGCCAGGGGCACCCCATAGGCACACAAGTTGATCATTGATCTCTTAGCCGTGTGCGGTGCCCCCCTCCACCATAATCCACCTCGGTCATATAGTAACGGTGCTTAGGAGAAGCCCTGTTCCGGTAACTTCATCATCACCGTCACCATGCCGTCGTACTGACGACACTCTCTCTCCGCCTCAACTGGAGCAAGAGTACGAGGGACGTCACCGAGCTGAACGTGTGCAGATCGCGGAGGTGCCGTATCTTCAGTGCTAGGATCGGTCGGATCGTGAAGACGTACGACTACATCAACCGCGTTGTCATAACGCTTCTGTTTACGGTCTACGAGGGTATGTAGACAACACTCTCCCCTATTGTTGCTATGCATCACCATGATCTTGCATGTGCGTAGGAATTTTTTTGAAAATACTGTGTTCCCCAACACCGGGAGGTTATCGGAACCCCCTGGGAGGTATATGGGCCTTATTGGGCCTTAGTGGAAGAGAGGGAAAAGAAGCAAAGGAGGGGGCGCCCCCAAGCCCAATCTGAATTGGGAGGAGGCCGACCCCCCTTTCCTTCCTTCTTCCTCCTCCTTCCTTCTCTCCTATAACCAACAAAGGGAAGGGGGGAATACTACTCCCGGTGGAAGTAGGACTCCCTTGGGGCGCGCCTAGAGAGGCCGGCCCCCTCCCCCTCTTCCACTCCTTTATATATGGGGGAGGGGGCACCCCATGGACACACAAGTTGATCATTGATCTTTAGCTGTGTGCGGTGCCCCCCTCCACCATAATCCACCTCAGTAATATCGTAGTGGTGCTTAGGTGAAGCCCTGTTCCGGCGGCAACATCATCACCGTCATCACGCCGTCGTGCTGACGAAGCTCTCCCTCGAAGCTCTACTGGATCGTGAGTTCGTAGGACGTCACCGAGCCGAACGTGTGCAGATCGCGGAGGTGCCATATCTTCGATACTAGATCGATCGATCGTGAAAACGTGCGAGTACATCAACCGCGTTGTCATAACGCTTCCGCTTACGGTTTATGAGGGTACGTAGACGATACTCTCCCCTCTCCTTGTTATGCATCACCATGATCTTGCATGTGCGTAGGATTTTTTTTGAAATTACTGCGTTCCCCAACAGTGGCATTCAAGCCAGGTTTATGCGTAGATGTTATATGCACGAGTAGAACACAAAGGAGTTGTGGGCGTGGGTATATACATATTGCTTGCTGTCACTAGTTGATTCTTGATTCGGCGGTATTGTTGGATGAAGAGGCCCAGACCAACATTACGCGTACGCTTACGCGAGACTGGTTCTACCGACGTGCTTCGCACACAGGTGGCTGGTGGGTGTCAGTTTCTCCAACTTTAGTTGAATCAGATTCAATGAACAGGGTTCTTTCCGAAGATCAAAAAGCAATCACTATACCGCGTTGTGGTTTTTGATGCGTAGGTAAGAACGGTTCTTGCTCAGCCCGTAGCAGCCACGTAAAACTTGCAACAACAAAGTAGAGGACGTCTAACTTGTTTTTGCAAGGCATGTTGTGATGTGATATGGTCAAGACATGATGCTAATATTTATTGTATGACATGATCATGTTTTGTAACATAGTTATCGGCAACTGGCAGGAGCCATATAGCTGTCACTTTATTGTATGAAATGCAATCGCCATGTAATTGCTTTACTTTATCACTAAGTGGTAGCGATAGTCGTAGAAGCAATAGTTGGTGAGACGACAACGATCCTTCTATGGAGATCAAGGTGTCAAGCCGGTGACGATGGTGATCATGACGGTGCTTTGGAGATGGAGATCAAAGGCACAAGATGATGATGGCCATATCATATCACTTATATTGATTGCATATGATGTTTATCCTTTATGCATCTTATTTTGCTTAGTTCGGAGGTAGCATTATAAGATGATCTCTCACTAAATTTCAAGGTATAAGTGTTCTCCCTGAGTATGCACCGTTGCTACAGTTCGTCGTGCCGAGACACCACGTGATGATCGGGTGTGATAAGCTCTACGTTCACATACAACGGGTGCAAGCCAGTTTTAGACACGCAGAATACTCGGGTTAAACTTGACAAGCTTAGCATATGCAGATATGGCCTTGGAACATTGAGACCGAAAGGTCGAGCATGAATCATATAGTAGATATGATCAACATAGTGATGTTCACCATTGAAAACTACTCCATCTCACATGATGATCGGACATGGTTTAGTTGATATGGATCACATGATCACTTATATGATTAGAGAGATGTCTATCTAAGTGGGAGTTCTTAAGTAATATGATTAATTGAACTTTAATTTATCATGAACTTAGTCCTGGTAGTATTAGCATATCTATGTTGTAGATCAATAGCTCGCGTTTAGCTCCCCTGTTTTATTTTTGATATGTTCCTAGAGAAAACTAAGTTGAAAGATGTTAGTAGCATTGATGCAGATTGGATCCGTGATCTGAGGATTATCCTCATTTCTGCATAGAAGAATTACATCTTGCAAGCACCGCTAGGTGACAAACCTGCTGCAGGAGCAACGCCAGATGTTATGAACACCTGGCAGAGCAAAGCTGATGACTACTCGATAGTTCAGTGTGCCATGCTTTAGAAGTTAGAACCGGGACTTCAACGACGTTTTGAAATGTCATGGAGCATATGAGATGTTACATGAGTTGAAGTTAATATTTCAAGCAAATGCCCGGATTGAGAGATATGAAGTCTCCAATAAGTTCTACAGCTGCAAGATGGAGGAGAATAGTTCTGTCAGTGAACATATACTCAGAATGTCTGGCTACCACAACCACTTGACTCAACTGGGAGTTAATCTTCCTAATGATAGTGTTATTGACAGAGTTCTTCAATCACTGCCACCAAGCTACAAGAGCTTCGTGATGAACTATAATATGCAAGGGATGGATAAGACGATTCCTGAGCTCTTCGCAATGCTAAAGGCTGCGGAGGTAGAAATCAAGAAGGAGCATCAAGTGTTGATGGTCAACAAGACCACCAGTTTCAAGAAAAAAGGGTAAAGGGAAGAAGGGAAACTTTAAAAAGAACAGCAAGCCAGTTGCTGTTCAAGTGAAGAAACTCAAGTCTGGACCTAAGCCTGAGACTGAGTGCTTCTACTGCAAAGGAACTGGTCACTGGAAGCGGAACAGCCCAAAGTATTTGGCGGAGAAGAAGGATGAAAAAGTGAAAGGTATATTTGTTATACATGTTATTGATGTGTACCTTACTAATGCTCGCAGTAGCGCCTAGGTATTTGATACTGGTTCAGTTGCTAACATTTGCAACTCAAAACAGGGGCTACAGATTAAGCGAAGATTGGCTAAGGACGAGGTGACGATGCGTGTGGGAAATGGTTCCAAAGTCGATGTGATCGCCGTCGGCATGCTACCTCTACATCAACCTTCAGGATTAGTTTTAGACCTGAATAATTGTTATTTGGTGCCAGCGTTGAGCATGAACATTATATCTAGATCTTGTTTAATGCGAGACAGTTATTCATTTAAATCAGAGAATAATGGTTGTTCTATTTATATGAGTAATATCTTTTATGGTCATGCACCCTTGATGAGTGGTCTATTTTTACTAAATCTTGATAGTAGTGATACACATGTTCATAGTATTGAAGCCAAAAGATGCAGAGTTGATAATGATAGTGCAACTTATTTGTGGCACTGCCGTTTAGGTCATATTGGTGTAAAGCGCATGAAGAAACTCCATTCTGATGGACTTCTGGAATCACTTGGTACTTGCGAACCATGCCTCATGGGTAAGATGACTAAAACTCCGTTCTCCAAAACAATGGAGCGAGCAATAGAGTTATTGGAAATCATACATACTGATGTATGTGGTCCAATGAACATTGAAGTTCGCGGCGGATATCATTATTTTCTCAACTTCACAGATGATTTGAGCAGATATGGGTATATCTACTTGATGAAACATAAGTCTGAAACATTTGAAAAGTTCAAAGAATTTCAGAGTGAAGTGGAAAATCATCATAACAAGAAAATCAAATTTCTATGATCTGATCGTGGAGGTGAGAATTTGAGTTATGAGTTTGGACTTCATTTGAAACAATGTGGAATAGTTTTGCAACTCAGGCCACCTGGAACACCACAACGTAATGGTGTGTCCGAACTCGTAATCACACTTTATTAGATATGGTGCGATCTATGATGTCTCTCACTGATTTACCGCTATCATTTTGGGGTTATGCTTTAGAGACGGCTGCATTCACGTTAAATAGGGCACCATCTAAATCCGTCGAGACGACACCTTATGAACTGTGGTTTGGCAAAGAAACCCAGGTTGTCATTTATTAAAGTTTGGGGCTGCGATGCTTATGTGAAAAAGCTTCAACCTGATAAGCTCGAACCCAAATCTGAGAAATGTGTCTTCATAGGATACCCAAAGGAGACTGTTGGGTACACCTTCTATCACAGATCCGAAGGCAAGATATTCGTTGCTAAGAATGGATCCTTTCTAGAGAAGGAGTTTCTCTCGAAAGAAGTGAGTGGGAGGAAAGTAGAACTTGATGAGGTAATTGTACCTTATCCCTTATTGGAAAGTAGTTCATCACTGAAATCAGTTCCAGTGATTCCTACACCAGTAAGTGAGTAAGCTAATGATGATGATCATGAAACTTCTGATCAAGTTACTACCGAACCTCGTAGGTCAACCAGAGTAAGATCCGCACCAGAGTGGTATGGTAATCCTATTCTGGAAGTCATCTTACTTGACCATGATGAACCTACGAACTATGAGGAAGCGATGATGAGCCCAGATTCCGCAAAATGGCTTGAGGCCATGAAATCTGAGATGGGATCCATGTATGAGGACAAAGTATGGACTTTGGTTGACCTGCCCAATGATCGGCATGCCATAGAGAATAAATGGATCTTCAAGAAGAAGACTGACGCTGATGGTAATGTTACTGTCTACAAAGCTCGACTTGTTGCAAAAGGTTTTCGACAAGTTCAAGGAGTTGGCTACGATGAGACCTTCTCACCTGTAGCAATGCTTAAGCCCGTCCGAATCATGTTAGCAATTGCTGCATTTTATGATTATGAAATTTGGCAAATGGATGTGAAAACTGCATTCCTTAATGGATACCTTAAAGAAGAGTTGTATATGATGCAACCAGAAGGTTTTGTCGATCCAAAAGGTGTTAACAAAGTGTGCAAGCTCCAGCGATCCATTTATGGACTGGTGCAAGCATCTCAGAGTTGGAATATACGCTTTGATAGTATGATCAAAGCATATGGTTTTGTACAGACTTTTGGAGAAGCATGTATTTACAAGAAAGTGAGTGGGAGCTCCGTAGCATTTCTGATATTATATGTAGATGACATATTGTTGATCGGAAATGATACTGAATTTCTGAATAGCATAAAAGGATACTTGAATAAGAATTTTTCAATGAAAGACCTCGGTGAAGCTGCTTATATATTGCGCATCAAGATCTATAGAGATAGATCAAGAAGCTTGATTGGACTTTCACAAAGCACATACCTTGATAAAGTTTTGAAGAAGTTCAAAATGGATCAGGCAAAGAAATGGTTCTTGCCTGTATTACAAGGTGTGAAGTTGAGTTAGACTCAATGCCCGACCACTACAGAAGATAGAGAGAAAATGAAAGGTGTTCCCTATGCTTAAGCCATAAGCTCTATCATGTATGCAATGCTATGTACCAGACCCGATGTGTGCCTTGCTATAAGTTTAGTAGGGAGGTACCAAAGTAATCCAGGAGTGGACCACTGGACAGCGGTCAAGAACATCCTGAAATACCTGAAAAGGACTAAGGATATGTTTCTCGTATATGGAGGTGACAAAGAGCTCGTCGTAAACGGTTACGTCAATGAAAGCTTTGACACTAATCCGGATGACTCTAAGTCACAAACCGGATACGTGTTTTTATTGAATGGTGGAGCTGTCAGTTGGTGCAGTTCCAAGTAGAGCGTCGTGGCGGGATCTACGTGTGAAGCGGAATACATAGCTGCTTCGGAAGTGATACGTCTCCGTCGTATCTACTTTTCTAAACACTTTTGCCCTTGTTTTGGACTCTAACTTGCATGATTTGAATGGAACTAACCCAGACTGACGCTGTTTTCAGCAGAATTGCCATGGTGTTATTTATGTGCAGAAAGAAAAGTTCTCGGAATGACCTGAAATTTCACGGAACATCTATTCGGAAATAATAAAAAATCCTTGCAAAATATGAAGACCAGGGGGCCCACCACCTGTCCACGAGGGTGGGGGCGCGCCTGCCCCCCTAGGGCGCGGCCCCTACCTTGTGGCCCACCTGGAGCTCCTCCGACCTCAACTCCAACTCTATATATTTGCTTTCGGGGAGAAAAAAATCAGAGAGAAGGATTCATCGCATTTTACGATACGGAGCCGCCGGCAAGCCCTAAAACCTCTCGGGAGGGCTGATCTGGAGTCCATTTGGGGCTCCGGAGAGGGGAATCCGTCGACATCGTCATCATCAACCATCCTCCATCACTAATTTCATGATGCTCACAGCCGTGCGTGAGTAATTCCATCGTAGGCTTGCTGGACGGTGATGGGTTGGATGGGATCTATCATGTAATCGAGTTAATTTTGTTAGGGTTTGATCCCTAGTATCCATTATGTTCTGAGATTGATGTTGCTATGACTTTGCTATGCTTAATGCTTGTCACTAGGGCCCGAGTGCCATGATTTCAGATCTGAACCTATTATGTTTTCATCAATATATGAGAGTTCTTGATCCTATCTTGCAAGTCTATAGTCACCTATTACGTGTTATGATCCGTTAACCCCGAAGTGACAATAATCGGGATACTTACCGGTGATGACCATAGTTTGAGGAGTTCATGTATTCACTATGTGATAATGCTTTGTTTCGATACTCTATTAAAAGGAGGCCTTAATATCCCTTAGTTTCCGCTAGGACCCCGCTGCCACGGGAGGGTAGGACAAAAGATGTCATGCAAGTTCTTTTCTATAAGCATGTATGACTATATTTAGAATACATGCCTACATTAGATTGATGAATTGGAGCTAGTTCCGTGTCACCCTAGGTTATGACTGTTACATGATGAACCGCATCTGGCATAATTCTCCATCACTCATCCATTGCCTACGAGCTTTCCATATATTGTTCTTCACTTATTTATTTTTCCATTGCTATTGCTATCATCACTACAAAATACCAAAAACATTACTTGTGCGATCATTACCTTTTGCTACCGTTACCACTACTATCATAGTACTTTGCTACTAAACACTTTGCTGCAGATATTAAGTTTCCAGGTGTGGTTGAATTGACAACTCAGCTGCTAATACTTGAGAATATTCTTTGGCTCCCCTTGTGTCGAATCAATAAATTTGGGTTGATGATGACCCACAAGTATAGGGGATTTATCGCAGTCCTTTCAATAAGTAAGAGTGTCGAACCCAACGAGGAGCAGAAGGAAATGATAAGCGGTTTCTAGCAAGGTATTCTCTGCAAGTACTTTTGTGATAGGATAATTTGTAACGAGCAACAAGTAACAAAAGTAAATAAAGTGCAGCAAGGTTGCCCAATCCTTTTGTATCAAAGGAAAAGCCTGGACAAACTCTTATATGATGTAAAGCGCTCCCGAGGACACATGGGAATATCGTCAAGCTAGTTTTCATCACGTTCATATGATTTGCATTCGGTACTTTGATAATTTGGTATGTGGGTGGACTGGTGCTTGGGTGCTGCCCTTACTGGGACAAGCATCCCACTTATGATTAAACTCTATTGCAAGCATCCGCAACTACAACAAAAGTATTAAGGTAAACCTAACCATAGCATGAAACATATGGATCCAAATCAGCCCCTTACGAAGCAACGCATAAACTAGGGTTTAAGCTTCTGTCACTCTAGCAACCCATCATCTACTTTTGACTCCCCAATGCCTTCCTCTAGGCCCAAATAATGGTGAAGTGTCATGTAGTCGACGTTCACATAACACCACTAGGGGAGAGACAACATACATCTCATCAAAATATCGAACGAATACCAAATTCACATGACTACTAATAGCAAGACTTCTCCCATGTCCTCAGGAACAAAAGTAACTACTCACAAAGCATATACATGTTCATAATCAGAGGGGTATTAATATGCATATAGGATCTGAACATATGATCTTCCACCAATTAAACCAACTAGCATCAACTACAAGGAGTAATCAACACTACTAGCAACCTACTAGCACCAATCCTGGACTTGGAGACAAGAATTGGATACAAGAGATAAACTAGGGTTTTGAGATGAGATGGTGCTGGTGAAGATGTTGATGGAGATTGCCCTCCCGATGAGAGGAGCATTGGTGATGATGATGGCGATGATTTCCCCCTCCGGGAGGGAAGTTTCCCCGGCAGAACAGCTCCGCCAGAGCCCTAGATTGGTTCCGCCAAGGTTCCGCCTCGTGGCGGCGGAGTTTCGTCCGAGAAGATGGCTTATGATTTTTTTCCCATCGAAAGACTCCATATAGTAGAAGATGGCCACCGGAGGGCCACCAGGGTGCCCACGAGGTAGGGGAGCGCCCCCACCCTCGTGGACAGGGTGTGCCCCCCTGGTGAAGTTCTTCCTCTCAGTATTTTTTATATATTTGGAAAACATATTACGTGAAGTTTCAGGACTTTTGCAGCTGTGCAGAATAGGTCTCTAATATTTGCTCCTTTTCCAGCCCAGAATCCCAGCTGTCGGCATTCTCCCTCTTTATGTAAACTGTGTAAAATAAGAGAGAATAGGCATAAGTATTGTGACATAATGTGTAATAATAGCCCATAATGCAATAAATATTGATATAAAAGCATGATGCAAAATGGACGTATCAACTCCCCCAAGCTTAGACCTCGCTTGTCCTCAAGCGAAAAGCCGAAATCGAAAAATATGTCCACATGTTTATAGATAGAGGTGTCGATAAAAATAAAATACGGACATGAGGGCATCATGATCATTCTTAGAACAACAACTTATATAATTCTTTGTCATATAATCTCTTATGCTAGAGTAATAATTCAATCACAATATCAAGTATGAATCGTAAACTTCATTGAAAACTAACAAACTACAATCTCAGTCATTGAAGTAATTGCAATTTATCATAACATCGGAAAGAGTCAATGTATAAGAGCTTTTCAGCAAGTCCACATACTCAACTATCATCTAATCTTTCATAATTGCTGACACTCACGCAATACTTATGGGTATGGAGTTTTAATCGGACACAGAGAAAGATAGGGGCTTATAGATTTGCCTCCCAACGTTTTACCTCAAGGGTAATGTCAACAGTAATAGTTCATGAAAACTCACATCCAATTAGCCATATATACCAAGATCTTTCCAACATATTGTGCTTGACAAAGGATAAAATGCAAAAAGGAAGGGTGAAGATCACCATGACTCTTATGCACTGTAGGAGATAAAAGTAAAAGATAGGCCCTTCGCAAAGGGAAGCAGAGGTTGCCATGCGCTTTTATGGTTGGATGCACAAAATCTTAATGCGAAAGAACGTCACTTTATATTGCCACTTGTGATATGGACCTTTATTATGAAGTCTGTCGCTTTTATTACTTCCATATCACACGATCGTATAAAGCTTATTTCCTCCACACCAATCAATCATACATGTTTAAAGAGCAATTTTTATTGCTTTGCACCGATGACAACTTACTTGAAGGATCTTATTCAATCCATAGGTAGGTATGGTGGACTCTTATGGCAAGACTGGTTTAAGGGTATTTGGAAGCATAAGTAGTATCTCTACTTGGTGAAATGAATTTGGCTAGCATGAGAGGGAAAGGCAAGCTCATCATGTTGGAAGATCCAAGACAATACAATTTATTTAAGATGTAAGAAAACATAACCCATTATGTTGTCTTCCTTGTCCAATGTCAACTCTTTAGCATGTCATATTTTAATGAGTGCTCACAATCATAAAAGATGTCCAAGATAGTATATCTATATGTGAAGACCTCTCTTTCTTTATTACTTCCTATTAATTGCAACGATGACCAAAATTGTGTTTGTCAACCCTCAGCAACTTTTATTCATCATACTCTTTCTATGTGAGCTCATTACTCTCCATAAGACTCACATGATCTCTTTGTTTCTTTTTATTTCTTTCTCTTTTCTTTTATTCCCTTAAGATCCTGGCAAAATAATCAAGCCCTTGACTCAACACTAATCTTTATTATATAGCTCACGGACTCGATTACATAGGAGGATAATAAAGCAAAACTCATGACTAGATCATACTAAGAACTTATATTATACTAGATCAAGATATTACCAAAAGGATCGAACTAAGAAAAAGGGTAAAGATAAAAGTGGTGGTGATACGATACCGGGGCACTCCCCCAAGCTTGGCAGTTGCCAAGTGGAGTGCCCATACCAGATACTCAATTCTTCTTTGTTGATGGAGACGGTGGTGATTTTGTTGATGGCATAGATTTCTTCCTTAATTTACGCTTGAGGACAGAATTTTGGTCCCTTAGGTCCTCGATCTCCTGCTCCAAGCTCAGTATCTTTTTGCATAGTTCCTGTTTGTTTTCCTGCAAGAGGCGAAAAGGGATAAACTCGATCTTAGGTTTCTTCACTCTATCAGTGAGGCTTGACTTTTTGAACTCCACATGCATGTCCGCAGGTTGAGGTAGTGGGACTTCATCTTCATCTAAGCTCGTCTCCTTCTTTCCCTTAGGTTCATAGTCCTCTTCTTCTTTCGTAGTCCAACCACAATTCTCCGCATCCCCATTGACTTTAGGGTCTGCAAGGTAATCAGCCACATAGCTCTCTCCTTCCGAATCCTGGGACGACATGTTGCTCAAATCTGCAGCAGGACAGCTCGAAACAAAGAAAGGAGATTTTTGCATGATACGGGAGTCAAAACCCCCAGGAGATTATATAATGAATTTTTACCGACCAAAATACGTGTCATGTACGAAAACAGAGTCCGGAGAGCACACGAGGTGCCCACAAGGTAGGGGGGTGCGCCCAGTAGGGTAGGGCGCGCCCTCCACCCTCGTGGAGGCCTGGTGTCCTTCCCGTACTCCTACTTATTTTTCTATTTTTCTAAATATTCCAAAACGGAGAAATATTGCCTTAAAAACTGTTTTGGAGTTGGTTTACTTACCGTACCACATACCTATTCCTTTTCGGAGTCTGAAATGTTCCGGAAAGTATCCCTTATGTATTCCTCCGGGGTTACGGTTTCAATAACATTGGTTTCAACATTTATAGGATTACCTGAGATATAATGTTTGATTCTTTGACCGTTCACCACCTTCGGATTTGTGCCTTCGAAGTTGTTGATTTTTATGGCACCGGAACGGTAGACCTCCTTGATAACGTAAGGACCTTCCCATTTAGAGAGAAGTTTTCCTGCAAAAAATCTTAAACGAGAGTTGTATAGCAATACATAATCACCTACATTAAACTCACACTTTTTTATCCTTTTGTCATGCCATCTTTTAACTTTTTCTTTGAACAACTTGGCATTTTCGTAGGCTTGGGTTCTCCATTCATCAAGTGAGCTAATATCAAATAACCTCTTCTCACCGGCAAGTTTAAAATCATAATTAAGTTATTTAATAGCCCAGTAAGCCTTTTGTTCTAGTTCAATAGGTAAGTGACATGCTTTTCCATAGACCATTTTATACGGAGACATACCCATAGGATTTTTATATGCAGTTCTATCGGACCATAATGCACCATCTAGTTTCTTGGACCAATTCTTTCTAGACCTATTAACAGTCTTTTGCAAAATTAATTTGAGTTCTCTATTACTCAATTCTACTTGACCACTAGACCGAGGGTGATAAGGAGATGCAATTCTATGGTTAACATCATATTTAGCAAGCATTTTACGGAAAGCACCACGAATAAAATGTGAACCACCATCAGTCATTAAATATCTAGGGACTCCAAACCTTGGAAAAATAACTTCTTTAAGCATTTTAATAGAAGTGTTATGATCAGCACTACTAGTTGGAATAGCTTCTACCCACTTAGTAACATAATCAACAACAACTAAAATATGTGTATAACCATTAGAGGAAGGGAAAGGTCCCATATAGTCAAAGCCCCAAACATCAAATGGTTCAATTACAAGTGAATAGTTCATAGGCATTTCTTGACGTCTACTAATATTACCAATTCTTTGACATTCATTACAAGATAAGACAAACTTACGGGCATCCTTGAAGAGAGTAGGCCAATAAAAACCAGATTGCAGTACCTTATGTGCAGTTCTATCTCCAGCATGGTGTCCTCCATAAGCTTCGGAGTGACACTTGCGTAGGATCTATTCCTGTTCATGCTCAGGTACACAACATCTAATAACACCATCCACTCCTTCTTTATAAAGATGTGGGTCATCCCAAAAGTAATGCCTCAAATTATAGAAGAACTTTTTCTTTTGTTGGTATGTGAAACTAGGTGGTATAAACTTAGCAACAATGTAATTAGCATAATCAGCATACCATGGAGCAGTATGAGAAGCATTTATGACATTTAATTGCTCATCAGGAAAGCTATCATCAATAGGTAGTGGGTCATCAAGCACATTTTCTAACCTAGACAAGTTGTCTGTAACGGGGTTCTCAGCTCCTTTTCTATCAACGATATGCAAATCAAATTCTTGTAGCAAGAGAACCCATCTAATAAGTCTAGGTTTAGCATCTTTCTTTTCCATAAGATATTTAATAGCAGCATGATTAGTGTGAATAATTACTTTAGAATCAACAATATAAGGTCTGAACTTATCACAAGCAAATACAACTGCTAAGAATTCTTTTTCAGTAGTAGCATAATTTCTTTGAGCATTGTCTAGAGTTTTACTAGCATATTGAATACCATTTAGTTTCTTATCAACTCTTTGTCCTAGAACAACACCTGCAACATAATCACTAGCATCGCACATAATTTCAAAGGGTAAATTCCAATCAGGTGGCTGAACAATAGGTGCAGAAATCAATGCTTTCTTAAGTATTTCAAATGCTTCTACAAAATCATCATCAAAAACAAATGGTATATCTTTTTGTAATAAATTAGTCAGAGGCCGAGAGATTTTTGAGAAGTCCTTAATGAACCTCCTATAAAAACCGGCATGACCAAGGAAACTTCTTATACCTTTGATGTCCTTGGGACATGGCATCTTTTCAATAGCATCAACCTTGGCTTTATCAACTTCAATACCTCTTTCAGAAACTTTATGCCCCAAGACAATACCTTCATTAACCATAAAGTGGCACTTTTCCCAATTCAAGACAAGATTAGTTTCTTCACATCTCTACAAAACTCGATCAAGGTTGCTCAAGAAATCATCAAAAGAAGATCCATAGACGGAGAAATCGTCCATGAAAACCTCACAAATCTTTTCACAAAAGTCAGAGAATATAGCCATCATGCATCTTTGACAGGTAGCAGGTGCATTACATAAACCAAAAGGCATACGTCTATAAGCAAAAGTACCAAAAGGGCATGTAAAAGTAGTCTTTGATTGATCTTTAGCTGACACAGGTATTTGAGAGAAGCCAGAATAACCATCTAGAAAGCAAAAATGTGTATGTTTGGATAATCTTTCTAGCATTTCATCGATAAAAGGTAAGGGGTAATGATCCTTTTTAGTTGCCTTATTTAATTTGCGGAAATCAATTACCATCCTATAACCTGTAATAATTCTTTGAGGGATCAATTCATCTTTATCATTAGGAACAACAGTAATACCTCCCTTCTTAGGGACACAATGGACAGGACTTACCCACTGACTATCAGCAACGGGATAGATTATACCTGCCTCAAGGAGCTTTAGTATTTCCTTTCTTACCACTTCTTTCATTTTAGGATTCAGCCGACATTGATGATCACGAACTGGTTTAGCATCTTCTTCCAAATTAATTTTATGTTGACATAGAGTGGGACTAATGCCCTTAAGATCATCAAGAGTATACCCAATAGCAGCAGGATGCTTCTTCAGAGTTTTCAAATATTTCTTCCTCATGCTCTGAAAGGTTAGCACTAATAATAACAGGATATACCTTTTTCTCATCAAGATAAGCATATTTAAGAGTATCATGTAACGGTTTAAGCTCAAACACGAGATCACTCTTGGGTGGAGAAGGATCCCCTAGGATTTCAACAGGTAAATTATTTTTCAGAATAGGTTCCTGTTTAAAGAATACTTCATCTAATTCCCTTCTTTCATTCATAAACATGTCATTTTCATGGTCTAGCAAATATTATTCTAAAGGATCACTAGGAGGTACGACAATAGAAGCAAGACCAATATTTCATCCTTACTAGGTAATTCTTCTTCATGGTGTTGTCTACTAAATTTAGAGAAATTAAATTCATGAGTCATATCATCTAAACCGACAGTAACAACATCTCTTTTGCAATCTATGGTAGCATTAATAGTATTTAAGAAGGGTCTACCAAATATAATGGGACAAAAGCTATCTTGTGGGGAACCCAGAACAAGAAAATCAGCAGGATATTTAGTTTTCCCACACAAGACTTCAACATCTCTAACAATTCCCATTGGTGAAATAGTATCTCTATTGGCAAGTTTAATTGTGACATCAATATCTTCCATCTCAGCAGGTGCAATATCATGCATAACTTCTTGGTATAAGGAATAAGGTATTGCACTAGCACTAGCACCCATATCACATAAGCCATGATAACAATGATCTCCTATTTTAACAGAAATAACATGCATTCCTACCACAGGTCTAGGTTTATCTTTATCACGGGGTTTGGCAATTCTAGCAGTTTCATTACAGAAATAAATAACATGCCCATCAATATTATCAGACAAGAGATCTTTAACAATAGCAATATTAGGTTCAACTTTTACTTGCTCAGGAGGTGTATATGTTTTAATATTGCTTTTACGGACTACAATTGAAGCTTTAGCATGATCCTTTATCCTAACAGGGAAAGGTGGTTTCTCAACATAAGAAGTAGGAACAATAGGATCATTATAAGTGGTAGTCTTTTCTTCAACTTTAATAGGTGCAGCTACTTTTACTTCTATGAGAGGATGATATTTAAACCACTTCTCCTTGGGAAGATCAACATAAGTAGCAAAAGATTCACAGAAAGAAGCTACTATCTCAGAGTCAAGTCCATATTTAGTGCTAAATTTACGAAAATATTGGTATCCATAAAAGATTTAACACAATCAAAACTATGTGTCATACCTGACTCCTTACCATTTGTTGGGGAACGTTGCAGAAATTCAAAATTTTCCTACGTGTCACCAAGATCTATCTATGGAGAAACTAGCAACGAGGGAAGGAGAGTGCATCTACATACCCTTGTAGATCGTTAAGCGGAAGCATTCAAGTGAACGGGGTTGATGGAGTCGTACTCGTCGTGATTCAAATCACCGATGATCAAGTGCCGAACGCACGGCACCTCCGCGTTCAACACACATACAGCCCGGTGACGTCTCCCAAGCCTTGATCCAGCAAGGAGAGAGGGAGAGGTGAGGAAGACTCCATCCAGCAGCAGCACAACGGCGTGGTGGTGGTGGAGGAGCGTGGCAATCCTGCAGGGCTTCGCCAAGCACCGCGGGAGAGGAGGAGTACTTGTGAGAGGGGGAGGGCTGCACCAGAACTTCGTCTGTAGCTCCCATGCGCCTCCCCACTATATATAGGGGTGGAGGGGCTGGTTTCTTGCCCTCCAAGTCCATTGGGGCGTTGGCCAAGGTGGGAGGAAAGAAATCTCATTATTTCCTTCCCCACCGATTGTTATCCCCCCTTTTTAGGGATCTTGATCTTATCCCTTCGGGATATGATCTTATTCCTTCTAAGGGGGGATCTTGGTGCGCCTTGACCAGGGGTGTGGGGCCTTGCCCCCACTACCCACGTCCATGTGGGTCCCCCCATGCAGGTGGGCCCCACTCTGGAACCTTCTAGAACCTTCCCGGTACAATACCGAAAAATCCCGAACATTTTCCGGTGGCCAAAATAGGACTTCCCATATATAAATCTTTACCTCCGGACCATTCCGGAACTCCTCTTGATGTCCGGGATCTCATCCGGGACTCCGAACAACATTCGGTAACCACATACAAGCTTCCTTTATAACCCTAGTGTCATCGAACCTTAAGTGTGTAGACCCTACGGGTTCGGGAGACATGCAGACATGACCGAGACATTCTCCGGTCAATAACCAACAGCGGGATCTGGATACCCATGTTGGCTCCCACATGTTCCACGATGATCTCATCGGATGAACCACGATGTCAAGGACTCAATCGATCCCGTATACAATTCCCTTTGTCTAGCGGTATGTTACTTGCCCGAGATTCGGTCGTCGATATCCAATACCTTGTTCAATCTCGTTACCGGCAAGTCTCTTTACTCGTTCCGTAACACATCATCCCATGATCAACTCCTTGGTCACATTGCGCATATGATGATGTCCTACCGAGTGGGCCCAGAGATACCTCTCCGTTTACACGGAGTGACAAATCCCAGTCTCGATCCGCATAAAACAATAGATACTTTCGGAGATACCTGTAGTGCACCTTTATAGTCACCCAGTTACGTTGTGACGTTTGATACACCCAAAGCACTCCTACGGTATCCAGGAGTTACACGCTCTCATGGTCAAAGGAAGAGATACTTGACATTGGCAAAGCTCTAGCAAACGAACTACACGATCTTTGTGCTAGGCTTAGGATTGGGTCTTGTCCATCACATCATTCTCCTAATGATGTGATCCCGTTATCAACGACATCCAATGTCCATAGCCAGGAAACCATGACTATCTATTGATCACAACGAGCTAGTCAACTAGAGGCTCACTAGGGACATATTGTGGTCTATGTATTCACACGTGTATTACGATTTCCGGATAATACAGTTATAGCATGAATAAAAGACTATTATCATGAACAAAGAAATATACTAATAACACTTCTATTATTTCCTCTAGGGCATATTTCCAACAGTCTCCCACTTGCACTAGAGTCAATAATCTAGTTCACATCACCATGTGATTAACATTGACAGGTCACATCACCATGTGACCAACATCCAAAGAGTTTTGGGTTTGATCATGTTGCTTGTGAGAGAGGTTTTAGTCAACGGGTCTCAACCTTTCAGATCCGTGTGTGCTTTACAAATCTCTATGTCATCTCCTAGATGTAGCTACCACGTTCTATTTGGAGCCATTCCAAATAACTGTTCCACTTGGAGCTATTCTAAATTGTTGCCCCATTATACGTATGCGGTATCTCTACTTAGAGCTATCCGGATAGGTGTTAAGCTTGCATCGACGTAACCTTTACGACGAACTCTTTTACCACCTCCATAATCGAGAAAATTCCTTAGTCCACTAGTTACTAAGGATAACTTTGACCGCTGTCTGTGATCCATTCTTGGATCACTCTTGTACCCCTTGACTAACTCATGGCAAGGCACACTTCAGGTGCGGTACACAGCATAGCATACTGTAGAGCCTATGTCTTAAGCATAGGAGACGACCTTCGTCCTTTCTCTCTATTCTGCCGTGGTCGAGCTTTAAGTCTTAACTTCGTACCTTACAACTCAGGCAAGAACTCCTTCTTTGACTGGTCCATCTTGAACACCTTCAAGATCATGTCAAGGTATGTGCTCATTTGAAAGTACCATTAAGCGTTTTGATCTATCCTTATAGATCTTGATGCTTAATGCTCAAGTAGCTTAATCCAGGCTTTCCAGAAATTCATTTCTGATCATCAATATGTCAACAACATATACTCATCAGAAATTCTATAGTGCTCCCACTCACTTCTTTGGAAATATAAGTTTCTCATAAACTTTGTATACACCAAAATCTTTGATCATCATCAAAGCATACATTCCAACTCCGAGATGCTCACTCCAGTCCTTAGAAGAATTGCTGGAGCTTTGCATACTTATTAGCATCCTTAGGATCGACAAAACTTTTCTGATTGTATCACATACAACCTTTCCTTATGAAAACTGGTAAGGAAACTCGTCTTGACATCCATCTGCCAGATTTCATAAATGCAGCTTATGCTAACATGATTCCGACGGACTTTAAGCATCGCTACGGATGAGAAAATCTCATCGCAGTCAACTCCTTGAACTTGTGAAAAAACTCTTCGCCACAAGTCGAGCTTCACAGACGGTGACATTACCGTCCACGTCCGTCTTCTTCTTAAAGATCCATTTATCAAATGGCTTGCCGATCATTGGGTAGGTCCACCAAAGTCCATGCTTTGTTCTGATACATGGATCCTATCTCGGATTTCATGGTTTCTAACCATTTGTCGGAATTTGGGCCCACAATCGCTTCTCCATAGCTCGTAGGTTCATTGTTGTGTAGCAACATGACCTTCAAGACAAGATTACTGTACCACTCTGAAGTAGTACGTATCCTTGTCACCCTACGAGGTTTGGGAGTGACTTGATCTGAAGTTTCATGATCACTATCATAAGCTTCTACTTCAATTGGTGTTGGTGCCACAGGAACAACTTCTGTGCCCTACTACACACTGGTTGAAGTGATGGTTCAATAACCTCATCAAGTCTCCACCATCCTCCCACTCAATTCTTTCAAGAGAAACCTTTCCTCGAGAAAGGACCCGATTCTAGACACAATTCATATTGCTTTCGGATCTGAATTAGGAGGTATACCCAACTATTTTGGGTGTCCTATGAAGATGTACTTTATCCGCTTTGGGTTCGAGCTTAATCCTGAAACTTTTTCACATAAGCGTTGCAGCCCCAAACCTTTAAGAAACGACAACTTAGGTTTCTCTAAACCATAATTCATACGGTGTCATCTCAACGGAATTACGTGGTGCCCTATTTAAAGTGAATGTGGTTGTCTTTAATGCCTAACCCATAAACTATCGTGGCAGTTCGATAAGAGACATCATGGTATGCATCATATCCAATAGGGTGCAACTATGATGTTCGGACACACCATCACACTATGGTGTTCCAAGCGGTATTAATTGCGAAACAATTTCCACAATGTCTTAATTGTGTGCCAAAACTCGTGACTCAGATATTCATCTCTATGATCATATCATAGACATTTTATCCTCTTGTCACAATGATCTTCAACTTCACTCTGAAATTACTTGAACCATTCAATAATTCAGACTTGTGTTTCATCAAGTAAATATACTCAACATTTACTCGAATCATCTGTGAAGTAAGAACATAGCGATATTCACTGCATGCCTCAGCACTCATTGGACTGCACACATCAAAATGTGTTGCTTCCAACAAGTTGCTATCTTGTTCCATTTTGCTGAAAACGAGGCTTTTCAGTCATCTTGCCCATGTGGTATGATTTGCATATCTCAAGTGATTCAAAATCAAGTGAGTCCAAACGATCCATCTGCATGGAGTTTCTTCATGCGTATACACCAATAGACATGGTTCGCATGTCTCAAACTTTTCAAAAATGAGTGAGTCCAAAGATCCATCAACATGGAGCTTCTTCATGCGTTTTATACCATTATGACTTACATGGCAGTGCCACAAGTAAGTGGTACTATTATTACTATCTTATATCTTTTGGCATGAAAATGTGTATCACTACGATCGAGATTCAATAAACCATTTATTTAGGTGCAAGACCATCGAAGGTATTATTCAAATAAATAGAGTAACCATTATTCTCCTTAAATGAATAACCGTATTGCGATAGACATAATCCAATCATGTCTATGCTCAACGCAAACACCAATCTCGGTGGTAGAGGGAGCGTGCGATGCTTGATCACATCAACCTTGGAAACACTTCCAACACATATCGTCAGCTCACCTTTAGCTAGTCTCCTTTTATTTCGTAGCTTTTATTTCGAGTTACTAACACTTAGCAACCGAACCGGTATCCTGTACCCTGGTGCTACTAGGAGTACTAGTAAAGTACACATTAACATAATGTATATCCAATATACTTCTATCGACCTTGCCAGCCTTCTCATCTACCAAGTATCTAGGGTAATTCCGCTCTAGTGACTGTTCCCCTTATTATAGAAGCACTTAGTCTCGGGTTTGGGTTCAACCTTGGGTTTCTTCACTAGAGCAGCAGCTGATTTGCCGTTTCATGAAGTATCCCTTCTTGCCCTTGCCCTTCTTGAAACTAGTGGTTTCACCAACCATCAACAATTGATGCTCCTTCTTGATTTCTACTTTCGCGGTGTCAAACATCGCGAATACCTCAAAGGATCATCATATCTATCCCTGATATGTTATAGTTCATCACGAAGCTCTAGTAGCTTGGTGGCAATGTCTTTGGAGAAACATCACTATCTCATCTGGAAGATCAACTCCCACTCGATTCAAGTGATTGTTGTGCTCAGACAATCTGAGCACAAGCTCAACGATTGAGCTTTTCTCCCTTAGTTTGCAGGCTAAGAAAATCATCGGAGGTCTTATACCTCTTGACATGGGCACGAGCCTGAAATCCCAATTTCAGCCCTCGAAGCATCTCATATGTTTCGCGATGTTTCGAAAACGTCTTTCGTGCCTCAACTCTAAACCGTTTAACTGAACTATCACGTAGTTATCAAGACGTGTATGTCCGATGTTCACAACATCCACAAACGACGTTTGGGGTTCAGCACACTGAGCGGTGCATTAAGGACATAAGCTTTCTACTGATCGCATAATCGCTACTATAAACTTCCAACTATAATTTTCTCTAGGAACATATCTAAACAGTAGAACTTATAGCGCGAGCTACGACATAATTTGCAAAAGGTCTTTTGACTATGTTCAGGATAATTAAGTTCATCTTATGAACTCCCACTCAGATAGACATCCCTCTGGTCATCTAAGTGATTACATGATCCGAGTCAACTAGGCCGTGTCCGATCATCACGTGAGACGGACTAGTCATCATCGGTGAACATCTTCATGTTGATCGTATCTACTATACGACTCATGCTCGACCTTTCGGTCTCCGTGTTCCGAGGCCATGTCTGTACATGCTAGGCTCGTCAAGTTAACCCTAAGTGTTTTCGCTGTGTAAAACTGTCTTACACCCGTTGTTGTGAACGTAAGAATCCATCACACCCGATCATCATGTGGTGCTTAGAAGCGACGAACTGTAGCAACGGTGCACAGTTAGGGGAGAACACTTCTTGAAATTTTGTAAGGGATCATCTTATTTACTACCGTCGTCCTAAGTAAACAAGATGCATAAACATGATAAACATCACATGCAATCAAATAGTGACATGATATGGCCAATATCATTTTGCTCCTTTTGATCTTCATCTTCGGGGCTCCATGATCATCATCGTCACCGGCATGACACCATGATCTCCATCATCATGATCTCCATCATCGTGTCTTCATGAAGTTGTCACGCCAACGACTACTTCTACTTCTATGGCTAACGCGTTTAGCAATAAAGTAAAGTAATTTACATGGCGTTCTTCAATGACACGCATGTCATACAATAAATAAAGACAACTCCTATGGCTCCTGCCGGTTGTCATACTCATCGACATGCAAGTCGTGAATCCTATTACAAGAACATGATCAATCTCATACATCACATATTATTCACCACATTCTTGTTGGCCATATCACATCACAAAGCATACCCTGCAAAAACAAGTTAGACGTTCTCTAATTGTTGTTTGCATGTTTTACGTGGCTGCTATGGGTTTCTAGCAAGAACGTTTCTTACCTACGCAAAACCACAACGTGATATGCCAATTGCTATTTACCCTTCATAAGGACCCTTTTCATCGAATCCGTTCCGACTAAAGTGGGAGAGACTGGCACCCGCTAGCCACCTTATGCACCAAGTGCATGTCAATCGGTGAAACCTGTCTCACGTAAGAGTACGTGTAAGGTCGGTCCGGGCCGCTTCATCCCACAATACCGTCGAAACAAGATTGGACTAGTAACGGTAAGCATATTGAACAAAATCAACGCCCACAACTATTTTGTGTTCTACTCGTGCAAAGAATCTACGCAATAGACCTAGCTCATGATGCCACTGTTGGGGAACGTAGCAGAAATTCAAAATTTTCCTACGTGTCACCAAGATCTATCTATGGAGAGACCAGCAACGAGTAGAAAGAGAGTGCATCTACATACCCTTGTAGATCGTTAAGCGGAAGCGTTCAAGTGAACGGGGTTGATGGAGTCGTACTCGTCGTGATTCAAATCACCGATGATCAAGTGCCGAACGCACGGCACCTCCGCGTTCAACACACATACAACCCGGTGACGTCTCCCAAGCCTTGATCCAGCAAGGAGAGAGGGAGAGGTTGAGGAATACTCCATCCAGCAGCAGCACAACGGCGTGGTGGTGGTGGAGGAGCGTGGCAATCCTGCAGGGCTTCGCCAAGCACCGCGGGAGAGGAGGAGTACTTGTGAGAGGGGGAGGGCTGCACCAGAACTTCGTCTGTAGCTCCCATGCGCCACCCCACTATATATAGGGGTGGAGGGGCTGGTTTCTTGCCCTCCAAGTCCATTGGGGCGTTGGCCAAGGTGGGAGGAAAGAAATCTCATTATTTCCTTCCCCACCGATTGTTATCCCCCCTTTTTAGGGATCTTGATCTTATCCCTTCGGGATATGATCTTATTCCTTCTAAGGGGGGATCTTGGTGCGCCTTGACCAGGGGTGTGGGGCGTTGCCCCCACTACCCACGTCCATGTGGGTCCCCCCATGCAGGTGGGCCCCACTCCGGAACCTTCTAGAACCTTCCCGGTACAATACCGAAAAATCCCAAACATTTTCCGGTGGCCAAAATAGGACTTCCCATATATAAATCTTTACCTCCGGACCATTCCGGAACTCCTCGTGACGTCCGGGATCTCATCCGGGACTCCGAACAACATTCAGTAACCACATACAAGCTTCCTTTATAACCCTAGCGTCATCGAACCTTAAGTGTGTAGACCCTACGGGTTCGGGAGACATGCAGACATGACCGAGACATTCTCCGGTCAATAACCAACAGCGGGATCTGGATATCCATGTTGGCTCCCACATGTTCCACGATGATCTCATCGGATGAACCACGATGTCAAGGACTCAATCGATCCCGTATACAATTCCCTTTGTCTAGCGGTATGTTACTTGCCCGAGATTCGATCGTCGGTATCCAATACCTTGTTCAATCTCGTTACCGGCAAGTCTCTTTACTCGTTCCGTAACACATCATCCCGTGATCAACTCCTTGGTCACATTGCGCATATGATCATGTCCTACCGAGTGGGCCCAGAGGTACCTCTCCGTTTACACGGAGTGACAAATCCCAGTCTCGATCCGCATAAAACAATAGATACTTTCGGAGATACCTGTAGTGCACCTTTATAGTCACCCAGTTACGTTGTGACGTTTGATACACCCAAAGCACTCCTACGGTATCCAGGAGTTACACGCTCTCATGGTCAAAGGAAGAGATACTTGACATTGGCAAAGCTCTAGCAAACGAACTACACGATCTTTGTGCTAGGCTTAGGATTGGGTCTTGTCCATCACATCATTCTCCTAATGATGTGATCCCGTTATCAACGACATCCAATGTCCATAGCCAGGAAACCATGACTATCTATTGATCACAACGAGCTAGTCAACTAGAGGCTCACTAGGGACATATTGTGGTCTATGTATTCACACGTGTATTACGATTTCCGGATAATACAGTTATAGCATGAATAAAAGACTATTATCATGAACAAAGAAATATAATAATAACACTTTTATTATTTCCTCTAGGGCATATTTCCAACACCATTGTCGAGGTCCCAATCTTCAGAGTTGCGTTTAATTCTTTCCAATAAATTCCATTTGAATTCAATAGTCTTCATCATAAAAGAGCCAGCATAAGAAGTATCAAGCATGGTGCGATTGTTACCAAAAAGCCGAGCATAAATTTTTTGAATAATCATTTCTCTTGAGAGCTCATGATTGGGGCATGAATATAACATTGATTTAAGCCTCCCCCAAGCATGAGTGATGCTTTCTCCTTCGCGAGGCCAAAAATTATATATACAATTGCGATCACGATGAACAAGATGCATAGGATAAAACTTCTGATGAAATTCCAATTTCAATCGTTTGTAATTCTAAGACCTCATATCATCACATAGCCTATACCATGTCGATGCATCTCCCCTCAAAGATAAAGGGAAGACCTTCTTCTTAACAACATCTCCGGGTACACCTGCAAGCTTAAATAATCCACAAACTTCATCCACATATACCAGATATTCATCAGGATGTTTTGTTCCATCTCCTAAAAAAGGATTAACTAGCAGTTTTTCTATCATACCCGCAGGAACTTCAAAGCAAGCATTTTCATTTTCACTTTCATTTTCAGTAGGTTCAGTAGGTTGAGGAGCAACTCTTTGCTCTACTGGTCGGGGTGAAGATACCCCGAACAAGCCCCTCAGAGGATTACTTTCCATAGTAACAAATGACAGTAAATTTCAGCACACTATATAAATTTTTCCTTACCAAATTCCACCTACCAAAGGCGCTTCACTCCGCGGAAACAGTGCCAGAAAAGAGTCTTATGACCCACAAGTATAGGGGATCTATCGTAGTCCTTTCGATAAGTAAGAGTGTCGAACCCAACGAGGAACAGAAGGAAATGATAAGCGGTTTCCAGCAAGGTATTCTCTGCAAGTACTGAAATAAGTGGTAATAGATAGTTTTGTGATAGGATAATTTATAACGAGCAACAAGTAACAAAAGTAAATAAAGTGCAGCAAGGTGGCCCAATCCTTTTGTAGCAAAGGACAAGCCTGGACAAACTCTTATATGATGTAAAGCACTCCCGAGGACACATGGGAATATCGTCAAGCTAGTTTTCATCATGTTCATATGATTCACATTCGGTACTTTGATAATTTGGTATGTGGGTGGACCGGTGCTTGGGTGCTGCCCTTACTTGGACAAGCATCCCACTTATGATTAACCTCTATTGCAAGCATCCGCAACTACAACAAAAGTATTAAGGTAAACCTAACCATAGCATGAAACATATGGATCCAAATCAGCCCCTTACGAAGCAACACATAAACTAGGGTTTAAGCTTCTGTCACTCTAGCAACCCATCATCTACTTATTACTCCCCAATGCCTTCCTCTAGGCCCAAATAATGGTGAAGTGTCATGTGGTCGACGTTCACATAACACCACTAGAGGAGAGACAACATACATCTCATCAAAATATCAAACGAACACCAAATTCACATGACTACTAATAGCAAGAGTTCTCCCATGTCCTCAGGAACAAAAGTAACTACTCACAAAGCATAAACATGTTCATAATCAGAGGGGTATTAATATCCATATAGGATCTGAACATATGATCTTCCACCAATTAAACCAACTAGCATCAACTACAAGGAGTAATCAACACTACTAGCAACCTACTAGCACCAATACTGGACTTGGAGACAAGAATTGGATACAAGAGATGAACTAGGGTTTTGAGATGAGATGGTGCTGGTGAAGATGTTGATGGAGATTGCCCTCTCCCAATGAGAGGAGTGTTGGTGATGATGATGGCGATGATTTCCCCCTCCGGGAGGGAAGTTTTCCCGGCAGAACAGCTCCGTCAGAGCCCTAGATTGGTTCCGCCTCGTGGCGGCGGAGTTTCGTCCGAGAAGATGGCTTACGATTTTCTCCCATCGAAAGACTCCATATAGCAGAAGATGGCCACCGGAGGGCCACCAGGGGGCCCACGAGATAGGGGGTACGCCCAGGGGGTAGGGCGCGCCCCCACCCTCGTGGGCAGGGTGTGCCCCCTGGTGAAGTTCTACCTCTCAGTATTTTTTATATATTTGGAAAACATCTTCCGTGAAGTTTCAGGACTTTTGGAGCTGTGCAGAATAGGTCTCTAATATTTGCTTCTTTTCCAGCCCAGAATCCGAGCTGCCGCCATTCTCGCTCTTTATGTAAACCTTGTAAAATAAGAGAGAATAGGCATAAGTATTGTGACATAATGTGTAATAACAACCCATAATGCAATAAATATTGATATAAAAGCATGATACAAAATGGACGTATCAGTTGAATACTCTACCCTCGAAAATTGTTGCGATCCCCTATACTTGAGGGTTATCAAGACTATTTTCTGGCGTCGTTGCCGGGGAGCATAGCTCTATTGTTTGAGTCACTTGGAATTTATATATGCTTATCATTATGAAGAACTTGACAGATCCTAAAACCAAGATTTATCCCTCAACTACGAGGGGAGGTAAGGAACTGCCATCTAGCTCCACACTTGATTCACCTTCTGTTTTGAGTAAGCCTGCAACACCTAAACCTACTTCTGCTATTCATTCTGATATGTCGCATGTTATTTGTGACGCCCCCGATTCAATCGTACACTAATCATACACGCAAACGTGTACGATCAAGATCAGGGACTCACGGGAAGATGTCACAACAAAACTCTATAAATAAAATAAGTCATACAAGCATCATATTACAAGCTAGGGGCCTCGAGGGCTCGAATACAAGAGCTCGATCATAGACGAGTCAGCGGAAGCAACAATATCTGAGTACAGACATAAGTTAAACATGTTTGCCTTAAGAAGGCTAGCACAAACTGGGATACAGATCGAAAGAGGCGCAAGCCTCCTACATGGGATCCTCCTAAACTACTCCTGGTTGTCGTCAGCGGGCTGCACGTAGTAGTAGGCACCTCCCGAGTAGTAGTAGTCGTCGTCGACGGTGGCATCTGGCTCCTGGGCTCCAATGTCTGGTCGCAGCAATCGGACATAGGAAGGGGGAAAAGGGGGAGAAAAGCAACCGTGAGTACTCATCCAAAGTACTCGCAAGCAAGGAGCTACACTACATATGTATGCATTGGTACCAAATGGAAAAAGGGGTATCATATGTGGACTGAACTGCAGAATGCCGGAATAAGAGGGGGATAGCTAGTCCTGTCGAAGACTACGCTTCTGGTAACCTCCATCTTGCAGCAGGAGAAGAGAGTAGATGGTAAGTTCACGAAGTATCATCGCATAGCATAATCCTAACCGATGATCCTCCCCTCGTCGCCCTGTGAGAGAGCGACCACCGGTTGTATATGGCACTTGGAAGGGAGTGTTTTATTAAGTATCTGGTTCTAGTTGTCATAAGGTCAAGGTACAACTCCAAGTCGTCCTGTTACCGAAGATCACGGCTATTTGAATAGATTAACTTCCCTGCAGGGGTGCACCACATTTCCCAACACGCTCGATCCCCTTTGTCTGGACACACTTTCCTGGGTCATGCCCGGCCTCGGAAGATCAACACGTCGCAACCCTACCTAGGCACAACAGAGTGGTCAGCACGCCGGTCTAAATCATATGGCGCAGGGGTCTCGCCCCATCGCCCTTTGCACACCTGCACGTTGCGAACGCGGCCGGTGAGCAGACCTAGCCTCCCTTATACAAGAGTAGGCGTTCCAGTCCAACCCGGCGCGTGCCGCTCAGTCGCTGACGTCACGAAGGCTTCGGCTGATACCACGACATCGAGTGCCCATAACTGTCCCTGCGTAGATGGTTAGTGCATATAGGCCAGTGGCCAGACTCAGATCAAATACCAAGATCTTGTTAAATGTGTTAAGTATCCGCGAACGCCGACCAGGGCCAGGCCCACCTATCTCCTAGGTGGTCTCTACCTGCCCTGTCGCTCCGCCTCAAAGTAACAGTCGGGGGTCATCGGGAACCCAGGCCCACCTCTACCGGGATGGAGCCACCTGCCCCTTTAGCCCCCATCTCCGAACAGTACCACATGTAATGTAATAGTGTAAAGTATATAGTATATGCCCGTGATCACCTCCCGAAGTGATCACGACCCAGTAGTATAGCATGGCAGACGGACAAGAGTGTAGGGCCACTGATGGAACACTAGAATCCTATACTAAGCAGTAGGATAGCAGGTAAAGGTAACAACAGTAGTAGCAAGGACAGGCTATGCAGCAGTATAGGTTTAACGGAAAGTAGTAACATGCTACACTACTCTAATGCAAGCAGTATAGAGGAGAGTAGGCGATATCTGGTGATCAAGGGGGGGCTTGCCTGGTTGCTCTGGCAAGAGAGAGGGGTCGTCAACACCGTAGTCGTACTGGGTAGGAGCGGCGTCAGTCTCGTAGTCTATCGGAGAGAAGAGGGAGAAGAAACAATGAATATAATGCAAACAAATGCATAAGGATGCATGACAAGATAAGTAGCGGTGCTAGGGGTGCCCTAACGCGGTATGAGGTGGTACCGGTGAAGGGGGGAAACATCCGGGAAAATATCCCCGGTGTTCCGCGTTTTCGGACAGATGAATTGAGGGGGAAAGTTGCATGTTCGCTATGCTAGGGATGCGTGGCGGACGAACGGGCTGCGTAGCCGGATTCGCCTCGTCGTTCTGAGCAACTTTGATGTACAAAGTTTTTCCATCCCAGCTATGGTTTATTTTATATTAATTTTAAAAGATTTAAATCAATTTTAGGATTTATTTAATTATTTAAATCAACATTATCCAGAACAGTGTTTGCTGACGTCATCATGACGTCAGTAGTTGACATGGTCAACCTGACATGTGGGTCCCGTTCGTCATTGACTGTTTAGTCTAATTAAGGTTTAACTAATCTAATTACTATTTAATTAAACTAACTAGTTAATTAGATTAGTTAATTTGGATTAATTAACTTAACTAATTAATTAATTGTTTTAATTTAATATATTTATTATTATTATTTTTTTTATCCTTTTCTTTAATTTGTTCTGGGGCGGGCCCACGTGTCATTGCCCCCAGGGGGACTATCAGGCGTGGCCCGAACGGGCATGCAGGCAGTGGGCGAAGTGCCCGTCGAGGCCGACCCGAGGCGTCGGGCGGGCGACGGAGCAAGGCCGCGGTCGGCGGCAGCGACAGAGCAGCGGGCCGGCGAGCGGAGCGCAGCGGCAGCGGTGGTCGCACCAGAGAGCGGCAGCGAGCCGCACGGGGTTGCGGTCGGGCGCGAGGGGCGCGGCCATGGGCGGCGTGCGGCGGGCGCACAGGGCAGTGATGCACTGGCCTGTCCGGGGCGTGGCCATGGGACGGAGCGACGCGTGCAGTCGCGGGCGGAGGCCGTGGTCGGGGAGGACGGCGGAGCGCGTCAAGTGGGGTGGCCGGAGCGGAGCGGGCACGGTCCCGGGCGGAGGCCTCGGCAGCGAGCGAGGGACGCGGGGGGAAGGAGACGGCGTGTGGTCCAGCACCGGCGACCGTGGCCGATGCAGGACGGCACAGCGAGGCCGGCCGGAGCTAATGGGGGCGATGGCAGGTGCACAGGGTGCCAGAGGCCCGGTCAGAGGCGGCGATGCGTGCGGGGGCTAGCGACGAGCAACGCAGCGGCGGGCGAAGCTGGGCCGCGCGGGCGGGGCGCCACGGCCGAGCGGGAAGTTGCATCGCGCAGGGCGCGGTCGGGCAGCCATGTACAACGAGGCGACGGCGGGGGAACGACTCGGGCGCGCGGTGACAGGGGAAGAGGGGAGGGGAGGAGGGCGCGTGCTCACAGGGGTGCTGCAGGGGTTCGCGCAGCGGGAGAACGAGGAGGTGGACGGGGA
>NC_041380.1:404883579-404942278 GCF_002162155.2 Triticum dicoccoides
GCCCCGATCCAGAAGGGGATCGGGGAGTGGGGGGGGGGAGTGTGTGGGGAGTGGGATGGGCGAGTGGGGGTAGGGTTTTGGAGATGGGGAGATAAGGGAAGTGGGGGTGCCGTTTGGGCCTTTTTGCTAAATGGGCCAAGGGGCCCAGTAGATTAGGTTTCTTTTCTGTTTAATAGTATTTTTCCATTTACTTTTTGTTTATTTATTTAGCTATTGTTTTGTATTTTCTTTTAGCATCAAAATATTTTTGCAAAATATTAAACCTTGCCATATAATTACTATGCATTATTGTGCACTGTCACAACAAGTTTGGGGTTCAAAATAATTTATTAAGGTTGAGTTTATTTTTAAATGGGATAAAAAGGTGTTGTTGGTCCACTGTTTTAATATCCAGGGGCAATTTTATATTTTGAAAAATGTTAATTATTTCATGACAAATTGTTAGTGAATATTTGCAACCCACCAAACATTTTTGTTTTACCGTTTGAAGAAATAATAGTTTGACTTTATTTTAAATTTAATTTGAATCAGGTTTGGATCAAAGTGAGGTTTAGCAAATTACAGCAATGACATGGCATCATTAAGAGGGGATTACTGTAGCTTGATTATCCGGGTGTCACATTATTGATGATGCCACTTCTGCTATGCATGATACTTATGATGAAACTACTTCTATGCTTGATACTAGTGTGCCACTTGGTGAATTTGTTGATGAACAACTTGCTAGGGTTAGAGAGAGTGAAAATATTGAATCTGATAATACTGATGAAAGTGATGATGAAGACTCACCTGTTATTCCTGAGGGTTATGTTTTTGAAAAAGAAGCTGTTCTAGCTATTTTAGCCTGCAAAGATAGATATGAACTTAAGAGGTTATTAGCTAAATGGAAATAAGCAATCTCTAAATGCTAGGATGAAACCTGACCCTGCTTTTGCTACTTCACCTATCTGTGTTACTGATAAGGATTATGAATTCCCTGTTGATCATGATATAATTACTTTGGTTGAATATGATCCTTTTCATGGCTATGAATCTGAAACTGTTGTGGCACATCTTACTAAACTAAATGATATAGCTACCCTGTTCATGTAACATCCTAAATTTTCAATTTGGAATGTTATACATTAGGTCATCATGCATATCATATTTTATTTTTGCTTTTGGTTTTGATCCTAGAAAATCCTAAGCAACTCAAGGACCCACGGAGAGAGTTGGGGATTTCGTTATTTACATATTTGAGTTTTCTCAAATTATGTAAACAGGATCATTTGATTTTATTTATTTTATCATCAATTATTTCTATTACAAAAATATGAGAGCGGGAATAAAATAACTTTACCAAAATATAGAAATATTGAGGATTTAATAAAAAAATCAAATAAGATTTATTTCGAAGTTTTTCGGTATTTTATTTGAATTTAGGAAAAATGCGCGTTTTTCAAAGTTGTAGTTTGGGCCCAGATAAATGTTCACTTTATCGGGCTTGATTTTAGAAACCCGGCAAAATTTATTTCGTGATTTTTGGAGTCCGTTTAGTATTTCTTTTTATTTTTCTTCCGAGCGGAATTATTTAAAAAAAAAACCGGAACCGACTTCGGGCCGTATTCGGCCTGGACTCCGCCGGCCTAAGCTATATAAGCCGCCGCCCCGGCTTGAGGAGAGCCCTAGCCGCCGCCGCCGCCGCCCGCCGCCGCCCGCCGCTGCTGACTCGCGGGAGTGCGCGCCGCCCGAGGTTCGCCGCCGCCCCGTTTTCCGTGCTGTTTAATTTTTAAAAAAAAATTCTGTTCGTCGTTTTTCTTTTTCGTCGGATTTTTCGCGGTTATTTTCTGATCGCGATTTCTGATCCGATTTTCGTTTTAGTATAACTTTTCGCTCGTTTATCGGAATCAGGCGATTCAAGCGCCTAGAGTTTCGTCTCGAAACCCTCTTTCCGAATAATCAACTTAAACATGTTTTTGCTACTGTAAAATTTGCCCTAGATCCAGATTACTAGAACAAAGTTGTTTTCTTTCGCCGTTTGATTTCTTTTGTTTTGTTCGATTTGATTCTTTTTGCCAACCAGGGTTCTTAAGTTGAACTTTCTGGTTAGATCTTCTATTTGAGTTTTACCTGTGCATTAGATGAGTACTTATTGTATGCTTGTTTGTTGTCTGCGATAGAATACCCGGAGTGCGCCGCCTGTTACGTTGAATCTCTAGGTTTCGCGGATCATCAACAAGGCAAGTAACACTTTGATCATACCTTTTCTACAACCCAGTTTTATTGCATTAGATCAATCCTCACACATTGCATGATTAGGATCTAATTAAATTGTGGGATGGGAAGTAGATGAGGTAGTGCCTATTACCTGTTTATTATCAAACCTTTGGGAGTTACTTCTACGTTTGCTTACTATGCCATGCTATGCTAGTAGACGTGGATTGGGTGAGTGATATCCATGACAGATGTGAGATTGATAATTAATGGTATATCTAAGGTGGCAACTTAAACACACATCTGGGTGGATTGAGGCACCTGGGGTTTCCAGGACGCGGAGATGGCTGACATACCTTTGAGAGACACAGTACCATTAGAAGCAATTCAGTTGGATAAAAATTTGACCTATGAGGAAAAACCAGTTAAGATTCTCGAGTTTGCCAGCCGAGTCACTCGCAGCAAAGTTATCAAGTTTTGCAAAGTTCAGTGGAGCCACCACACGGAGGATGAAGCCACCTGGGAGCGAGAGGAAGATTTGCTTAAAGACCACCCTCACCTATTTTCTAGCCAACCCGAATCTCGAGGGCGAGATTCATCTTAAGGGGGGTAGGTTTGTAACATCCCAAATTTTCAATTTGGAATGTTATACATTAGGTCATCATGCATATCATATTTTATTTTTGCTTTTGCTTTTGATCCTAGAAAATCCTAAGCAACTCAAGGACCCACGGAGAGAGTTGGGGATTTCGTTATTTACATATTTGAGTTTTCTCAAATTATGTAAACAGGATCATTTGATTTTATTTATTTTATCATTAATTATTTCTATTACAAAAGTATGAGAGCGGGAATAAAATGACTTTCCCAAAATATAGAAATATTGAGGATTTAATAAAAAAATCAAATAAGATTTATTTCGAAGTTTTTCGGTATTTTATTTGAATTTAGGAAAAATGCGCGTTTTTCAAAGTTGTAGTTTGGGCCCAGATAAATGTTCACGTTATCGGGCTTGATTTTAGAAACCCGGCAAAACTTATTCTGTGATTTTTGGAGTCCGTTTAGTATTTCTTTTTATTTTTCTTCCGAGCAGAATTATTTAAAAAAAAACCCAGAACCGACTTCGGGCCGTATTCGGCCTGGACTCCGCCGGCCTAGGCTATATAAGCCGCCGCCCTGGCCCGAGGAGAGCCCAGCCGCCAGCGCCCGACCTAACCCTAGCCGCCGCCGCCTCTAGCCGCCGCCGCCGCCGCCCGCCGCCGCCGACTCGCTGGAGTGCGCGCCGCCCGAGGTTCACCGCCGCCCCGTTTTCCGTGTTGTTTTTTTTTTTAAAAAATCTGTTCGTCGTTTTTCTTTTTCGTCGGATTTTTCACGGTTATTTTCTGATCGCGATTTCTGATCCGATTTTCGTTTTAGTATAACTTTTTGCTCGTTTATCGGAATCAGGCGATTCAAGCGCCTAGAGTTTCGTCTCGAAACCCTCTTTCCGAATAATCAACTTAAACATGTTTTTGCTACTGTAAAATTTGCCCTAGATCCAGATTACTAGAACGAAGTTGTTTTCTTTCGCCGTTTGATTTCTTTTGCTTCGTTCGATTTGATTCTTTTTGCCAACCAGGGTTCTTAAGTTGAACTTTCTGGTTAGATCTTCTATTTGAGTTTTACCTGTGCATTAGATGAGTACTTATTGTATGCTTGTTTGTTGTCTGCGATAGAATACCCGGAGTGCGCCGCCTGTTACGTTGAATCTCTAGGTTTTGCGGATCATCAGCAAGGCAAGTAACACTTTGATCATACCTTAATTTTCTACAAGCCAGTTTTATTGCATTAGATCAATCCTCACACATTGCATGTTTAGGATCTAATTAAATTGTGGGACGGAAGTAGATGAGGTAGTACCTATTACCTGTTTATTATCAAACCTTTGGGAGTTACTTCTACGTTTGCTTACTATGCCATGCTATGCTAGTAGACGTGGATTGGGTGAGTGATATCCATGACAGATGTGAGATTGATAATTAAGGGTTTATCTAAGGTGGCAAACTAACACACATCTGGGTGAATTGAGGCACCTGGGGTTACCAGGACTTGCCTGTTTTTCATTGGACCGCCACCCAGGCTCAAAGGGATCATGAGATTATTCATACTAGAAACTTCCGTGTGCAGCCACAAGCCATTATGGGCTCTGGCATAGTTGACTAAGTTGTACGAACTCTTACAGTGGTAGACTAGCAGATGTAGGGGATGTAGGTGGTACGGTCTACCCGATCGTAAGGTGCTAGCGCTTCTGAAAGACTATATCTCGGTCATCCGTCTTCTCAAACACCCTGTAGTGCGAGAAACCAAACGGAGGCAATCGAGTCTTGTGGGGAAAAGTGCGCAAACCTCTGCAGAGTGTAATAAACTAATCATGATTAGCCGTGTCCCCGGTTATGGACATCTTGAGTATCTAGTACCTGGATTTTCATGTGAATCTCAACATGTTACTCTAAAGTTAATTTTGTGGGGTTTTAATGATGTTACTTTAATTGGGATTGAGAATGCTGTCAAATACTCTCAATGTTTAACAACCACCATGATAGTAATTAAATTTATTCCTTTGAAGTAGGGAAAAATTGGCGTTACACAAAAACTGTAACCATAGAGCTTTCCACCAGCCAAATATGCATATAGTATAGCTATTGCATTCCATTACTCTCTATGTGTTACCTTGCCAGCATATTCCATGTGCTGACCCGTTTTCGGGCTGCAACGTTAATGTTGCAGACTTTTCAGACGACGATTAAGGAGTTTTAGGTCGTGATTCTATACTCAGTGATGCCATTGGAGTTAATGGACTCACTTATCTTCCAAGCCTTCCGCTGTTATCGACACTAGATGGCCTTAAGCCATATTTATTGTAATAAGTTCTCTTTTGAGACACTCGATGTAATAAGTGTGTGATTGCTACTCTGCTATAAATCCTCTGAGTACTGTGTGGTGTCAGCATTACTGATCCAGGGATGACACCGGAGCACAGAGATCAGACTGTTTGAGGTCTGGTCGCTACAGTTCACTAATGATGAGAGAACTCGCTACTTTTATATCCTTAAAATATTTTCGTTCTCATTAAAGGGTGATGCTAAGATATGGTTTAATTCTCTTGATCCTGGTTGTGTGCGTAGTCCCCAGGATATGATTTATTACTTCTCTGCTAAATATTTCCCTGCTCATAAGAAACAAGCTGCTTTGAGGGATATATATAATTTTGTGCAAATTGAAGAAGAGAGTCCCCCACAAGCTTGGGGGAGGCTTCTCCAATTACTTAATGCTTTGCCTGATCATCCTCCTAAGAAAAATGAAATACTTGATATCTTTTATAATGGACTAACCGATGCCTCCAGAGATTACCTGGATAGTTGTGCTGGTTCTGTTTTCAGGGAAAGAACACCGGATGAAGCTGAAATTCTATTGAATAATATGTTGGCAAATGAAAATAATTGGACACTTCCTGAGCCAGCTCTTGAGCCTATTCCTAAACCAACTCCAAAGAAGAGGGGTATTCTATTTCTCAGTCCTGAAGATATGCAAGAGGCAAAGAAATCTATGAAAGAAAAAGGTATTAAAGCTGAAGATGTTAAGAATTTACCTCCTATTGAAGAAATACACAGTCTTAATTTATCGCTTGTTGAAGAAACATATGATCTTAATCCATTACCTATTGAAGGAACTCATGGTCTTGATAACCCGACACATGTAGTAAAGGTAAATTCTCTCTATAGATGTGATAAAGCTGAAATCCCATTTACTAAGTTTGCTAGCCCATGCTTCGATGAGTTTGATAAATTTATGGCTAAGCAAGAAGATTTTAATGCTTATTTTGGTAGACAATTGAAATACAATTCAAATAAGCTTGAACACTTGGGTGATTATATGGCTAATGTTAAAGGTGAACTTAAACTTATTAGTAAACATGCTTCTATGGTTACCACTCAAGTAGAACAAGTACTTAAAGCTCAAAATGATTTGCTCAATGAATTGAATAGTAAGAATAATGATAATGCTATTAGAGTTATGACTAGAGGTGGTAGAATGACTCAGGAACCTTTGTATCCTGAAGGCCACCCTAAGAGAATTGAGCAAGATTCTCAGAGAAATAATATAGATGCACCTAGTTCTTCTAAAAGGAAGAAAAAGAAAAATGATAGGACTTTGCATGCTTCTAGTGAACCTATTACTGAAACACCCGAGAATCCAAATGATATTTCTATTTCCGATGCTGAAACACAATCTGGTAATGAACCTGAAACTAGTGATAACGTTAAAGATAATGTTCATGATGATGCTCAACCTAGTAATGATAATGATGTAGAAATTGACCCTGCTATTGATCTTGATAACCCACAATCAAAGAATCAACGTTATGATAAGAAAGACTTTGTTGCTAGGAAACACGGAAAGGAAAGAGAGCCTTGGGTTCAGAAACCCATGCCTTTTCCTCCCAAACCATCCAAGAAAAAGGATTATGAGGATTTTGAGCGCTTTGCTGAAATGATTAGACCTATCTTTTTGCGTATGCGATTAACTGATATGCTCAAAATGAATCCTTATGCTAAGTACATGAAAGATATTGTTACTAATAAAAGAAAGATACCGGAAGCTGAAATTTCCACCATGCTTGCTAATTATACTTTTGAGGGTGGAATACCAAAGAAACTTGGAGATCCAGGAGTACCCACTATGCCATGCTCCATTAAAAGAAATTATGTTAAAACTGCTTTATGTGATCTTGGAGCTGGTGTTAGTGTTATGCCTCTCTCTTTATATCGTAGACTTGATTTGAATAAGTTGACACCTACTGAAATATCTTTGCGAATGGCTGATAAATCAACTGCTATATCTGTCGGTATTTGTGAGGATGTGCCTGTTGTAGTTGCAAACGTTACTATTTTAACGAACTTTGTTATTCTTGATATTCCTGAGGACGATAGTATGTCTATTATTCTTGGAAGACCCTTTTTGAATACTGCAAGGGCTGTTATTGATTGCACTAAAGGCAATGTCACTTTTCATGTTAATGGTAATGAGCATACGGTACACTTTCCGAGGAAACAACCTCAAGTTCATAGTATCAACTCTATTGGAAAAATTCCATCGATTATATTTCGAGGTTTTGAATTTCCTCTTCCTACTGTCAAGAAGAAATATGATATTCTTATTATTGGGGATGTGCATATCCCCGTTGAGGTAACATGGTGTTATTCGAAATTTCTCCGGTTCCATGTTATTCGGAATGAGTTCGTTAACAAGACTTGATCAACCTTGTTAGTGGATTCCTTTTGATGAGCATGAGATGGATGAAATTAGAAGGCACAACCTTCTGTATCCCACTTTTACTTTCTGTTATTTATATTAAATAAAATAAAAATAGTATTTTCTGTCTATTATCTGAATTATCCGTGCAATATAAAAATACTCCAAAAAGAAAAGTTCTCCAAATGCCCTGAAATTTAAATATGATTTCTTCTGGAATACTTGAGAATATTTGGCACTGAGAACACAACAGGAGGAGCTGGCACCTGGCCACGAGGGTCAGGGGCGTGCCCTACCCCCTGAGCGCGCCCCCTGCCTCGTGGGCTCACGGTGGCCTTCCTCCACTTATCCTTTCACCCACACACTCCTTCCTCCCACAAACATGAATATCCAGCTCAAACCCGAGTCCAAGCTCATTTTGCTGCCATTTTCGATCTCCTTGCTCAAAGCACGTCTCACAAAACTGCTTGGGAGATTGTTCCTTGGTATGTGACTCCTCCATTGGTCCAATTAGTTTTTGTTCTAGTGCTTTATTCATTGCATATTTTTGCTTCCTAGGTGACCATGTTCTTGAGCTTGCATGTCAAATTTATATGGTTCCAAGTAGTTTTGATGCATGATATAGGCTCTAGGCACTTGTATGAGTAGTTGCTATCAATATTATTGAGTTTGGTTTACTTTTATTTTGAAGTTACTAAAAAATTTCAGAATTTTTCAGAGGAAGAAATATGCTTAGGAAAATGTTCCAAGGTGGTTCTTCAAGGAAGCAAGGACCCAGGTTTGCAGTGCGTGATGCTGATGAAGAGCCGCCAAGAGACGCTCCAGTGTGTCCTTGTGAATGGCCTTCGGAAATTTTTATGGATGGAGCAGGAAGTAAGGAAGAATTTAACGCATATTTGCGTAATGCTGATCTTGTGAGCTTCGAGGAAGAAAAGTGCAGCCAGTATCACCATCTCACTAGTTCCTTTGTGAGGAGATTTGAATTTTCATCTTCACGTAATTCTCCAATTGTCCTGTTTGATCTTTATGAAAATTCTTACACTATGGACTCAGAGGATTTTACCACTACTTGCAAACTTCCACAATGGGGTAGTGTCAGGGAACCTCGCAAATCTGAATTTAGAGATTTTCTTTCTAGTATAACTGTGGGGGAATCTAGAGATATAACACAAGCTACCATAGGGAGCATTCACTTTCCTGCTATACATTACTTTGCTCGCTTCATAGGTAGATGCATTAATGGTAAAGATGAGGCATGTCACATGTGTGTCCTTGACCTCAGTATTCTTAGGAGTGCTGTGTTAGGAGATAAATCTTATAATTTGGGAGCCATTGTTGCACGTAGGTTGCATATTAATAGATTTAATGGAGATTTATTTGGTGGAATTTATGCAACCGGCATAGCTAATATTCTTGGTATAGCCATACGTGAAGATGATATTGACTTGCCTCCTGCTTACCTAGATTTTAATGCTATGGTTCACCACCAGTTTGTTGAGAGGAGTGAATCACCTCTCCAGTATCGACTAATTTTTGACAAACGCCATGATGTCCGTATTACTCTCCCTGCTTTAAGCTAGTTTTAATTTCCATGCTTGTAGTAGTAATTAAAAATAAAACCCAAAAAGATTTCTTGTTCTTCTTTTGCTTGTTGGGAGCTTTCCCGTGTAAATAGTTTTATTTCTTTTCTTTTCTTTGGGGGTCGATAGGAGAAGACCATAATTAAATTGTTGAAGTAGCTCTTATATGCATTATTGTTGATTTAACCAAAAGAGCCCATATTGCCTTGTCTTCTCCTGTTTATTGAATGCTTGCAGATTCCAGCTTAGTCCAATGCACGTGCACTATTATTATTATTCACATCGTTCGGTCGTGCAAGTGAAAGGCAATCATGACGATATATGATGGACTGACTGAGATGAGAAAAGCTGGTATGAACTCGACCTCTTTTGTTTTTGTAAATATGATTAGTTCATCGTTCCTGATTCAGCCTATTATGAATAAACATGTTTGCAATGACAACTAGAGATCATAGTTTCTTGTGCCATGCTTGATTAGCTAGGAGCTTATAATGATTTACCTTGCATGCCAACATGCTATTAAAATGGTTATGATGTGGTATGATAGGGTGGTATCCTCCTCTGAATGATTTAAGTGACTTGACTTGGCGCATGTTCACACATGTAGTTGAAACAAAATCAACATAGCCTTCATGATATTTATGTTCATGGTGGATTATATCCTACTCATGCTTGCATTCGGTGTTGATTAATTTTAATGCACGTTCATGACTGTTGTCGCTCTCTAGCTGGTCGCTTCCTAGTCTTTTGCTAGCCTTCACCTGTACTAAGCGGGATTACTGCTTGTGCATCCAACTCCTTAAACCCCTAAGTTATTCCATATGAGTCCACCATACCTACCTATATACGGTATCTACCTGCCGTCCCAAGTAAATTTGTATGTGCCAAACTCTAAACCTTCAAACAAATATCCTGTTTTGTATACTCGAATAGCTCATGTATCAACTAGGGCTGTCCGTATCTTCCATGTTAGGCGGTTTATTCTCAAGAGGAGTGGACTCCGCTCCTCACTCACGAGAAAAATGGCTGGTTACCGGGATGCCCAGTCCCATGCTTTATGCAAACTAAATCAAAATAATTGCAAACAAAACTCCCCCTGGGACTCTTGTTAGTTGGAGGCACTCGTTGTTTCGAGCAAGCCATGGATTGATGCTTGTTGATGGAGGGGGAGTATAAACTTTACTATTCTGTTTGGGAACCGCCTATAATGTGTGTAGCATGGAAGATATCGCCATCTCTTGGTTGTTATGTTGACAATGAAAGTATACCGCTCAAAATATTATTCATCTCTATTTCAAAACCGAGCTCTGGCACCTCTACAAATCCCTTCTTCCCTCTGCGAAGGGCCTATCTATTTACTTTCATGTTGAGTCATCATCTTCTTATTAAAAAGCACTAGTTGGAGGGCACCGATGTCATTTGCATTCATTACTGTTAGTTTACATTGAGTATGACTTGACTGGATCTCTTTTACCATGAATTACAATGTCTAGTCAGTCCTTGATCTTTGAAGGTGCTCTGCATTTATGTTTTGCGGTCTCAGAAAGGGCTAGAGAGATACCATCTTGTTATATCATATTATGATTGTTTTGAGAAAGTGTTATCATCCGAGATTTATTATTATTGCTCGCTAGTTGATTATGCCATTGTTATGAGTAAACTTGAGACCTAAGCATTATTGTGAATGTGGTTAGTCATAATCTTTGGTGAAAACTTGAATGCTGGCTTTACATATTTACAACAACAAGAGCAAATAGAGTTTGTAAAAGTTTTTCTTTATCACTTTCAGTTTATCAACTGAATTGCTTGAGGACAAGCAAAGGTTTAAGCATGGGGGAGTTGATACGTCTCCATCGTATCTACTTTTCCAAACACTTTTGCCCTTGTTTTGGACTCTAACTTGTATGATGTGAATGGAACTAACCCGGATTGACGCTGTTTTCAGCAGAATTGCCATGGTGTTATTTATGTGCAGAAACAAAAGTTATCGGAATGACCTGAAACTTCACGGAACATCTATTCGGAAATAATAAAAAATCCTTGCAAAAGATGAAGACCAGGGGGCCCACCACCTTTCCACGAGGGTGGGGGGCGCGCCCCCTACCTCGTGGCCCCCCTGGAGCTCCTCCGACCTCAACTCCAACTCTATATATTTGCTTTCGGGGAGAAAAAAAATCAGAGAGAAGGATTCATCGCGTTTTACGATACGGAGCCACCGCCAAGCCCTAAAACCTCTTGGGAGGGCTGATGTGGAGTCCGTTCGGGGCTCTAGAGAGGGGAATCCGTCGCCATCGTCATCATCAACCATCCTCCATCATCAATTTCATGGTGCTCACAGCCGTGCGTGAGTAATTCCATCGTAGGCTTGCTGGACAGTGATGGATTGGATGGGATCTATCATGTAATTGAGTTAGTTTTGTGAGGGTTTGATCCCTAGTATCCACTATGTTCTGAGATTGATGTTGCTATGCCTTTGTTATGCTTAATGCTTGTCACTAGGGCCCGAGTGCCATGATTTCAGATCTGAACCTATCATGTTTTCATCAATATATGAGAGTTCTTGATCCTATCTTGCAAGTCTATAGTCACCTATTATGTGTTATGATCCGTTAACCCCGAAGTGACAATAATCGGGATACTTACTGGTGATGACCATAGTTTGAGGAGTTCATGTATTCACTATGTGCTAATGCTTTGTTTCGGTACTCTATTAAAAGGAGGCCTTAATATCCCTTAGTTTCCGCTAGGACCCCGCTGCCACGGGAGGGTAGGACAAAAGATGTCATGCAAGTTCTTTTCCATAAGCACGTATGACTATATTCGGAATACATGCCTACATTACATTGATGAATTGGAGCTAGTTATGTGTCACCCTAGGTTATGACTGTTACTTGATGAACCGCATCCGGCACAATTCTCCATCACTGATCCATTGCCTACGAGCTTTCCATATATTGTTCTTCGCTTATTTACTTTTCCGTTGCTATTGCTATCATCACTACAAAATACCAAAAACATTACTTTTGCTATCATTACCTTTTGGTACCGTTACCACTACTATCATATTACTTTGCTACTAAACACTTTGCTGCAGATATTAAGTTTCCTGGTGTGGTTGAATTGACAACTCAACTGCTAATACTTGAGAATATTCTTTGGCTCCCCTTGTGTCGAATCGATAAATTTGGGTTGAATACTCTACCCTCGAAAACTGTTGCGATCCCCTATACTTGTGGGTTATCAGGAAGCAGCAAATGAAGGAGTCTGGATGAAGGAGTTCATATCCGATCTAGGTGTCATACCTAGTTCATCGGGTCCAATGAATTTTGTGTGTGACAATACTGGTGCAATTGCCTTGGCAAAGGAATCTAGATTTCACAAAAGAACCAAGCACATCAAGAGATGCTTCAATTCCATATGCGATCAAGTCAAGGAGGGAGACATAGAGATTTGCAAGATACATACGGATCTGAATGTTGCTGACCCATTGACTAAGCCTCTCTCACGAGCAAAACATGATCATCACCAAGACTCCATATGTGTTAGAATCATTACAACGTAATCTAGATTATTGACTCTAGTGCAAGTGGGAGACTGAAGGAAATATGCCCTAGAGGCAATAATAAAGTTGTTATTTATATTTCCTTATATCATGATAAATGTTTATTATTCATGCTAGAATTGTACTAACTGGAAACTTAGTATTGGAAGCCTATGTTTGGACATCGGAATGGTTCCGGGTGAAATCGGGAGTATACCGGAGCACCGGGAGGTTACCGGAACCCCCCGGGAGGTATATGGGCCTTATTGGGCCTTAGTGGAAGAGAGGGAAAAGAAGAAAAGGAGGGGCGCCCCCCAAGACCAATCCGAGTTGGGAGGGGGGCCGACCCCCTTTCCTTCCTTCTTCATCCTCCTTCCTTCTCTCCTACAACCAACAAAGGGAAGGGGGGAATCCTACTGCCGGTGGGAGTAGGACTCCCTTGGGGCGCGCCTAGAGAGGCCGAACCCCTCCCCCTCCTCCACTCCTTTATATTCGGGGGAGGGGGCACCCGATGGACACACAAGTTGACCATTGATCTTTAGCCATGTGCGGTGCCCCCCTCCACCATAATCCACCTCGGTAATATCATAGCGGTGCTTAGGCGAAGCCCTGTTCCAGTAGCAACATCATCACCGTCATCACGCCGTCGTGCTGACAAAGCACTCCCTCGAAGCTCTATTGGATCATGAGTTCACGGGACGTCACCAAGCGAACGTGTGCAGATCGCGGAGGTGCCGCATCTTCGACACTAGATTGGTCGATCGTGAAGACGTACGACTACATCAACCGTGTTGTCGTAACGCTTCCGCTTACGGTCTACGAGGGTACGTAGACGATACTCTCCCCTCTCGTTGCTATGCATCACCATATGTAGGATCGAAAGTGTGTCTAGAGGAGGGTGATTAGACTACTTGACAAAATAAAAATCTAGCCTTCTTCCAATTTTAAGCCTTGGCAGATTTTAACAACTTAGCACAAGTCAAGCAATTAACCTACACATGCAATTCTAAGAGTATAGCAGCAGAATGTAAAACAATTGCATATGAAGGTAAAAGGAGGAGTTTGAGGGAGCAAACGCAATGTAGACACGGAGATTTTTGGCGTGGTTCCGATAGGTGGTGCTATCGTACATCCACGTTGATGGAGACTTCAACCCACGAAGGGTAACAGTTGCGCGAGTCCACGGAGGGCTCCACCCATGAAGGGTCCACGAAGAAGCAACATTGTCTATCCCACCATGGCCATTGCCCACGAAGGACTTGCCTCACTAGGGTAGATCTTCATGAAGTAGGCGATCTCCTTACCCGTACAAACTCCTTGGTTCAACTCCACAATCTTGACGGAGGCCCCCTAGTGACACCTAGCCAATCTAGGAGACACCACTCTCCAAAAGGTAATAGATGGTGTGTTGATGATGAACTCCTTGCTCTTGTGCTTCAAATGATAGTCTCCCCAACACTCAGCTCTCTCTCTCTCTCTCTCTCAGGATTGGATTTGGTGGAAGGAGGGTTTGAGTGGAAAGCAACTTGGGGAAGGCTAGAGATCAAGTTTTATGTGGTTGTATTGGAATATCTTGATCTCAACACAAGTGTAGGTGGTTCTCTCTCAGAAAATGTTTGTTGGAAGTGTAGGCATGTTCTGATGGTTCTCCCCACGAATGAAGAGTGGGTGAGGGGTATATATAGACTCCACACAAAATCTAACCGTTACACACAAATCACCGAACTCGGTGGGACCGAATCATGAAAATCGGTTAGACTGATTTAGTTCAAAATGTGAACGTTAGGATTTTTGGTGGGACCGACGTGTCAACTCGGTGGAACCGTTTCCATTACGGTTAGGGCATAACATAATCTCGGTGAGACCGATTACACAAACTCGGTGGGACTGATTTTGGTAATAGGCAAACAGAGAGTTGGTCAGGCAAACTCGGTGGGACCGATTCGCTCATCTCGGTTAGACCGAAACATTACGAAGGGGAAACAGAGAGTTTGCATTGCAATCTTAGTGGGACCGATCGCTCATCTCGGTTGGACCGAAACATTACAAAAGGAAACAGAGAGGTTGCAATCCCATCTCGGTGAGACCAAGATCCCTATCGGTGAGACCGAAATGACTAGGGTTTGTGGCAGTGGCTATGTCAAGTGAACTCGGTGGCGCCGGGTAGGAAATTACAGTGGGGCCGAGTTTGACTTTTGGTTTGGGACATATGCGGATATGAGAAAGTAGTTGAGGGTTTTGGAGCATATCACTAAGCATTTTGAGCGAGCAACTCATTAAGCAACACCTCATACCCTTTTAATAGTATTGGCTTTTCCTATGGACTCAATGTGATCTTGGATCACTAAAATTAAAATGTAGAGTCTTGAGCTTGAGCCAACATGTGTTCTTAGTATTGAGGGGTCCACTTTCTAATTCATGTCATGCCAAACATTAAGCTTTCCTGAAATATTTATCTAGAAATAGCATTAGCTCAATGGGCTATATGTTGTTAGGAATTACCAAAACCACCCACGGATAGTTGCACTTTCACCATGATATTGCATGTGCGTAGGATTTTTTTGAAATTACTGCGTTCCCCAACATGCAGCTCAATAAACAATTACATGCATGATAAACAAGGAGAAATGGTCATCAAATCATCTACTTTTTGTGACACTTGCCACCAATGATCTGCTTGCGGCCCGATCCCTCGCCCGGGGTAGGACGGAGGCACTTCCACATGTCAACGATCCGCCTGTATATCCCGTAGCTTATGTACGCGTCCTTAGCTATGTACTTGACATGATCACCATCTAGTCTATGTACACATGCCCTGTGCGAGGCAGGCTTGTTCTTGTTGCAATCACCCTTCATGTTTCTATAGTAAGGGTCGATGATGGCTGCGACGAGGTCAAAGCTCTCCATCCAGACCGGCTCGTTGGTGTACATCACTGAGAGGTCTGTCAACATCATGTGGGTGTCCACTGGGAGACGCAAGGTGAACTACCGCACGTCGTCGTCGTTAGCCGCTGGGAGCGCCATTGGAGCGGCTAGATATCCTCTTCGTATGTGTCCTCGTGGGTGTGTTTATTGTGTTTGAAGCAAATATGCCCTAGAGGCAATAATAAAGTTGCTATTTATATTTCCTTATATCATGATAAATGTTTATTATTCATGCTAGAATTGTATTAACCGGAAACTTGATACATGTGTGAATACATAGACAAACAGAGTGTCCCTAGTATGCCTCTACTTGACTAGCTCGTTAATCAAAGATGGTTAAGTTTCCCAGCCATAGACATGTGTTGTCATTTGATGAACGGGATCACATCATTAGAGAATGATGTGATGGACAAGACCCATCCGTTAGCTTAGCACTATGATCGTTTAGTTTGTTGCTATTGCTTTCTTCATGACTTATACATGTTCCTATGACTATGAGATTATGCAACTCCCGAATACCGGAGGAACACTTAGTGTGCTATCAAACGTCACAATGTAACTGGGTGATTATAAAGATGCTCTACAGGTGTCTCCAATGGTGTTTGTTGAGTTGGCATAGATCGAGATTAGGATTTGTCACTCCGATTGTCGGAGAGGTATCTCTGGGCCCTCTCGGTAATGCTCATCACTATAAGCCTTGCAAGCAAAGTGAATAAAGAGTTAGTTACAGGATGATGCATTACGAAACGAGTAAAGAGACTTTCCAGTAATGAGATTGAACTAGGTATGAGGATATCGACGATCGAATCTTGGGCAAGTAACATACTGATGACAAAGGGAACAATGTATGATGTTATGCGGTTTGAACGATAAAGATCATCGTAGAATATGTAGGAGCCAATATGAGCATCCAAGTTCCGCTATTGATTATTGACCGGAGATGTGTCTCGGTCATGTCTACATAGTTCTCGAACCCGTAGGGTCCGCACGCTTAACGTTCGATGACAATTTGTATTATGAGTTATGTAATTTGATGTACCAAAGGTTGTTCGGAGTCCTGGATGAGATCACAGACATAACAAGGAGTCTCAAAATGGCTGAGATGTAAAGATTGATATATTGGAAGGCTATATTCGGACATCGGAAAGGTTCTGAGTGATTCGGGTATTTTTCGGAGTACCGAAGAGTTACGGAAAATTCGCCGGAGGAAGTAGTGGGCCTTAATGGGCCATACGGGAAAGGAGAGAAGGGCCTCAAGGGGTGGCCACGCGCCCCCCATGGCAAGTCCGAATTGGACTAGGGAGGGGCGGCGCCCCCCTCTCTTTCCTTCTCCCTCTCCTACTCCATCCCTCTCTCCCCTCTTGGAAAAGGAAGGGGACTCCAACTAGGATTGGGAATCCTAGTTGGACTCCCCGTATAGGCGCACCCCTCCTAGGCCGGCCTCCTCTTCCCCCCTCCTTTATATAAGTGGGCAGGGGCACCCAAAGGCACTCCAAGATTTGTCTTAGCCGTGTGCGGTGCCCCCCCTCCACAGTTACACACCTCGGTCATATTGTCGTAGTGCTTAGGCGAAGCCCTGCGCCGGTAACTTCATCATCACCGTTACCATGCCGTCGTGCTAACAGAACTCTCCCTCGGCCTCAACTGGATCAAGAGTTAAAGGGACGTCACCGAGCTGAACGTGTGCAGATTGCGGAGGTGCCGTGCATTCGGTACTTGATCAGTTGGATCGCGAAGACGTTCGACTACATAAACCGCGTTACTAAACACTTCCACTTTCGGTCTACAAGGGTACATAGACACACTCTCCCCTCTCGTTGTTATGCATCTCCTAGATAGATCTTGCGTGATCGTAGGAAAATTTTGAAATACTGCGTTCCCCAACAGTGGCATCCGAGCCAGGTCTATGCGTAGATGTTATATGCACGAGTAGAACACAAAAAGTTGTGGGCGATAATAGTCATAGTGCTTACTAGCATGTCATACTTTGATTCGGCGGTATTGTTGGATGAAGCGGCCCAGACCGACATTACATGACCGTGTTCATGAGACTGGTTCTACCACCGTGCTTCGCATACAGGTGGATACTGGGTGTCTATTTCTCAAGCTTTAGTTGAATCGAGTGTGACTACGCCTGGTCCTTGTTGAAGGTTAAAACAGCACACTTGATGAAAAATCATTGTGGTTTTGATGCGTAGGTAAGAACGTTTCTTGCTAAGTCCGTAGCGGCCATGTAAAACTTGCAACAACAAAGTAGAGGGCGTCTAACTTGTTTTTGCAGGGCATGTTATGATGTGATATGGTCAAGACGTGATGATATATAAATTGTTGTATGAGACGATCATGTTTTGTTAAAGTTATCGGCAACTGGCAGGAGCCTTATGGTTGTCTCTTTATTGCATAAGATGCAAGCACCATACAATTGCTTTACTTTATCGCTATGCGATAGCAATAGTTGCAAAAGCAATAGTTAGCGAGACGACCATGTGATGACACATTGATAGAGATCAAGATGATGGAGATCATGGTGTCATGTCAGTGACGATAGAGATCATGACGGTACTTTGGAGATGGAGATCAAAGGCACAAGATGATAAATGGCCATATCATGTCACATATTTTGATTGCATATGATGTTTATCTTTTATGCATCTTATTTTTCTTAGTATGATGGTAACATTATGAGATGATCCCTTACTAAAATTTCAAGGTATAAGTGTTCTCCCTGAGTATGCACTGTTGTGACAGTTCTTCATGCTGAGACACCACGTGGTGATCGGGTGTGATAAGCTTTGCGTTAACATACAACGGGTGCAAGCCAGTTTTGCATGCAGAATACTCGGGTTAAACTTGACGAGCCTAGCATATGTAGATATGGCATCGGAACACTGAGACCGAAAGGTTGAGCGTGAATCATATAGTAGATATGATCAACATAGTGATGTTCATCATTGGAAACTACTCGATCTCACGTGATGATCGGACATGGTTTAGTTGATATGGATCACGCGATCACTTAGATGATTAGAGGGATGTCTATCTAAGTGGGAGTTCTTAAATAATATGATTAGTTGAACTTTAATTTATCATGAACTTAGTCCTGATAGTTTTTGCATAACTATGTTGTAGATTAATAGCTCGCGATGTAGCTCCCCGTTTTATTTATGATATGTTCCTAGAGAAAACTAGTTGAAAGATAATAGTAGCAATGATGCGTACTTGGTCCATGATCTAAGGATTATCCTCATTGTTGCACAGAAGAATCATGTTCTTGATGCACCGCTAGGTGACAGACCTATTGGAGGAGCAGATGCACACGTTATGAACGTTTGACAAAGCTCGGTATGATGAATACCTAATAGTTTAGTGCACCATGCTTTAGGGCTTAAAACCGGGACTTCAAAAATGTTTTGAATGCCATGGAGCATATAAGATGTTGTAAGAGTTGAAATTGGTATTTCATACTCATGGCCGTGTCGAGAGGTATGAGACCTCCGATAGTACTTTGCCTACAAGATGGAGGAGAATAGCTCAACTAGTGAGCATGTGCTCAGATTGTCTGGGTACTACAATTGCTTGAATCAAGTGGGAGTTAATCTTCCAGATAAGATAGTAATTGACATAGTTCTCTAGTCACTATCACCAAGTACTAGAACTTACTGATGAACTATAATATGCAAGGGACGACGAAAGTAATTCCAAGCTCTTCGCGACGCTGAAATCGACGAAGGTAGAAATCAAGAAATAGCATCAAGTGTTGATGGTTAACAAGACCACTAGTTTCAAGAAAAGGGCAAAGGGAAAGAAAGAGGAACTTCAAAAAAGAATAGCAAGCAAGTTGCTGCTCCCATGAAGAAGCCCAAAGCTAGACCCAAACCTGGAACTAAGTGCTTCTACTGTGAATGAAATGGTCACTGGAAGCAGAACTGCCCAGATACTTGGCGGATAAGAAGGATGGCAAAGTGAACAAAAGTATATATGATATACATGTTATTGATGTTTACTTTACTAGTATTCTTAGTAGCCCTAGGGTATTTGATATTGGTTCGGTTGCTATGATTAGTAACTCGAAACAGGAGTTACAAAATGAACAAAGACTAGTTGAGGGCAAGGTGATGATGTGTGTTGGAAGTAATCCCAAGGTTGATAAGATCACCATCGCACACTCCCTTTACCTTCGGGATTAGTGTTGAACCTAAAATAAATGTTATTTGGTGTTTGCGTTGAGCATAATATGATTGGAACATGTTTATTGCAATACATTTATTCATTTAAGTCAAAGACTAATTGTTATTCCGTTTACATGAATAATACCTTCTAAGGTCATACACCCAAGGTGAATGGTTTACTGAATCTCGATCGTAGTGATACACATATTCATAATATTGATGCCAAAAGATGCAAAGTTGATAATGATAGTGCAACATATTTGTGGCACTGCCATTTAGGTCATATTGGTGTAAAGCGCATGAAGAAACTCCATGCTGATGGGCTTTTGGAATCACTTGATGCTTGCGAACCATGCCTCATGGGCAAGATGACTAAGACTCCGTTCTCCGGAACAATGGAGCGAGCAACTGACTTATTGGAAATAATACATACTGATGTATGCGATCCCATGAGTGTTGAGGCTCGCTGCGGCATCGTTATTTTCTTACCTTCACAGATGATTTGAACAGATATGGGTATATCTACTTAATAAAACACAAGTCTGAAACATTTGAAAAGTTCAAAGAATTTCAGAGTAAAGTAGAGAATCATTGTAACAATAAAATAAAGTTCTGCGATCTGATCGCAGAGGAGAATATTGAAGTTACGAGTTTGGCTTCAATTAAAATAATGTGGAATAGTTTCACAAACCCATGCCACTTGGAACACCATAGCATAATGGTGTGTCCGAACATCGTAACCGTACTTTATTAGATATGGTGCGATTCATGATGTCTCTTACTGATTTACCACTATCGTTTTGGGGTTATGCATTAGAGACAACTACATTCTTGATAAATAGGGCACCGTCTAAAAATCTGTTGAGACCACACCGTATGAACTGTGGTTTAGCAAGAAACCTAAGCTGTCGTTTCTTAAAATTTGGGGTTGCGATGCTTATGTGAAAAAGTTTCAGCCTGATAAGCTCAAACCCAAATCAGAAAAATGTGTCTTGATACGTCTCCATTGTATCTACTTTTCCAAACACTTTTGCCCTTGTTTTGGACTCTAACTTGTATGATTTGAATGGAACTAACCCGGACTGACGCTGTTTTCAGCAGAATTGCCATGATGTTGTTTTATGTGCAGAAAACAAAAGTTCTTGGAATGACCTGAAACTCCATGGAATATCTTACAATAAATAACAAAAAATCCTCGCCAAAGATGAAGACCAAGGGGCCCACACCCTTGCCACGAGGGTGGGGGATGCCCCCCCCTACATCGTGGGCCCCCTGGAGACCTCCCGACTCCAACTCAACTCTATATAACTGCTTTCGGGGAGAAAAAAAATGAGAGAAGAAATCATCGCGTTTTACGATACGGAGCCGCCGCCAAGCCCTAAAACCTCTCGGGAGGGCTGATCTGGAGTCCGTTCGGGGCTCCAAAGAGGGGGATTCGTCGCCGTCGTCATCATCAACCATCCTCCATCACCAATTTCATGATGCTCACCGCCGTGCGTGAGTAATTCCATCATAGGCTTGCTGGACGGTGATGGGTTGGATGAGATTTATCATGTAATTGAGTTAGTTTTGTTAGGGTTTGATCCCTAGTATCCACTATGTTCTGAGATTGATGTTGCTATGACTTTGCTATGCTTAATGCTTGTCACTAGGGCCCGAGTGCCATGATTTCAGATCTGAACCTATTATGTTTTCATCAATATATGAGAGTTCTAGATCCTATCTTGCAAGTCTATAGTCACCTATTATGTGTTATGATCCGTTAACCCCGAAGTGACAATAATCGGGATACTTACCGGTGATGACCGTAGTTTGAGGAGTTCATGTATTCACTATGTGCTAATGCTTTGTTCCGGTTCTCTATTAAAAGGAGGCCTTAATATCCCTTAGTTTCCATTAGGACCCCGCTGCCACGGGAGGGTAGGACAAAAGATGTCATGCAAGTTCTTTTCCATAAGCACGTATGACTATATTCGGAATACATGCCTACATTACATTGACGAATTGGAGCTAGTTCTATGTCACCCTATGTTATGACTGTTACATGATGAACCGCATCCGGCATAATTATCCATCATTGATCCAATGCCTACGAGCTTTCCATATACTGGTTTATGCTTATTTACTTTCTCGTTGCTATTGTTACAATCACTACAAAATACCAAAAACATTACTTTGCTTTCGTTACTCTTTTGTTACCGTTACCATCACTATCATATTACTTTGCTACTAAACACTTTGCTGCAGATACTAAGTTTCCAGGTGTGGTTGAATTGACAACTCAGCTGCTAATACTTGAGAATATTCTTTGGCTCCCCTTGTGTCGAATCAATAAATTTGGGTTGAATACTCTACCCTCGAAAGCTGTTGCGATGCCCTATACTTGTGGGTTATCAAGACAAATTTTTGGCACCGTTGCCGGGGAGCATAGCTCTATTCTTTGAGTCACTTGTGATTTATATCTGCTGGACACTATGAAGAATTTGAAAGACGCTAAGACAACAATTTATCCCTCAACTACGAGGGGAGGTAAGGAACTGCCATCTAGCTCTGCACTTGATTCACCTTCTGTTATGAGTAAGCTTGCAACACCTAAACCTGCTTCTGCTATTCGTTCTGATATGTTGCATGTTATTGATGATGCTACTTCTGCTATACATGATACTTATGATGAAACTACTTCTATGCTTGATACTACTGTGCCACTTGGTGATTTTCTCGAGGAATGACTTGCTAGGGCTAGAGAAATTGAAAATATTGAATCTGATTATGAGGATGAAAGTGATGATGAAGAATCACTTGTTATTCCTGAGGGTTATTTATTTGATCAAAAAGCTTCTTTAGCTATTTTAGCTTGCAAAGATAGATATGAACTCAAAAGGTTATTAGCTAAATGGAATAAGCAATCTCTAAATGCTAGGATGAGACCTGACCCTGCTTTTGCTACTTCACCTATCTGTGTTGCTGATAAGGATTATGAATTCTCTGTTGATCCTGATATAATTACTTTGGTTGAATCTGATCCTTTTCATGGCTATGAATCTGAAACTGTTGTAGCACATCTTACTAAATTAAATGATATAGCTACCCTGTTCACTAATGATGAGAGATCTCACTACTTTTATATCCTTAAAATATTTCCGTTCTCACTAAAGGGTGATGCTAAGATATGGTTTAATAATCTTGATCCTGGTTGTGTGCGTACTCCCCAGGATATCATCTATTACTTCTCTGCTAAATATTTCCCTGCTCATAAGAAACAAGCTGATTTAAAGGAAATATACAACTTTGTGCAAATTAAAGAAGAGAGTCTCCCACAAGCTTGGGGGAGGCTTCTCAAGTTACTTAATGCTTTGCCTGATCATCCTCTTAAGAAAAATGAAATACTTGATATCTTTTACAATAGACTAACCGATACTTCCAGAGATTACCTGGATAGTTGTGCTGGTTCTCTTTTCAGGGAAAGAACACCGGATGAAGCTGAAATGTTATTGAATAATATGTTGACAAATGAAAATAATTGGGCACCTCCTGAGCCAGCTCCTGCTCCAATTAATGATCCTATTCCTGAACCAACTCCGAAGAAGAGAGGTGTTCTATTTCTCAGTCCCGAAGATATGCAAGAGGCAAAGAAATCTATGAAAGAAAAATGTATTAAAGCTGAAGATGTTAAGAATTTACCTCCTATTGAAGAAATACATGGTCTTAATTTACCGCCTATTGAAGAAACATATGATCTTGATCCTTTATTTATTGAAGAACCTCCAGACCCCGATAACCCGACCCAGGTAGTAAAGGTAAATTCTCTCTACAGATATGATAAAGCCGAAATCCCTCCTACTAAAATTGCTAGTCAATGCTTGGATGAGTTTGATAATTTTATGTTTAAGCAAGAAGACTTCAATGCTTATTTTGGTAGACAATTAAAACAAAATGCTGATATGATTAAATATTTGGGTGATTATATGGCTAATATTAGAGGTGGACTTAAACTTGTTAGCAAAATGCTTCTATGGTTACTACTCAAGTAGAATAAGTACTTAAAGCTCAAAAGGAATTGCTCAATGAGATGAATAGTAAGAAAAATGATTATGCTGTTAAAGTGGCTACTAGAATTAGTAGAATGACTCATGAACCTTTGTATCCTGAAGGCCACCCTAAGAGAATTGATAAAGATTCTCAGAGAAATAAAATTGATGCACCTAGTTCTTCTAAAAGGAAGAAAAAAAAATGATAGAACTGTGCAAACTTCTAGTGAACCTATTGCTGAACCACCTGACAATCCAAATGATATCTCTATGTCTGATGCTAAAACACAATCTAGCAATGAACATGAACCTAATGAAAATGTTAATGATGACTAGCACAAATGCCCGTGCGTTGCAATGGGAGAAACACAATCGAGCCTCTCCGTGCACTGACTTTTAATTCCTCGTGCGTTGCAACCATCGCATTCACTTTAATTAAGTGGTCCAACACAAATCATGTCTTGACATATCAGGCGGTGTATATCGATCTTCTTCATCTCTACCGTGAGCTTGGACATTTTTCGTAGTAAACTATGTCCCATTCTTCCACCATGGCCCTCGAACCGTAGTTAAAAAAACCCGGTGAGAGTAAACTTATTGTTCTAATCAACAAGTACAAAAGAGAGCCATAATTAATATTCACGAAATTCATTCCCATTGATTGGGAATCAATCAATTGTAAACTTTAGTTTCACACTTTCGGTCAAAAAGCTTGACTTTCACATTTCCCTAAATAAATCATATAAAATTATAATATAAGCATGGCCAAGCATAAATTATATATACCACAGGAAATTGAAAACAACATTATCAAGAAGTGGAGTACAACATGTGGGAATCAATCAATTGTAAACTTTACTTTCACACTTCCGGCCAAAAAGCTTGACTTTCACACTATCCTAAATAATTCATATAAATTATAATATAAACATGGCTAGGCATAATTTATATATACCACAAGTAATTGAAAACAACATTATCAAGAAGTGGAGTACAACATTAGCATGTGCCCATTTATTTAATGGTCATCTCTCCTATTAGATAGAACACAGAATTTATTCGTTCTTTTAATTCCTTTCTTTCTGAAAAATTTAATTCGGCTCCAATTTCTCGTGCATGCATCCATCATATATTTACCCACAATTAGTCCGCACATCCCTTGCATGTTCCTCCTCTTTTTCTTCCTCAATCTGAATTTTAAAGTGACAATCAATGCATCTGTTGCATGTCCCTCCTTCTTTTTCTTGTGTCATTCCTTCGTTCTTGTTGTTTTTTGGTTCTGGAGGCTTGCTGCTAGGCAACTTGCAGACGTATATAAACTGATAGAATTTTGAGAAAAGAACCGAGGTGGGACTATTGGATAGCGAACCCAGATTTGTATCAAAAGCATACATACTCCGTTGGCTGTCGTCTTCTTGACAGGAATGGAGATTGTGGGTTCAAATACAATACGATACATATTTTTAACTGATTGCTTCTTCCCATCAACAACAAAAAAACTTTTATTTTCAAGCCCCATCCCGGTGGCCTCGGATTGAATCCTAGCGCCCCCGCATTTCTCTTTTTTTTCTATTTATGTTTAATTTAGACAGCACGGCCGGTTGCAAACAAAAAGAGGAAAACGTAAAAAAAAGCACTCCCTAGCCCAATAAGCATGGTCTAAACAATGTGGAGAGAGTCGAGGAAGTCCGGCAGGGGAAGGCCGTGTCGATGTCCAGGGCGACACCACGCTAGAAACCCGAGCAGGTAGAGTTAGCCACCGGGCTGTATACTGAGAAGGCACTGGTATTCGCTAGAGGAGAAAAAGAAGTATTTACGCCAATACAGAGCAGCGTGGGGATGTCCAACGACTGTCTGGAACTACGACTGATGATGGCATTTACATGAAATCTGAGCAGATAGAGTTAGCCGCTGGGCTGCACACCGAGAATGCACGAGTATTTGCAACAGGAGAAAAGAAAGTATTTACACTGATACACAGTGGCATGGGGGACATCGGGAACTGGAGCCAATGACAGCGTTTACTCATGGGAGAGAGAGGCATTGGTTAAAAAAACATGGAGTGGGGGTGGGGGTATATATTAGAGATGTACATGCAATTCGACTCTCGCCAGAGCATGTATGTTCTTTTTTTGAGCGAGAGTAAGAACACAAGAAAATAAGCAAAAAAATTGTTGTACGCGTTGCAAGTGATAAAAAAATAATGATTACTTTTCTCACAAAGTGTTTATGAATTCAGTTTAACTATTCCATCATGGAGAGCCCGCAATCCTGGGCGAACGCCATGCACGTCTCAGCGTGCAGTCTAAGCTCGTAGTCCATGCATTTCTCTCTTGTAGAGACCTTCTATTTATTTAAACCCTCTGTTAATGGATTGTCGTCTGTATCCCTCTGTTTGTGTAGGCTGCTTATTGATATTCCATGCAACTTGCCAGCGTTTATGAATTGGTGAAAATTGGTAAAAGAAAGCAAGGTGGTACTAAAAAAAGGATCCATGCATCCTCTCTAATTTATAGTACTGCTAAAGAAAAAAGTCCTTCTCCATGAATTCTATGAAGGCCACTTGCCCATAGAAAATAAATTCTGTAACATGGCTTTTGGCCCATAAGAGATGGCCCAGTAGTGCATTGATTGAGACGGCCTTGTGGCACCGTACGTGAGAGGCCAGCTTGCGTACGGAATTTGGTATGTGCGACGTACGAAAATCATGATGGACTAATAATCCAGAGGAATCAATGCTTTAGTACCACCTCATTTATATGTTTTTAATTCAAACTAAAAACGTAAATTTACAGAAAGAAAGCGTAATGTGACGGTGAATTCACGGAGTCAATCCGTGCTTTATTATTAGGGATAGATAGCACATGTGCCCGTGCGTTGTAACGGGAGATAAAAATATTGCATATTTAAGTTTTGTTAGAGCGAGTTGAATGTGCAAAACATATTCGCAATTCATAAATTATATTTCGTCTTTGACAAGATCCGCAAACATGTGTTGCCATGGAACAACAACAACGACACATGAATCAGACTTTCTGAAATTATATTAGTACATGGATAGCTTGGAAGATTAGCATGAGTATGGGCGAAACTTTTACTGGCATACCAACTATTTAGTTGAGTAAGGTATAAGTGAAGCTTTTTCTATAGTACAGTATGCACAACACAGTTAGCTTGGGCTACTAACTGAAATTGTTTAAAGATCCTAATTTATTCATATAGAATGTTTCTGCACCTTGCGTTGTCTGCTATCTATAATATTTATTTATTTTCATTAACATTTGTGGGGATAGATGAACTGGGTTTCTACCCTTTTTATTATTATGATGAGGGTATTTGTAGATATTCCAAGTCATTAAATTGTGATTTATAGATTATAGATACTACTTTCTATCTGAAACACATATAGATGTGTGCATACCTATACTCCTAGGTGTACATACCTACTGCTTAGCTTTTTGAATTTTCTATTAATACGACAATTTCTGAATTTCATGAATTTTGAAATACCATCAATTAATTTTCTCTCTTATTCGACCAAAAATAACGACTTACACGGAATGATACTCCGCCAGTTTCTCCATACAAAGGGTAAAAGGGAAGAAATATTACTTCAGACCGCCCATGCATACATATATGCAGGCAAGTAATCAGCTACCCTATTCTTGCAAACTATCATATATATGCACGGACTCATGCTCTAAAAGAGGTGAAGCTGCTAATCAGGTCACCAGCGCCCGGTCAGTAGTGATACAGAGGCTACATTTGATGGTGATTGTGTACCATCCCTTCCCGAGAAAAGCTTCTTGCTAGCCTACGGCCGTCGTCGTAGCGTGCCGAGATCGAGATTGCGGAGATCGGTGGGTTGAGTTCACGTACTGGTTGACTCCCTGCATGAGCCACCCGCTCGTATACTGCGCCCTCGTTCCCGCTCACGCACTATGCTTGAGTTGAAGCCTCCGTTGGAACCTGTCAGCGACCCAATTACGGCAACAGCAGCCCATGGGCCGGACCTGGTTGAGTGCCACATGAAGGGAGGCCTGACTACAAGTATCCACGTAAGAAGCAGCGAAGAGGCATCCGGGCTTGGATCAGGCAAAGACAACGGTGGCTCTCTCCTTACCCTATCTTCTCCTACCTGCTGTTCTTCCTCCTCCCTCCTTCCCCAAATTCATGTATCTGAACTCGAATCATCTGTACTGGGTTAATTCGCGTGTGGAACCTAACAGAACCCCACAGTACGAAGGCATCCATCCATGTCTCTTCCTTTGTCTCTTCTTCTTCCCTCGTGTTTTAGTTAGTCTCCCTTTTTGTCCAAAAAAATCCGAATCCTTCGATCACATGGCTGCGGCAAAGATTTTCTTATTCCTCATCCCTCGTTATGCTGGTTTATTTTCGAGATGCTTCCTTGATATCTACGAACTTTAAAGAGATATTTAAATTGTAAGGAATAAATATAAAGGAGCAAGGTGGGAATATTTAATATTTTGAGGCTGGACGATGCGGCTGCTTTGTTAGGTCTGAGTCAGGTGGTTGATTAGTTGGGCCGATAGCCCGATATGAAGTATCCAACCCTGCTTGCACTTGGAGAAACTGCACCGTATATACCGCACGTCCGCTTTTAGTTCAAAAGAACCACGTGTCCTAACCAAACACACAAAGCAACCCAGTCGAGCTGGTTGGCACAACTATTATGAACCCAGGAAGTCACAGTTCGAATCCCATGGGTTATTAAATCTTTTTGAAAGAAAAATTCCCTGCGACTTAATGATGGACCGAGGGCTGAGTACCAAAAGATGCAAGAATTTTTCTTTAAATTTACTGTGACGGTGAACCCGAAAAAATGAAAGCGTAAATTCACGGAAAAAAGCGTATTGTGACGGTGAACCCACGGAGTCAATCCGTGCTTTATTATTAGGGATAGATGTTTATAATGATGCTCAACCTAATAATGATAATGATGTAGAAATTGAACCTGTAGTTGATCTTGATAACCCACAATCAAAGGATCAATGTTATGATAAGAAAGACTTTGTTGCTAGGAAACATGGTAAAGAAATAGAGCCTTGGGTTCAGAAACCCATACCTTTTCCTTCCAAATCATCCAAGAAAAAGGATAATAAGAATTTTGAGCGCTTTACTAAATGATTAGACCTATCTTTTTGCGTATGCGATTAACTGATATGCTCAAAACTAATCCTTATGCTAAGTACATAAAAGATATTATTACAAATAAAAGAAAAATACCAGAAGCTAAAATTTTCACCATGCTTGCTAATTATACTTTTAAGGGTGGAATACCTAAGAAACTTGGAGATCCAAGAGTACCTACTAAACCATGCTCCATTAAAATAAACTATGTTAAAACTGCTTTATGTGATCTTGGAGCCGGTGTTATTGTTACGCCTCTCTCTTTATATCGTAGACTTGATTTGAATAAGTTGGCACCTACTGAAATATCTTTGCAAATGGCTGATAAATCAACTGCTATACCTGTCGGTATTTGTGAGGATGTGCCTGTTGTGGTTGCAAACGTTACTATTTTAACGGACTTTGTTATTCTTGATATTCCCGAGGACGATAGTATGTCTATTATTCTTGGAAGACACTTTTTGAATACTGCGGGGGCTGTTATTGATTGCACTAAAGGCAATGTCACTTTTCATGTTAATGGTAATGAGCATATAGTACACTTTCCGAGAAAACAACCTCAAGTTCATAGTATCAACTCTATTGGAAAAATTCCATCGATTATATTTGATGGTTTTGAATTTCCTCTTCCTACTGTCAAGAAAAAAATATGATATACTCATTATTGGGGATGTGCATATCCCCGTTGAGGTAACCTAGTGTTATTCAAAATTTCTTCGGTTTCATGTTAATCGGAATGAGTTTGTCAACAAGACTTGATCAACCTTGTTAGTGAATTCCTTTTGACGAGCATGAGATGGATGAAACTAGAAGCACAACCTTCCGTACTCTCTCTATACTTTCTGTTATTTAATTGAAATAAAGTAAAAATAAATAATTTTCTGTATGTTATCTGATTATCCGTGCAATATAAAAATACCCCGAAAATAAAAGTTCTCCAAATGCCCTGAAAATTAAATATGATTTTTTCTAGAATATTTGAGGATTTATGGAACAAAGAACACACCAGGGGGGCCAACCACCTTGCCACGAGGGTGGAGGGCGCGCCCACCCCCCTAGGGCGCGCCTGCTGCCTCGTGGGCCCATGGTGGCCCTCCTCCACTTATTCTTTCACCCACACACTCCTTCTTTCTCCCCCAAACACGAAAAACCAGCTCAAACCCAAGTCCAAGCTCGTTTTGCTGCCATTTTCGATCTCCTTGCTCAAAGCACCTCTCACAAAACTGCTTGGGGAAATTGTTCCTTGTATGTGACTCCTCCATTGGTCAAATTAGTTTTTGTTCTAGTGCTTTATTCATTGCAAATTTGTGTTGCTTAGGTGACCCTGTTCTTGAGCTTGCATGTCAAATTTATTTGGTCAAAAGTAGTTTTGATGCATGATATAGGCCCTAGGCACTTGTAGGAGTAGTTGCTATCAATATTATTGAGTTTGGTTTATTTTTATTTTGAAGTTACTAAAAATTTCAGAATTTTTCAGAAAATGATGAAGAGATTATTGAGGGGCTCATCGAGCCAAAGCTCGAAGGAAAAGGCACCGAAACCTAAGTATAATTTGTCGCGCACTGCGGAGGTTCGGGCGTGTGAATGGCCTTCCGAGGATTTCTTGAGAGCAGCCGGGATTTATGAAGATTTTCATGAATTGGCTCATAATGCAGGCCTCACCGCTTTCCTCCATGACCAATGCGATCAGTATCTCTTACTCATAAATACCTTTGTGCAAAAATTTCATTTTCATTCTAGGAACTCACCACCTACGGTGGAATTTCATTTATATGATGAGCATAAGGAGATGTCACTTTATGATTTCTGTCGGATTTGTTTAGTCCATTTTGGGGGCAAGACAGAAGAACCACATCATGATGATGTGGAGGGGTTTATTGATACTATCACTGTAGGAGAAACTAGGAAGGTTTCTGATGCACGAATCACTCGCATACATTTTCCTATTTTACGTTACTTTGCATTATTTGCTAGTCGTTGCTTAATTGGACACGAAAACTGTGGAAACCTTAGTATCCCTGATATAATTATTCTGCTCCACGGTTTATACAGTGATAACACTTTTAGTATGGGCAGTATTATTGCTAAACGGTTAAGCCTGAACCATACAAAGGGCCCCATCTTTGGAGGCATCTATGCTACACGCCTAGCTGCACATTTTAACATACCTATTAGGCATGCTGAGAAGGAAGAGAAAGTGCTGCCTCGTGTTTATCTAGATTATAAAAGTATGGTGGCACATGATTTTATTATTAAGAATAGGGCCGGAGAGCTTAAATATCAATTGTTTTTTAATAAACATCATCCTGAGACTATTACCTTGCCTACTCTTTCTTTATTTGATTTGACTGTAGGCAAGTACCTTGTTCCGTTGACGGCTATCCACGCCTACCGGAACCCTGCACCAGCCGAGGAGCCAGAATCAGAACCACAATTTGATCCTTCACGACAGTCTAACTATCAGTGGGATCCAGAAGTGATTGCCAGCCAGTGGTAATCGGAGCCTTCTTCTTCCCCATCGCAGTACGACCCCAACTATTATTATGGATATCAGCTAGGCCAGCCGTGGACATAGACCAACTTAGGCCAAAAGCCTAAACTTGGGGGAGTACGTATTTCTCACAGACATTACACTTATGTTCACACACACTCATTGCTAGATGTCGGTGTTCATACTTTTTCATTATATCATCCATGCTAGTTTATTTTTCTTTTTATGCTTTCTTCTTGTGTGTTTAATAAACCTTAAAAATGAAAAAAATTAGTTGTAGCTTTTAATTAATTTACTTTCCATGCTGTAGTAATAATTAAAAAGAAAACCCAAAAATATTTCCTGTTCTTCTTTTGCTTGTTGGGAGCTTTTCCATGTAAATAGTTTTATTTCTTTTCTTTTCTTTGGGGGTCGATAGGAGAAGACCATGATTAAATTGTTGAAGTGGCTCCTATATGCTTTATTGTTCATTTAACCAAGAGCCCATATTGCTTTGTCTTCTCCTGTTTATTGAATGCTCGCAGATTCCAGCTTAGTCCAATGCACGTGCACTCTTATTATTATCCACGTCGTTTGGTCGTGCAAGTGAAAGGAAATTATGATGATATATAATGGACTGACTGAGATGAGAAAAGCTGGTATGAACTTGACTTCTTTTATTTTTGTAAATATGATGAGTTCATCGTTCTTGATTCAGCTTGTTATGAATAAACATGTTTGCAATGACAATTAGAGATCATAGTTGCTTCTGCCATGCTTGATTAGCTATGAGTTATAATGGTTTACCTTACGTGCCAACATGCTATTAAAATGGTTATGATGTGGTATGATAGGGTGGTATCCTCCTCTGGATGATTTAAGTGACTTGACTTGGCACATGTTCGCGCATGTAGTTGAAACAAATCAACATAGCCTTCACGATATTTATGTTCATGGTGGATTATATCCTACTTATGCTTGCATCCAATGTTTATTAATTTTAATGCATGTACATGGCTGTTGTCGCTCTCTAGTTGGTCACTTCCCAGTCTTTTGCTAGCTTTCACCTGTACTAAGCGGGAATACTGCTTGTGCATCCAATCCCTTAAACCCCAAAGTTATTCCAGATGAGTCCACTATACCTTCCTATATGCGGTATCTACCTGCCGTTCCAAGTAAATTTGTATGTGCCAAACTCTAAACTTTCAAATAAATATCCTGTTTTGTATGCTCGAATAGCTCATGTATCAACTAGGGTTGTGTGTATCTTCCATGTTAGGCGGGTTATTCTCAAGAGGAGTGGACTCCGCTCCTCACTCACGAGATAAATGGCTGGTCACCGGGATGCCCAGTCCCATGCTTTATGCAAACTAAATCAAAATAATTGCAAAACAAAACTCCCCCTGGGACCTGATGTATGTTGGAGGCACTCGTTGTTTCTAGCAAGCCATGGATTGATGTTTGTTGGTGGAGGGGGAGTATAAACTTTACCATTCTGTTTGGGAACCGCATATAATGTGTGTAGCATGGAAGATATCACCATCTCTTGGTTGTTATGTTGACAATGAAAGTATACCGCTCAAAATATTATTCACCTCTACTTCTAAACCGAGCTCTGGCACCTCTACAAATCCGTGCTTCCCTCTGCGAGGGGCCTATCCATTTACTTTTATGTTGAGTCATCATCCTCTTATTAAAAAGCACTAGCTCGAGAGCGCAACTGTCATTTGCATTCATTACTGTTAATTTATATTGGGTGTGACTATGATTGGATCTCTTTTACCATGAATTATAATGTCTAGTCAGTCCTTGATCTTTAAAGGTGCTCTGCATTTATGTTTTGCGGTCTCAGAAAGGGCTAGCGAGATACCATCTTGTTATATCATATTATGATTGTTTCGAGAAAGTGTTGTCATCTGACTTTTATTATTATGGCTCGCTAGTTGATTATGCTATTGATATGAGTAAACTTGCGACCTATGCGTTATTGCGAATGTGGTTAGTTATAATCTTTGCTGAAAACTTGAATGCTTACTTGACATATTTACAACAACAAGAGCAAACAGAGTTTGTAAAAGTTTTTCTTTATTTCTTTCAGTTTGTCAACTGAATTGCTTGAGGACAAGCAAGGGTTTAAGCTTGGGGGACTTGATACGTCTCCGTCGTATCTACTTTTCCAAACACTTTTGCCCTTGTTTTGGACTCTAATTTGTATGATTTGAATGGAACTAACCCGGACTGATGCTGTTTTCAGCAGAATTGCCATGATGTTATTTTATGTGCAGAAAACAAAAGTTCTCGGAATGACCTGAAACTCCACGGAATATCTTACAATAAATAATAAAAAATCCTCACCAAAGATGAAGACCAGGGGGCCCACACCCTTGCCACGAGGGTGGGGGGCGCGCCCCCTACCTCGTGGGCCCCCTGGAGACCTCCCGACTCCAACTCCAACTCTATATAACTGCTTTCGGGGAGAAAAAATATGAGAGAAGAAATCATCGCGTTTTACGATACGGAGCCGCCGCCAAGCCCTAAAACCTCTCGGGGGGCTGATCTGAAGTCTGTTCGGGGCTCCGGAGAGGAGGATTCGTCGCCGTCGTCATCATCAACCATCCTCCATCACCAATTTCATGATGCTCACCATGGTGCGTGAGTAATTCCATTATAGGCTTGCTGGACGGTGATGGGTTGGATGAGATTTATCATGTAATCGAGTTAGTTTTGTTAGGGTTTGATCCCTAGTATCCACTATGTTCTGAGATTGATGTTGCTATGACTTTGCTATGCTTAATGCTTGTCACTAGGGCCCGAGTGCCATGATTTCAGATCTGAACCTATTATGTTTTCATCAATATATGAGAGTTCTAGATCCTATCTTGCAAGTCTATAGTCACCTATTATGTGTTATGTTCCGTTAACCCCGAAGTGACAATAATCGGGATACTTACCGGTGATGACCGTAGTTTGAGGAGTTCATGTATTCACTATGTGCTAATGCTTTGTTCCGGTTCTCTATTAAAAGAAGGCCTTAATATCCCTTAGTTTCCATTAGGACCCTGCTTCCACGGGAGGGTAAGACAAAAGATGTCATGCAAGTTCTTTTCCATAAGCACGTATGACTATATTCGGGATACATGCCTACATTACAATGACGAATTGGAGCTAGTTCTATGTCACCCTATGTTATGACTGTTACATGATGAACCACATCCGGCATAATTATCCATCATTGATGGAATGCCTACGAGCTTTCCATATACTGGTTTACGCTTATTTACTTTCTCGTTGCTATTGTTACAATCACTACAAAATACCAAAAGCATTACTTTGCTTTCGTTACTCTTTTGTTACCGTTACCGTTACCATCACTATCATATTACTTTGCTACTAAACACTTTGATGCAGATACTAAGTTTTCAGGTGTGGTTAAATTGACAACTCAGCCGCTAATACTTGAGAATATTCTTTGGCTCCCCTTGTGTCGAATCAATAAATTTGGGTTGAATACTCTACCCTCGAAATCTGTTGCGATCCCCTATACTTGTGGGTTATCATGTCTTCATAGGATACCCAAAAGAAACTGTTGGGTACACCTTCTATCAAAGATCCAAAGGCAAGATCTTTGTTTCTAAGAGTGGATCCTTTCTAAAGAAGGAGTTTCTCTCAATAGAAGTGAGTGGGAGGAAAGTAGAACTTGATGAAGTAATTGTACCTTCTCTTGAATTGGAAAGTAACTCATCACAGAAATAAGTTCTAGTGATGCCAACACCAATTAGTGAGGAATTTAATGATGATGATCATGAAACTTCAGATCAAGTTAGTACCGAACCTCGTAGGTCAACCAGAGTAAGATCCACACCAGAGTGGTACAATAATCCTATTCTGGAGGTCATGTTACTTGACCATGACGAACCTACGAACTATGAGGAAGCGATGACGAGCCCAGATTCCGCAAAATGGCTTGAGGCCATGAAATCTAAGATGGGATCCATGTATGAGAATAAAGTGTGGACTTTGGTTGACTTACCCAATGATCGCCATTGAGAATAAATGGATCTTCAAGAGGAAGACATACGCTAATAGTAGTATTACTATATACAAAGCTCAAATTATCACAAAAGGTTTTCGAAAAGTTCAAGATGTTGACTACGATGAGATTTAATCACTCGTAGTGATGCTTAAGTCTATCCGAATCATGTTAGCAATTGCCACATTTTATGAAATCTGGCAAATGGACGTCAAAACTGCATTCCTTAATGAATTTCTTAAAGAAGAGTTGTATATGATGCAACAAGAAGGTTTTGACAATCCGAAAGGTGCTAACAAAGTGTGTAAGCTCCAGCGATCCATCTATGGACTGGTGCAACCATCTCGGAGTTGGAATATATGCTTTGATAAAGTGATGAAAGCATATGGTTTTATACAGACTTGCGGTGAAGCCTGTATTTACAAGAAAGTGAGTGGGAGCACTACAGCCTTTCTAATAAGTATATGTGAATGACATATTGTTGATCGGAAATGATGTAGAATTTTCTGGAAAGCATAAATGAGTGATTGAAAGGAGTTTTCAAAGAAAGACCTCGGTGAAGCTACTTACATATTGAGCATCAAGATCTATAGAGATAGATCAAGACGCTTGATATATTTTCAATGAGTACATATCTTGACAAGATTTTGAAGTAGTTCAAAATGGAATAGTCAAAAAAGGAGTTTTTCCTGTGTTGCAAGGTGTGAAGTTGAGTGAAGACTCAAAACCCGTCCACGGCAGAAAATAGAAAGAGAATAAAAAGTCATTCCCTATGCCTCAGTCATAGGTTCTATAAAGTATGTTATGATGTGTACCAGACCTATTGTGTACCTCACCAAGAGTTTGGCAAGAGGGTACAATAGTGATCCAGGAGTGGATCACTGGACATCGGTCAAAATTATCCTTAGTGGAATAAGGATATGTTTCTCGGTTATGGAGGTGACAAAAAGTTCGTCGTAAAGAGTTATGTCGATGCATGTTTTGACACTGATTTGGATGACTCTGAGTCTCAATCTAGATACATTTTGAAAGTGGGAGCAATTAGCTAGAGTAGCTCCGTGCAGAGCATTGTAGACATAGAAAAATTTGCAAAATACATACGGCTTGAATGTGGCAAACCCGTTGACTAAATTTCTCTCACAAGCAAAACATGATCACTCTTTTGGTGTTAACCACATAGCGATGTGAACTGGATTATTGACTCTAGTAAACCCTTTGGGTATTAGTCACATGGAGATGTGAACTAATCACATAAAGATTTGAACTATTGGTGTTAAACCACATGACAATGTGAACTAGATTATTGACTCTAGTGCAAGTGGGAGACTGAAGGAAATATGCCCTAGAGGCAATAATAAAGTTGTTGTTTATATTTCCTTATATCATGATAAATGTTTATTATTCATGCTAGAATTGTATTAACCGGAAACTTGATACATGTGTGAATACATAGACAAACAAAGTGTCCCTAGTATGCCTCTACTTGACTAGCTCGTTAATCAAAGATGGTTAAGTTTCCTAGCCATAGACACGTATTGTCATTTGATGAACGGGATCACATCATTAGAGAATGATGTGATGTACAAAACCCATCCATTAGCTTAGCACTATGATCGTTTAGTTTGTTGTTATTGCTTTCTTCACGACTTATACATGTTCCTATGACTATGAGATTATGAAACTCCCGAACACCGGAGGAACACTTAGTGTGCTATCAAACGTCACAACGTAACTGGGTGATTATAAAGATGCTCTACAGGTGTCTCCGATGGTGTTTGTTGAGTTGGCATAGATCGAGATTAGGGTTTGTCACTCCGATTGTTGGAGAGGTATCTCTAGGCCCTCTCGGTAATGCTCATCACTATAAGCTTTGCAAGCAAAGTGACTAAAGAGTTAGTTACGGGATGATGCATTACAGAACGAGTAAAGAGACTTGCCGGTAACGAGATTGAACTAGGTATGAGGATAACGACGATCCAATCTCGGGCAAGTAACATACCGATGACAAAGGAAACAACGTATGTTGTTATGCGGTTTGACCGATAAAGATCTTCGTAGAATATGTAGGAGTCAATATGACCATCCAGGTTCCGCTATTGGTTATTGACCAGAGATTTGTCTCGGTCATGTCTACATAGTTCTCGAACCCGTAGGGTCGGCACGCTTAACGTTCGATGACGATTTGTATTATGAGTTATGTGATTTGATGTACCTAAGGTTGTTCGGAGTCCCGGATGAGATCACGGACATAATGAGGAGTCTCGAAATGGTCGAGACGTAAAGATCTATATATTGGAAGGCTATATTCGGACATCGGAAAGGTTCTGAATGATTCCTGTATTTTTCGGAGTACTGGAGAGTTACGGGAATTCGCCAGGGGAAGTAGTGGGCCTTAATGGGCCATACGGGAAAGGAGAGAAGGGCCTCAAGGGGTGGCCGCGCGCCCCCCATGGCAAGTCCGAATTGGACTAGGGAGGTGGCGGCGCCCCCCTCTCTTTCCTTCTTCCTCTCCTACTCCTTCCCTCTCTCCCCTATTGGAAAAGGAAGGGGACTCCAACTAGGATTGGGAATCCAATTGGACTCCCCATATAGGCGCGCCCCTCCTAGGCCGGCTTCCTCTCCCCCCTCCTTTATATACGTGGGCAGGGGGCACCCAAAAGCACTCCAAGATGTCTTAGCCGTGTGCGGTGCGCCCCTCCACAGTTACATACCTCGATCATATATTTGTAGTGCTTAGGCGAAGCCCTGCGCCGGCAACTTCATCATCACCGTCACCAGCCGTCATGCTGACGGAACTCTCCCTCGGCCTCAACTGGATCAAGAGTTAAAGGGACGTCACCGAGCTGAACGTGTGCAGATTACGAAGGTGTCGTGCGTTCGGTACTTGATCGGTTGCATCGCGAAGACGTTCGACTACATCAACCGCATTACTAAACACTTCCGCTTTCGGTCTATAAGGGTAAGTAGACACACTCTCCCCTATCGTTGCTATGCATCTCCTAGATAGGTCTTGTGTGATCGTAGGAAAATTTTGAAATACTATGTTCCCCAATAGTGTTGTGGGGTGAGATAGAAGGGTTGAAGAGATTAAGGTAAATGGACGCCGGAATAAATGGGGGTCGGACGGCCTGGAATATCAGCACATCCGCATGGCAGTTTTTGCAGCGTGTTGCTACTTGTGAGCTGCGTTGGGATTTCTCCCGAAGAGGAGGGGAGATGCAGTATAGTAGAGATAAGTATTTCCCTCAGTGAGAACCAAGGTTTATTGAACCAATAGGAGAATCATGCAAAGCCTCGTGAATAGAACCTGCACACACAAAAGCAAATATTTGCACCCAACACGGGTAAGAGGGTTGTCAATCCCCTTGAACTCGTTACTTGCAAGGATCAAATCTTGTATAGGTAGATGGATACATTGCAAGTAAAATAAAAGTAATAAAATTGCAGCAAAGGTATTTTGGATTTTATAATATGATAAAGGTAGACCCGGGGGGCATAGTTTTCACTAAAGACTTCTCTCTCGAACACATAGTATATGGTGGATGAACAAATTACTGTTCAGCAATTGATAGAAAAGCGCATAGTTATGACGTATTCACGACAATGATCATGTATATAGGCATCACGTCTGATACAAGTAGACCGACTCCTACCCGCATATACTATTATTACTCCACCAATCGACCGCTATCCATCATCCATTTATGGTATTAAGTTCATAAAAAAACGGAGTAACGCCTTAAGCAAGATAACATGATGTAGACAAAGTAAACCCAATCAATATGAATAGACCCTATTGTTTTATCCTTAATGGCAACAATACAAATACGTGCCTTGTCCCCTTCTATAACTGGGATATAGAGCACCGCAAGATTGAACCCATCACAAAGTACCTCTCCCACTGAAAATAAATCAATCTTGTTGGCCAAACCAAACAGATAGATCAAAGAGAAATACAAAACTATAATAATCATCCATAATAAAGTTCAGAAAAGACTCAATTACTTTCAATGAATAATCTGACCATAAACACACAATTCATCGTATCCCAACAAACACACCGCAAAAGAAGATTACATCGGATATAACTCCAAGAAGATCGAGGAGAACATGGTATTGAAGATCAAAGAGAGAGAGAGAGAGAGAGAGAGAGAGAGAGAGAGAGGAAGCCATCTAGCTACTAGCTATGGACCCGTAGATCTGTGTGAACTACTCACGCATCATCGAAAGACAGTAAGGATGATGTAGAAGCCCGCCATGATCGATTTCCCCTCCGGCAGAGTATCGGAAAAGGCCTCCAGATGGGATCACGGAAGAACGGAATCCTATGGCAGTGGAAAAAGGGTTTCAGGTGGCCCACTGCCGGTTTCCCAATATTTGATAATTTATAGAAGTGGAATTAGGTCATACGGAGCCTCGTGGGGCCCACAAGGTAACAAGACGCCCCCTAGGGCACACCCTGTTGCCTTGCCGTCTTCTCGATTGTCTTCTGGTCTCCTCCCGGTGCTTTTAGGGTCTCTCTTGTCCATAAAAATTTGTCAAAATGTTTCATAGCGTTTGGACTCTGTTTGGTACTGATTTTCTGGAAAACCAAAAACAAACAGAAAACATCAACTGTCACTAGGCACTGGATTAATTGGTTAGTCCCAAAAAATGATATAAAATAGAACAAAAAGTCATATAAAGTATCCAAGATTGATAATATAATTTCATGAAACAATAAGAAATTATAGATATACGTTTGACCTCTTTCTTACAAGTTGCAGCATTTGATCGAGGACGAGCAAACTCTAAGCTTAGGGAAGTTTTTTTTTTTTTGCAGATTTCTTTGGATTTCATGAAACTATAAGCTTAGGGGAGTTGATGAGTCCAGTTTATGACGATTTACCCCTTTTTTATTTCGTTCATAGGATTCTTTGGATTTTATTGCATTCGTGCACCCTTTTTCTATGTTTTCACCAGGATATTATCCACGAGAATTGTTTGGAGGCCGATTTATGGTAATGAAACTCGCTAATTAATGTGATAAAACACTACCATAAAAAGGTTGAAGAAATGGGGGAAGAAACAACTCATGCACAGGACTCCAGAGCGCAAGACGGCGTGTGGTACGAGCACATGCGCTCGTACAAGCAGTCATACCACCTGCCGCCGCCTCCACCTGGTCAACTGCTCTACTACTCTACTCTAGTACAAACGAATCAAGGGGGAGAGACAGAACGCACCCAGAAACACGCCCGGAATGAAGAACCCTAACCTCCGAAAGGATTTGGGAGGGGGATTGATCCAAGGACTTCGCCACCGAATTTATACAACATCATCATCATCTGTCTCCATCATCACCATCCCATCTCCATCTCTCTGTAATACATTAACTAATGTAGATTCACTTTTTTATTACATCGACGCTACCACCATGTTCATCGTGATTGATCCCGCGATGTTTGAACTCTCGATGCGGGAGTAGGTTACCTAGTTCCCAAGGATATGGAGGAACGCTAGTATGTTTACAATCGTTTGATAATAAGATTTGATATCCTCTTTATATTGTTATGTTTAATAATCTTCTTGATGTTGGGCGAAGTCGACCATCAAACATATGCCTCATTTAAACGGAAGGTTGTTACTGTTGGTGTGAAGATGGGAAGCGAAGGTTGGTGGTGAAAGTACTTATCTCCCTTCTCCCCGGATCATTGCAATAGGGGGTAAACAGATATGCTTTAGTTGTGTCCATGGGGAGACCCTTAATTACCATTCGGTAACTGGAGTGAGTTGAATGGTAGTGGCGTATGAGATACGGGGTTGCTGCATGTGTGCAAGTATTTGTACTTGGCTTCGCCCACAAAGAGAAACATATAAAGTGGTGTAGGAACCTTGACTTAGACTTATGCTTAGGCAACGATCATGTTAGATACATACTAGTGGGGAATATGGACTCCTGGGAATGCTGTAGTTCTACCGATTCCAATAATCATTACACACGTCGTGCGCTACTTTATTTTACTTTTGTAGTTTACTTTGTTGTTCGCACCAATCACTTAATATTTTAAACTTCTGTTTCCACTTTGCTCTGGATCACAACTAACTTGCAGACATCGTGTGCATTAGGGATTTAGTTGTAGCCTTTTCAAAGTAAGAGTATCGATCCCACGGAGAGCACATGAATTAGTCGATAACCCTTCCACAAAGAGCACATAAAAATATAGCTTGTCGACAACCCTCCCCTACCCAGTTCAGGCCGCTCGACCTCCTTCTTGCCAAGGGTTTGCTTTGAGGGTGGAAGGGGGGGGGCATATATCCTTCGTCGATCAGCGACGTCTGGTGGCATTGGAGGGGTGGTCTTGTGTGCTGGGGCGGTGACCTTGGTGGTGGGAGTAACGATCCCTATGAGTGAGGCTCGCAGCTCAGGTGCGGGCCGGTGGCCATGACCGTGTGGGCGGCGTGCTGACCGTTGTTCTGCGATCAATGGTGGTCTTGGAGGCGAAAAGTGCGTGCCAAGGGTAATCATTGCCTGGCCCCAACGACGGCGGTGACTATGGGCGTCGTTCTCTTTGTGAAGGCATCGTCGAGGCTACTCTCGTCCTTCGGTTTGCTCTGGGTAAAAACCTTAATCTTTTTTGAATCGGGCAATGGTAGTGCTCCAGTGTCGTTCTTTTTATGAAGGCGATGTCTTGGAGTCCACAGTTCGTCGGGCCCATCATCGTCTCTTTGTGACACCTGTGTCACGGTAGAGAACTCTGAATCTTCAAGCGATCGTTACGGGCTTGGAGTGGGTTGGGGTGACGTCGTTGTTGTTCTTATCCATTGTTGTATCCTGCCTATGTGTGTTGTGGTGTCAGAGTTGTATGCTTTGGGTTGTAATGATTGTTGCTTTATCTATAAAACAGGCCGTGAGCCTTTTTAGATAAGAACATGACAATGATCAGAAAAGCATGGATCTCGTACTAATTCTGGATCAAACACCTAGTACAACACAACAACACCAGCAGGGAGAGGTATAGAGAGAGAGAGAGAGGAGTTCAAAATGTAAAAATAAGAGAAGAGTCATCATAACGCAATTAACCTAAACCCCTACACGTGCATAGCTAGCGACAAGCTAAGTCCTACACAAGTTGACTTTGACTAGCTAGCTACGTCCACAGGGACTCCCTCTTGAGGTGGTCCTGCTGCCCGTAGTGATGCACGTTGGAGGCCGGCGCGCCGCCGTAGCTGCTCATCAGCTGCGGCGGGAAGCCGCCGCCGCCGTTCTGCATCAGGAAAGCCTCTGCCGCCGCGGTGTCGTCGACGACCATCTGCTGCATGGCCGCCAGGCTGTGGCCGTCGCTTCGCCCTGCGTCGTCCTGGGACTGGCAGCCGTCTCGCTGCTGCATCTGGATGCACAGGATCTCGGCCTGCGCGACGGCGAGCTGCATCTGCAGCTGCGACACCTGGTTCTGCAGGAAGGAGATGGCCCCCACGCAGCCGTACACCGGGTCCCGCACCCGCGCGTTCGCCTCGTACACCAGGCTGCTCACCGCGTCCCCGCGCTGCTGCACCGGCAGCTCCTGCAAGTAATGGCATCTCATATGTTAGCGTCTGCGTGTCTCCGCGCGTCATTGCATGAAATATCATCTAGCTACGTAGGAGTATGCACGTACCAGGAGCATCTTGCTGACGTTGCTGGCGCCAAAGACCTTGTGGACGATGGCGAACTTGTGGGGGTCGTCGGCGGGGAAGAAGGGGGCAAAGATGCAGTCCTTGGTGCACCGCCGCCGGAGCAGCTTGCAGGACGCGCACGGCGACCCGCCGGCCATGAACGCGACCGTCGTATGTGCCTGCACTCCTGCAGTGTATCAGCGCCGCCGGCGGCCGGCCGGAGATCTCTAGTGTAGTTTCTGTTAGGAGGAGCTAGAGCACTTGAGCCTGCCAGCTTGGGCAACTAGAGGCTTAGAGCTAGAGAAGCGAGTTCAGCAACAAGGAGCTCGATGGCGACCGGAGTGTGCGAAGCGAGCAGTTATTTATATCGGTCGACGACGACGACGACGCATGTGTGTGCTGTTGAGAGAGACTCCACGCCCGAGAGAGACAAGGGTAATTAGTACAGCGCTGTTGGCTAGTTTCTCAAGAGATGCCCTGCCTCTGACATAGTAGCTGGATCACTTGAAGAAAGTAAAGGGTAAGGGACTAAGGGTAGCTTAATTAATCTAGACAGCACAGACATAATTTTTCACGGAGGCGAAGTGTGGCAGAGGGTGATGCTTCCATTGGACACGAGGGCATCAAAGTCGCCGTTAATTACCAATAAGGAATCTTAGCCAGGACAACGCAAACCACGCAATTAATTCTGTCAGAATGTCATGTCGCTCGGGTGACTACCATATTTACGTGCGTGCATGTGACGGCCGGATTTACTTGTGCTGTAGGCTGTATATATAGCATATATACATGTAAGTAACGTCTACGACATTGATAAGGCCTAAAGTGAACCAACGGTGCAGTGTGTACAGGACGTGGCTTAGGCAACTACGAGTACTAGTACTAGTATATATGTTTACTGTCGACCAGGGATACAAGCGACGTACGTACGTGAGCAGATGAGATCGTGGACCTGAAGCAAAGAATCCATCCAGCAGTGTGAAGCTTACTCCTTCCGTCGCGTAAAGCCAACGGTGCACCTAGTTGCTGAGGCAAGAATCTTCCGGAATTCCCTTGTCCCGAGGTCGTGTTTCTCCTTCATCTGCTGTGGCTCCAATCCATGACACTTAACTACCCGCCTCTTCTTCTTTTTTGGCAATAAGATTTAACTACCCGACTTTGTACAGCCCAGCAAGGCAAAAACGTTTGCTTTTCATAAAGAGCACGTCCTCTCATGAATGAAAATCCTTAATCTAGTCCTGACCAGTTGGATCCGGCACCTTCATGTGTTAAAACGCTGCTTTAGAAGGATGGCATACGATCCACTCGTACGTATGTACTGTCATTTCTTGTGATCATCGATCTGCCAATACTCATCACTTATGGCTGTGTACATGATCTAGTCACAGAAGTCAAGGGATTTTCTTTCTTAAAAAAAAACACCCTCTAGAAATATGAAACAATTCATATATGCAGCTATGTCACCATGTGTGAACCTACAAAAGCTTATCCAAAATTTTCATTTGCGTGCACGCAAAAAAAATCCAGTTATATATAACTTTTAAGTGTTCTAACTTTTATGAAGGACTACAAGAGATCCTATTTTTCCAATCAAAATTTCGGTTACAAATGATTTTGTTTCTAAGTTGTGAAGCTATTAAAACGATGAAGGGATTATGCTTTTGAGAGTAGGCTTTTTGTTTTGCCAATAGTTATTTATATGTTGAAAAACCTACGACTATGGTTGTTCTGTGGCTCGGACCCTTAGTGAGATGATTTCTGGCATAATTAAACACATCAGCACGACCATCAACTCCTGACCCTTAGAGCATCTCCAGCCGTTGAGCCTCCTAAAAGACATTTTTTCGTCGCTGGGGCTGCGGGCGTAAATTTTGGCCTGGGGATGAAAAAAATTCCAGCCGTGAAGGAGATAGCGGCCTGCGCCCTCGCCCACCGCGCCCGCCGTCCAGGCCGCGCCCTCGTCCGCCGTCCAGGCCGCGCCCTCGTCCGCCGTCCAGGCCATGGCCGCCCAAGCCGCGCCCGCCCCAGGACATGGCTGGCCCGGCCTCGCCCCGAGCTCCATGGACGCCGAGCTCGAGCAACATGAGGGCGGAGACGGCGTCCTTCACCTTGAGTGCGTCCAGGCCACGGCCACCCCGTCCCAGCCCCGGCGAGCACCTCTACGCCTCTCTCCGCTCCCTGGCCTCGCCGTCTCGTGGCTCCTCCACGGCCGCAGAAGCCGCTACTCCTCCTCCAGACCTTCACTCGCGCGGACGGTCGAAGCTCCTCCTTCACTCGTGCTGCCGCGACGCGCCAGGCCTCAGCCACGCGCCAAGCTCACCTCCAAGCCTCTGCCACGCGCCGCCCCGACCATGCGCCTCAAGCTCCTGCGGCTCAGCCTTGATGGCGGAGGTTGAACCAGCGCACAAGCATGCGACTGCGACGAGCGGCGAGCGGTGACCGCGACCGCGCGGCGGCAAAGGCGCGCAGGCAGCAAGCAGCGAGCCGGCGTCCGTGTGCAGCGAGCTCCGGCCCAGCCACACCACGACCACACGCCGGCGGACGAGCTCCCGCGACGTCGGCGACGAGCTGCCGCGGCTTCGGACGCATGCGAGCAGGCACGTAGGGCGGCCCCGGCGGCGAGCACAGCAGCAAGCACGAAGGCGCGCACGGAGGCAAGCAGACAGCGAGCGGCGCGGGTCCGTGGTTGTTGGAAGAAAAGACGAGGAGAGAGAGCTCGAGCGTGTGTCAGGTCAAAAGTGATAGGAGAGAGGGTGTTGCGAGGCTGCATGTGGGCCTTTGCGTGAAAAAACAATTCGCCGGCGCTCCCAAATGCCCCACAGGCGGCTGGGTTTGGGGTAGGTTTACCGGCGCTAAAATTTCACGAATCCAGCGGAAAACGGGATCTTGGAAGCACGAGTGGGGACTTTTTTCACTGCCGGCGGTGAAAAGGTGATCCTGAGGGGCCTTTTGGGGGACTAGTGGAGATGCTCTTAGTGAGATGATTTCGGCGCCTAGATCGTCTGCTTTGCATTCTGGATCTACCAGGTGCGGAGCTTGCCCACCATCTCCTAAGTCCTAACCCCGCAGCATTGTCAAACTCAACAATAGGCAATCCGGCCTCATAGATGTTGACTGGAACCGGATCCTCTAACATTGATAAGGAATGTTAGAGAAGTTACAGTACCTTAACTTTCGTTCTTTCTATTCATATGATTAACGCTAAAATGACTTAAATTAATTTGTAAATTCATGATCTACTATGTACATTTATAGTAATTACATATAAACAAATTGATAGTAAAATAAAATTAATTTTGAATTATTTATATCTACAGTAAATATTAATAGTAAACAGCCTGCTAACAATCCCTAACTTTCCTTCTTAAATTTACACTAGACTGGCATTGTAGCATGGTGGCTTTCCTTGTGAATGTTAGAGGGTCCGTTTATGTGGAGAAACACAAGCACGAAGCTCGATTACCACTTTGCTCCGCCTTTTGGAATAACCACAAATGTGGAACTCGGCAGGATCAATTCCGGATGGTTGTAGACCAAAAAAACTCTCGCATGTTTTCCTCCGTCCCGGGCCACAATTATCTGGGATTCTTATATTTATCCGTGACAAATGGGACCTACTCCTTTCGTTCCTAAATATTTATCTTTCTAGACATTTTAAATGACTATTACATGCGGATGCATGTAGACATATGTTAGAGTGTAGATTCACTCATTTTGCTCTGTATGTAGTCATTTGTTGAAATGCCTAGAAAGACAAGTATTTAGGAACGAAGAGAGTATAATTTAGGTTAATAGACAAAACTAATATGTGAAATAGAAAGGTGTTTTAAGTGAAGCAAGAGTTATACTACTACATATTTGCAAGAGTAAGCCAGGTGCGCGGCGCGGGGCCACTTGGCGAGCAGAGGTGCGTGGCGGCGCGGCGGCCATGGCCAGGGGTGCGCGCGGCGCGGCGGCCACGGCCAGGGCATTGCGACGCTGTGGTTGCGCGGTGCTGCTGCATGTGCCGCGGATCTGGAGTGAGGGGCGGGGCTGAGGCTCGCGCGTGCGTGCTGGGGAGAAGTGGCGGCGCGTCTCGCGGCTGTGCGTGAGGCCCGGCAAGGGCGCACAAGGCGGTGCTGCGCCGGTGGCCGCGTGTTGGGCGAAGCACGGGCGAGTTTGGTGGATCTGCGAGGCACGAGCGGCAGAAGGGGTCCGGCTGTGTTGCGGTGCTGTTGGTGCGACATGGTGGAGCTGTCTTGTGGTGATGGAGCATGGCTGTTTCTTTGTCCGTCGAATGTGCTGTCTCCGTCCTCCGGTGGGCGCGCGTGGTGCGCGTATGGAGCTTGGCTGCGACTGGGATCCGAGGTGGTTCTTGGCCTCGGGCTGCAGACCTCTCGTCACTTGCCGGCATGGTGCTTCGCAAGGCATGGTGGTTTCTGCTGCGTCCGGTGGCTCAGCTTCCGGTGGACGGTTGACAGATTTGACGGCTGGTGCTTCAGGTGGCCGGCGGCGGTCTCTGCAAGGTGCGGTTGGCTGCTTCGGCGGTGGGGATTCTTCGACTGCGAGCTGGCTCGGCGGTGGTGCTTGGTGGACTTGTCGATGGCGGTGCGGGTGGATGTTTGGGAGCTTGGGTGAAGACCTTGTCTCGGCCTTTGGTCGGTGACCGCCGATGGCGTCGGCTGTGGCCGTCGTAGACCTTCTTGGAGGCATCGCCGCATTGCTGCCGCACCCCTCCCACATGGATTCGGCTCCGGGGGAAACCCTAGATCCTTTGTGATCGGACGATGGCGGCGCCTTGGCGTCGTTTTCCCTCTCGAGGGCTTCGTCGTTGGAGTTGAGCATCGGCAAGAGGGACCAGTGGATGGTGTTGATGTTGGCGTCAAGGCTTCTATGCAATGGTGTTGCAGGGAGTGATGTAGGAGACGCGGCATTGGTTGAGGTAGTCGGCTCTTCTCCGGCGTGTTCGTGGGATGGCCTCGGCTGGTTTGTTGCTGTGAAGTCGAAGCTGCGGTGGCGAGGCCCTGTGGCGTACGATGACAGGTAGCAGGTGGTCCGTTTGGTGATCCTCCACGACGCCAGCATTGCCTGGTTCTCCTTCTTAGCTCTCCGTTGGTGTCAGAGTTGTGCTGTCTTGTTGTAGTGGCTGAGGTTTCGCGTGGATCTTCATGTGATTCCGCACGGGCTATTCAGTGTTGGTTGGTTTGATGATCGCCTTGGCAAAGTCGGAGTCGTTTCTCAGAGTTTGGGATGGCGATGACGCTTCTAGGGGAGAAGTAATGACGATGACGTCGATGTGCTGTCTCGACGAGGCCCTCTTTGGAGTGGCGCATGTGGATCTCTTATGTGTGCCGCTCAGCGGTTTGTGATGGTTTTCGCCCGGTTTTCCATTAATTAACTGGGCAATTCTCTTCTGCTTAATTAATAGATGAGGCAAATCTTTTGCCTCCGTTTCAAAAAATATATATTTGCAAGAGTACTTTGTACGCTTAGTTTTAATTTACTCACCCCAGTAACTGACCTGTGTTAGACCCCAGGTTGTAAGTAATGGCACTGGAGTAGTACTACTATGTTAACAACACTGATTCGGCTGATTAGATCCCGGCAAATTGATATTTTTATTTCTATCCACAGATGCTTCATCTCGTGCACAACTTGCAACCTATGTAATCTACGGTTTCTCTTTCACTCCGCTATCCCTTGACGGCTAGAGTAAACTCTTCCCATCAGGCTTCGCCGGCGAGCATGTGGATTCACCTCTTCTCTATCCGCTGCTCCGGCGGCCGGTGGTGAGGAGGGCAATCCCAATGCCTCTGCTCTGGTTAGTAGTTTAGGTTAGGGTTTTTTTAGTCCTCGCAAGTGCGGCGTTCGGACGGATGGCGTCACTTTTTCTTCGAGTTTGTCTTTCGGCCTCGGATCCTCCTTGAGTTCATTCATCTGAACGTAGTCAACGAAGTTCCAGCGTAGATTCATATCGTCTATTTTGGACGGCGAGGTTAGGGTTTCTCATCATGTGGCGAGATTTGGTGTCAGATGTTTCAGATCTATTGAGGGGTTCAACAACGACGACTGCGGCTCCAGGGCACTGGTCCTTAGGGGCACGTGCATGAAGACTTCCCGCCTGTCATCGACAAGGTCAAGTCGGCTCCGGCAGGGAAACAACGACAGTGGCGCGTCGGTGGGTCGTTCTGACGGCGGTAGTGGTCGTTCGGTGATCTCGGAATGTCGATGTAATTTTTATTACATTTAAGGTGCTTTGTACCTCCGATGAACTTTGATAATAGATTTGAATTATTTTTGCAAAAAAAATTACAACCTATGTATATGCAATTTTCTTGGCTGAGTGATGCGCTAACCAGACTGCTGAGATCTGTTTCTTGCATTGGGTTAACTTGGTACCCTCTTGCAACTCAAGCAGCACTTGATCTACCTTAGGGTTCATACGTCAATCCCGTCCCGGAGGAAATTTGAGGGGTTGAGGGGGAATTTTAGTTGCACGGGTTTTAAAATACCACTCCTTCCGTCTCAAAATAAGTGTCAGTGCTAAATCAGCGACACTTATTTTGAGACGGAAGGAGTATTTATTAAACTAAATCAAGTAGTTTTTACTCATTCCAAGTGGATCGTTATGTAGTGAAGCTGCCTAGTCTTATAAGGATCAGTACGTAGTGAAGCCGTCTGGTTTAGTAAGGATGCCCCTTTGTACCAAAATGTAAGAAGTTCTTTGATTTTGCATAGGGCATAAAAAACATCTTACATTTTGCTAGGGAGGGAGTATTTGCGATCATCATAAAGTTGCCTAGAACTACAATTTTACGTCTAGATTGAAACAAAACAATTGAACCAAATAATTTGATTTACGTGGTACAACCTCCTTAAACATAATAAGTATCCGTGCACATTTAATGTCAGTAGCATAAAATTAGATTAACAAGGAGAAGCTCAATTTTGTTTTAATTAAGATAGGGCTGAGTTTGAACCAAGAGACCAAGACTTGGGTTAAAGTACTCTTGTAAATATGTAGTATAACTCTTGTTTCACTTAAGACAATTGATTCCCTTGTTTTTTACTTCACATATTGGTTTTGTATGCATTAACCCAAATTATAGGTCCCGTTTCCCAGGGATAAATATAGGAATCCCAGATAATTCTGGTCCAGGATGAAAGAAACATGCTAGAGGTTTTTTCTGTCTATAACCATCTGGCACTGATCTTGCTGAGTTCCTCACTTTTGGTTGGTCCAAAGGCAAAGAAAAGAGATAGTCGAACTCCATGCTTATGGTTCTCCACAGTCCACACCCGTGAGGCCAGATACCCAATTGTTGGGTTCAACAATGCCACGGGGTTAGGAGCTGGTGGTCGAGCTCCGCGCTTGGTAGATTTAGAAGGCAAAGCAGACGACCTAGTTCCATCGTTCATTTCTCGGTGGCCACCCAAGGCCGACCACACTCCACCATTAAGTCATGTTCCATTATGGAGTCCAAAAACTATCTCCCACTGACTTCACCCCATTGTCAAGGCCAAGCTCCACACCACAATCTCCATTTAAACTGAGAGATCCACAGAACAGTATGCTTTATTTTCTTAATCCTTTGTCATCCCAACTCAACATATGTGTTGGTCAACTTATTCCTATATAAAGTATTTCCTTTTTTTCAAATTGAAGCCTTTGTAGATTCTTTGCCATGTCTCTAGGTGATAAAACTACAAAATGTTTCGCCCGAAAAAGTTAGTCACTAAAAATGAAACCAAGAAAAAGCACTCTTAACACCACTGGAAGGCTTAAAATGCCAAAATACGAAGACTAGGTTATCAGCCATGTTGGTACATTCTCCGCCCGCCCCATCTCTCGTACCTTTTCATTTCACCTCCAAATTTGAATCTATTATATCTTTAGAACCGAAAGTTCAAATTAAGTTTTGTTTGCATATTTGTGTTCATTGTGATGACCTTTCGCACAAGAACATTCTTCAACACATTTTGATAACTTCTCAAGTCGTGCTAAGTTTCAAATATTAAAACTTGATAGTCGTAGTATTAAGTTTTTACCAAGTTTCATTTGCTCTTAGGGTTTAGGGTTTAAGTTATACTTCTTGAAACTTGGTGAAAATTATCACTCGTTCCTATCAAGTTCTACTAGTTGAAACTTGGCCACATTTGTAAAACTCGCCAAAATATGTTCAAGAGTGGTCTTGTTTCAAATCCCTCGTCACAAGGAACACGAATATGCAAACGAAATATAGATTGGACTTCAGTTCGAAAGATATAATAGGTCAAATTTTAAAAGTCAAACGAAAAAAGCAGGGGAGGTGGGGTGGGTGGGCCATGCAGTATCTGCCAAAAGCTGCACCAAAAGTTACATGCATTGAGAAATTAAGCTCGAGGCACTTTTACATGTTTCCGAATCTTGACGCAATCGTGCATTCTAGAATCTGCGTATCCCGGTCGTGCGTGCTATAAATCCTCCCCCGGGAAGGAGGTCCCTGACAACATGTTCCTGTTGTGTGCATGTTGTCATCCCCGACTCTCGGTCCTCCTGTCATGGAAAAAACAAATCATGTATGGAGTCATTGTGTGCATAAATACATAAACTGCACAGGTGCGTTAATATTTTCTTAGTTTTTGCATTCTTAGTATTTGATCCCACCGACAATAGGTATTTTGTTATTTTCTTGGGTTTTTTTACATGTAAGCCTGCATTGGACTTGTGGTAATATTCCTACGGTAGCTAGATTGGCATGGTGTGCTGTTCACGTCGCCATTTTGACCAAGAACTGACACGATTCCATCGGGTGATTTGTTTACGCGCCTTCCGAGCAGATAGTGTGAGAAAGTGTCCAAACATAATAATGGAGCACACGTCGATCGAGACTGTTCGAAAATCGACGGTGCCGATCGAGGAACACTCGCTAGCTAACCCTAGAGGAGAAGGCTCGACGTGAATGTTTGTTTGGGAGACATTCACGTGGGCACTACGTCTCCAATCTCCTCTCTCCTCTCTTCTCTATTAGCCTCTCTCGGGTCATCAAGTTCCGATATCAGACACTAGTCATGTAGCTAGAGGTTTGAGTTGAATGGAGAACATGCGGGCAAAATTATTCAAATTGCTGCCGCTATCGTAGCAGGCCATAGAGTAATTCTGGTTTTTATACTACTCAAATATAGTTCAGGCTGTATATTCTACTAATGCAACGCTAAAAGCAAAAATATAGACTTCGATAACCAGCGAACGTCTGATTTTTAAGCATGACAAAACAAGCGTCTTTTGTGACAAATTATGTTATGGTGAAGATAGCAATTTCTCAAAAATATAGACTTTGATAACCAGCGAACATCAGATTTTCTAGCATGATAAATCATGAAATTACCATCCTTACGGCAATGTAATTTGTCATGAAAATCGCTCATTTTGTCATGCTTAAAATTTTCCCGAAAATAGTACACTCTACAAGTCTGCATAGAGGGTCTTTTGTGGGAAATACACTTCGGTTCCTGGTTGTATATGCACCTTATATGGGGATTTTTTTAAATATTTTAATAAAAAGTCAAAATAGGTAAGAACTATTTTGACAAAACACTTGACTTACTTTTGCACTGTTATATAAATGTCGACGAAAAAAAACAAAAGTTGACCTCACGGCAAAAAAGACAAAATTTATTTGCTATTATAGGTCACTATTCATACTATTTTAGCCAAAAATTTGTCTTTTTTGAAAAGAAGTCAAAAGGATATTTTTTTTGTGGATTTTATTTCTCATGAGTACAATAGAAGGTCAAGTTTATTTCAAAAATATTTTCAGGAATTTTTGACTTTTTATTGAATTACTAAAAAATTTCCCATATAGGGTGCATATGTCCCCATAGACCAAAAGTTCCCCTCCGTCTTTTGTTTGCTAGTACCCGTTTGTAACCAGTTCTGTTACTGCCATACTGGCGTACTGGTGTGGAGTCTCCCCATGATACCTGTCGATGCATGCAAGAGTGCTCATCCCTCCCTCCACACTGTCTTTCCTTCAGAGGCCCTACTATCAGGCTACTGGCAACCAGGAGCAGGGGACCCTCTGCTCTTACAATCATGATTTACCTTCTCTCTCTCTCTCTCTCTCTCTCTCTCTCTCTCTCTCTCGGCACAGTCCGACGAGGCATCGTGTGCCCAATTCAAAGACTTTGTGTGTCGTAGGCGGTTTGTTAGGTATTCCATCGAGTACCTCACCTCAAGTCATTAGATGAACACGAGACAGTACCTCACCTCACCTTGGCGGTTGAGGAGTAACTCACCAAGTTCTAGATGGGCATTCTAGTGGAGATGTTTTTACCGATGTGGCAAAGGAGACTAAACTACCACTTTGGAAGATCTTCTCCACCCCCTCCCCTCCTCGTTGTGGATTTTTAGGGTGAACGGACGTACCCTTTGGGGTAGCCGACTACGTGTTTATATACACGAGAAGAGCCTGTCGTGGTTCTAAGTCTGACAGTAGAGTGGGGGGTAGGTATGAAGAGGCAAGGTCCTAGCTATGGAGATGTTGTAAACACAAGAGATGTACGAGTTCAGGCCCTTCTCGGAGGAAGTAAAAGCCCTACGTCTCGGAGCCCGGAGGCGCTCGAGTGGATTATGTGTATATGAGTTACAGGATGCCGAACCCTTCTGCCTGTGGAGGGGGGTGGCTTATATAGAGTGCGCCAGGACCCGAACCAGCCCACGTAATGAAGGGTTTAAGGTGTATTTAGTCCGGGGCGTTACTGGTAACGTCCCACATAAAGTGTCTTTACTATCATAAAGTCTACTTAACTACAGGCCGTTGCAGTGCAGAGTGCCTTTTGACCTCCTGGTAGTCGAGTGAGTCTTCGTGGTCGAGTCCTTCATGTCAGTCGAGTGAGTCCTTCGTTGGTCGACTGGAAGGTGACCTCTTCTAAGGGTGTCCTTGGGCAGGGTACCTAGATCAGGTCTGTGACCCTACCCTAGGTACATGACCCCATCATTAGCCCCCGGATGGATTGAGGCTTTGAGTGACGGAGGAGTTGATGCCGTTTCCGATTAACCTTTGCACACTGGTCGTGCGTTGTTCTGAGCCAGAGAATCTCTTCGTTGATAGTGAGCAACTTGTCTTCAGTCGACTCGATCCATTCTTTTCTTTCGTCGAGTGATCTTTCGGGCTTCGTCGATTTCCGAGCGACGGATCGCAGGAAATCCCGCGCCTGACAGACCGATCTGCCGTTCGCGAATTCCGCGGGATGCGAAATTTGGGGAAACGCGCGAAGCGGAGCGGACCGCGACGTTCGGATGGGACGGGACATAGACGCCTCGATCCCCGCGCCGCTTTCTTCGCCACGTATCCCGCCCGCGTAACAGTTCCAGGATATGATTAGATCTGCCGGGCCCACCTGTCATCCACTCGGAAGGGATCTTATAAATGCGCCCGGCGAGGGTTTTTTGAACAGTGCCTCAGCATTCTCTCTCTCTGCCTCCTTCGTCTTCGCCCAACGCGCTCGCTCTCGCCTCCGCAGCACTTCTCCTCACGCGCCCCGCCGGAAGCCATGGTCAAGGAGAAGACGGCGGCGCTGGAGCACGCGAAGAAGGCGTCGGCGACGGAGAAGGCGAAGGGGAGATCCACCAGCCGCGGTGGGTCTTCGTCCAGATCCCGCCTGCCGAAAGGCTGGGTCCAGGGAGATTGGATCCAGTCGACCATCACGGAGAAGGATCTCCTCGACATGGCCAACGAGGGCCTGATCCCCCATGGAGCTGCGAGGCTTCCGGGGAAAGAGTGGCAGCCCCAGCCGGAAGAGGGTGAGTGCGTGCTTCTGGCTACCCATGTCGACCACGGATTCTCTTTGCCGCCGAGCATTTTCTTCCGTGGTTTCTTGAACTTTTTTGGAGCGCAACTCCACCACTTCACCCCGAATTCTATCGCCTATCTTGCCGCGTTTGTGTCCATGTGCGAGAGTTTTCTGGGCTGTCGACCGCACTGGGGCTTGTTCAAGCACATATTCACATGTCGCTCTCAAACTGTGAAGAAGGCGAGTCCAGGCGACGAAAGAACCCGAGTGGTCCAAATGTGTGGAGGTCTGGGGATCCAGGTGAGAAACAAGGGCACCTTCCCAGCCATGACATTTCCCGAGTCAGTCAGAGGCTGGCAGTCGACCTGGTTCTACTGCCAAGATGAGTCGACACCGGGGCAGTCGAGTGGACTCCCTCCATTTACCATGGACCGAGTGAACAAGCCCTCCTCTCTGAAGCTGATTCCGGAGGAGAAAGCTGACGTGAAGATGTTGATGGAGCGCGTAGTTCAGTTGGTTCGGGAGGGAGTGACGGGCATGGATCTCCTGGAAGTTTTCCTTAGGCGCCGAATCCAGCCTCTTCAGTTCCGGAGCCATTGTATGTGGTTGTACTGTGGGACTGAGGATGTGACTCGGGTCAATCCAGAAGCAGTCGATGATGCCACTCTGGAAAGGTGGATGGCCGTTGTTACTGGGAACAAGGAAAACCCTCGCGGGGCCAGAAGGATTCCTCCACTCGACTGCCACAGTGACCCAAACAAGGCATGTCTGCCCCACTTCCCGTTGTATTCTCGTCATATTTTATTTCTGCTTTCTCTGCCGATCGGTCGACTGATCTTTGTCTTGTTGTCCCTCAGACCCTTACTGAACTGTACTCGATGCCCAACGGAGCACAGGCTCCGACTGAGGAGGGAGAAGCGAGCGGGGGCGAGAGCCAGGAGGAGGAGTGGGACTCGGACGTCGCCGAGGCCGATGATGATGACGATGACGATGATGATGATGACGATGAGGACGGGGAAGAAGAGGAGGAGGAGGAGGTCGCACCACCGCGCTCGGAAAGGCGGTCGAAACTTGTCCATGACCCTGCGACTGAACGCGGCGAGGGGGTCGCGACTGTTACACAGTCGACCAAGCGCCCTCGGACCACCTCTCCGGCGCCGACTGAAAAGGCGCCGAAGCAGCCCAGGGCGGCCCCGTCGAAGCCGACCAAGCACCTGCCGAAGATGAAGGTGTCCATCCCCACCATATCAGGGTAATCATGTTGCTTAAGTCTTCTTGTTTTGTGTGAACTTTATCTCTGGTTGGCGCTGGAGTTAGTCGACTGACTCTTTGGAGTTGCAGTGCTGCTACTTCTGAGACCTCGGCCCGGGCTGACGACCATGAGATGGAGGACGCAGCAACCTCAAAACCTGGTACTATATTCTTAACACTGTTTTTAGTCGACTGACTCATGATCTAATCCTGATTCTTTTCTGTAGCTCCATCCAATGTTGTAATCACTCTCCCTGATGATGATGAAGATGAGGAACCGCTGAAGTACAGAAGGAGTAGGAAAGCGTCTGCCAGCAAGGTGACCCAGGATGTGACGGTGCCTGAGGCTCTGGTCGCGGAGGAGGGGAACACCACTCGACACACCGTGTCCTTCGTAGATCCACTGACGAGTGCTCCGCAGCCCTCCCTCTTCACGACGCACCACGTCCCAGAGGACCAAGCTGGCGCAGCGAAGGAGGCAATACGCCAGGCAGGGATCATGATGGAGCAGTTGAAGACCATCCGGGATGCGAGCCAGGCAGCTTACGACGCCAGTTCCGCCCTCCAACGCAATGTTCAGGTCAGTCGACCACCATTTGTTCTGTTAGGATATGCTATCAGAAACTTTTCTTTCCAGAATTTATAGTAGTCACCCAGTGGGTGTGTCGAGTTAAACTCCGTGTTAGCGGGGGCACGCTGAGTGCACCCGCTGGGTGTAGTCCCCAAGGCTAAGGTCGACTGCGGGCAGTCGGCCTTAGGCTTTATAATTTCAGTCTTTCCGTCATTCGACTATGTCGAATGGATTTCGCAAACCGGTGGGGGCACGCTGAGTGCACCCACTGGGTGTAGTCCCCAAGGCTAAGGTCGACTGCGGGAAGTCGGCCTTAGGCTTTATAATTTCAGTCTTTCCGTCATTCGACTAAGGCGACTGGATTTCGCAAACCGGTCGACTGGTCGACTCTGTCTTCGACTGGTCGATTAGTGGGGGCACGCTGAGTGCACCCACTGGGTGTAGTCCCCGAGACTACGGTCGAATGCTTGTATTCGGCTGTAGTCTTAGAAACGCGTGATTTTTCCTTTTTCACTCGGAAGTGAATTATATTTGACATTTTAGTCGATTGGTTCTTCGCAGAACTCCTATGATCTTGTGGCTCGCTACTCTGAGCTGGAAAACAAGCACATTCAGCTCGAGCTGAATTTGAAGCTGGTTCAGGAGAATCTGACGGAGGCAAAGGAGGAGACCGAAGGTATGTTTGGTGAGACCTTGACGACTGCTTTTTCCCTTTATTTGTTTCAAAATCTGATCTTGCTGTAACTTGCAGGTAAGGTGAGGGAGGCCCAACGGAAGAAGGACCTTGAACTAGCTGAGAAGATCAAGCTTGTTGACGAGAAGTTAGCTTCACTCGCCAAGCTTGAGCAAGAAAATGCCAATCTGAAAGCTGCTCTTGGGAAGAAAAAAGATCTGGAGGCCTTCCTGAATGGTCTTGCCAAGAAGCTGTTTCTTATGCTTGAAGGTAAATCTCTATGCTCGGCGATCATTTCCAACCGTGGTTTTTCCATTCGACCATCGCCTTGACTCGGTGATCGTTCTTGCAGAATTTTGTCAAAACTTTGAAGAAGAAACTAGCCGGCTGGAACCAAACCTTGACCCCGTCAATTCTCCGATGGATGACGAAGTTGCCATGAATGTTTTCCGACTGGAGTCCCGTGTTGCAGCTGTCGTGGACTATCTTGCAAGGCGGAAGGTCACCACATCTCGCATCGACTCGACGCTCTGGCCCGGGGAGACACTTCAGAACGACCTCAAGTCGCTGATGGCTCGCTTGAACACGATCCCTGGTCGAGTGCAGGAGTGGAAAAAGTCCTCGGCTCGGTGCGGTGCAGATGTTGCTCTGTGTCTGGCCCGAGTCCACTGCAAAGATGCGCGAGAAGACAAGCTGGCGGCCCTCCGGGTGGCCAACACCAAGAAACACGACTTCAGGTCCTTTATGGAAACTTTCCTTGCGGCTGCCACTCGGATCGCAGATGGAATTGATCTTGATGAGTTTGTTGCACCTTCCAGCCCTCCACAGGAGGGGTAAAAAACTTCTTCTAAACTCGACGCTTTAAATTTGCCTCGGTATGCCGAGTGGAGTTGTAACCGATAAACCTTAACGGGCTTAGCGCCTGAGCACTTTCGGTTCCTTTAGGTATCGATCCGAACTTGAATTTGGTGTTTGAATATGATTGCTTTTGGCTCGAAATGCCTTTTGCAGGTTCAAAGCGGGGCGCTTACTGCAATCGACTTATTCCTTAGTCCACTTAGGTGAGCACTGGGCTGTAGCTAAGCCTCCCGAGTGAGAGGTTTGCTTTTCACTCAGTAGGATTTCTATATCTTAGGCGAGCAAGCACTGGGCTGCAGCTAAGCCTCCGAGTGAGAGGTTTGCTCTTCACTCGGTAGGATTTCTGATAACTTAGGCGAGCGCTGGGCTGCAGCTAAGCCCCCGAGTGAGAGGTTTTCTCTTCACTCGGTAGGAATTTTGATAACTTAGGCGAGTACTTGGACTGCAGCTAAGCCTCCGAGTGAGAGGTTTGCTCTTCACTCGGTAGGATTTCTGATAACTTAGGCGAGCGCTGGGCTGCAGCTAAGCCCCCGAGTGAGAGGTTTGCTCTTCACTCGGTAGGATTTCTGATAACTTAG